>NW_005871280.1:466883-548078 GCF_000147115.1 Myotis lucifugus
GGTTTCAGCTTGCGAGACGGAATGGGGTTCGCCTGATTCAAGCAAGAGTGATGCGGGGGGGCAACTCGCCTGGCACCGAAGATTCGTCCGCTGCGACCCATTCCCGGACCCCCGTCGCCCAGGATGCTGCTCCGAAACCATGGGCCGCGGCGGAAGCTAAGCGCGGAGCGCCCTACCTTCGCCCCCCGAGTCCCGGAGCCGGTCCCGCGCGGGGCCACGCGTCCCGCGGGCGCGGGTTCCTAAGGACGACAACAGCACCAACTTTTCCTTTTTCCCTTCCCTTCCCTGCCCCGCACTCCTCCCCCTGCTCGCTGTTGTTGTGTGTCAGCACTTGGCTGGAGACTTCTTGAACTTGCAGGGAGAATAACTTGTGCTCCCCACTGCGTGCCGGTGCCTTGGCCCGGGTGGACCGAGCCCTACCGCCTCCGAACCCCGTCGGCCCGCCACTCTTCTGGGCCCGACCCTGAGACGCCGCTCCCTGCCGGAGGAGAGGAACTGCCCGGCCGGCACCCGGGAGGAGAAGGAGGAGGCAAAGGAAGGGAACTCGCTCCCCGCGCCAGGTCCTTCGGCCAGAGCTTTTTCCATGTGGAGGCTCTTTCAATGGACGTGTCCCCGCGTGCTTCTTAGACGGTCTGCGGTCTCCTAAAGGTAGAGGTCGTGGGCCCGGGGCTCAGACTCGGGGGGTGGGCGCGGTGCCCGGGCGGCCGCTATAGCCGAGTCCTTCCCCATCCCGGGTCCCGCCAGGCCCGACGTAAACAGACCCCCCTCCAAGTCCACGTGCAGCCGAGCCCCTGCTGGAATGCCCCCATACAACTGCCCCCCCCACCCCCCCTTCTCCCCGGCGACAGCCTCGCCCTTTTGGCTCAAACTCTTCCGCCCCTCCTCCTCCTCCTCTTAGGTATTTTATTAGGGCTGTTAACACTTAGATGATTAAAGAAAGTCAGAGATCCCCTGGAGAGGATGCCCCTGGCTGCCACCCGTTAGCTGCCAACCTGTATGTCCTGCCGTGGGACATCCCGTCTCCCTTCGTCAAGTTTCTCCAGGAGACCTGCTGTCTCTGCTCAGAGCCGCGTCCCGTTTGGGACTGGACTGAAAGTTGGGGTTTCTCCCTGTTTGTTTCCAGGAATTCGAGGGACACCTTGTACTGACATGTGAATTCATAGATATTAGCCATTAAGGCCATCCCAGGAAGATAGCTTTGTATCTTGACTGCATCAGGGGGAAGGGTCCGGGATTGGAGTGGCCTGTCCTGGCATCCCTGAGGTTAGAGGCGTGGGCCACAAGTTGTAAGTGGCTTCGGAAGTTGTGGCCTTGAGTCTACTAGGTCTGGAATTCATAGACTTTGTGTGTATATCAGGAAGTTCTATACAGTGCCTCTGAGGAAGTCACATGCAGCATTTGTGCGTGTTTTTATTGCAAGCGAGCGCTGAGCAGTGTGTGTTTGAGTTTGTTTAAAGGACAAACAAGGGGTGTCAGACCCAGTAGTGGTTTTCCCAGGTTCCCCGCAGTTTCGGCGCGAGTCTCATAGAAAATAAAGGTGACAGTCATTGACGCTGGGGGGAATGTCAGAGGAATTAAGAGGGGAATGGGAGGGAGAAAGCCTTAAGGCTCAGGAACGAGGGCCCTTCCATTCTCCGAAACGTCCTAGCTTCCGCTGCTCTGAAGTATCCCCGCAAATGGCGCAAGCCAGGTGGGCACCCTGGTGGAGGAGGCGGGCGGACCGAGCGGGAGCCGAGGCCGCGGGGGCGGAATGGGGGAGGGCTGGGCGGGGAACTCGGTGACTCATGTCGGCCCTGTCTGCAGGTCGACCATGGTGGCCGGGACCCGCTGTCTTCTAGCGTTGCTGCTTCCCCAGGTCCTCCTGGGCGGCGCGGCCAGCCTCATTCCCGAGCTGGGCCGGAGGAAGTTCGCGGCGTCAGCTGGCCGCTCCTCGTCCCAGCCCTCGGACGACGTCCTGAGCGAGTTCGAGTTGCGGCTGCTCAGCATGTTCGGCCTGAAGCAGAGACCCACCCCCAGCAGGGACGCTGTGGTGCCCCCCTACATGCTGGACCTGTACCGCCGGCACTCGGGCCAGCCGGGCGCGCCCGCCCCGGACCACCGGCTGGAGAGGGCAGCTAGCCTCGCCAACACGGTGCGCAGCTTCCACCATGAAGGTGAGGCGTGGAGCAGGGGAGTGAGGGCGGGGACGGGGGCGGGGAGTCATCCCGCAAAGCGCCCCACCCTGGGCAGACTGCGGGCATCCCTGGAAGGGCAGCTTGGCCAGGGCACGGAAGCCTTTTCCAGTCTAGTCTCTGTAAGAGCCTTTCTGAACCTGGCTGTAACTCACTGCCTGCCTGTGTGGTGGGGGAGCCAGGGATTCCCCATTGGTAAATCCGCACCCTTTTCCTGGCTTGCAGCCAGCAGAGCGACTCCTCCTCCTGGAACTGGAGAGAAATCAAGTGATGGGAAAGATGAGGGCAAAAGGCATGCCCCTAGTCAGCTAAACGTGCAAGAATTCCATAGGGGAAGATGAGAAGGAGGAGGGCAGATTGGGATCACTTTCCGTCTGTTTGGAAACCCTCACTCTATAAATCTGCCTCTCCTGCTTAAGCGGGGGTTTCAGGCTAGACAGAGCCAAGGGCAGAATTTTCAGAGATTGTATTGAAAAATCAAAGCCCAGGGCCCAAAGTCTTTCTAATTTACAGTTGATCTGGGCCTGGTTTGGAAAATTTCGAATCCCTATCTAATCCCCGTGGGAGATCAATTCCACAATCAATCTTATTGTTTCCACAATGACTCTCTTGTCTTGTGCTTAAATCTGAGATGAACTCCCAGTAGAGACTAGGGAAGCCTCAGATGAAGCTTTTGCAGCAGCTGCCTGTTTTCCTTCACGTGCATTGAAATGTGGATTTTCTTTTATGATACTGGATGCGGTTTTTCTAAGGTAGGGTATTCTGCTGGTTTCATCAGAAAGGCATTCAGTGGATATGAAATGTCTTAGAGCAGCTCTTGAGATCTGTGTTGTACCTAGATTTTTAGAGCAATTGGTCAAAAATATGTTCCACTTCAATTCTTTTTCTACACTTTTAAATTGCCCCTTTGGCTTAATACATTCTAAATAGAGCACAGGTTCCTTCAAGTTCTAGAGAAGGGTACAAAGTTGCATGTCACTGGGCAACCACTTGTTGGCTATTGGAGAGCTGGGAGCGAAGTTCCCTTTTTCTTGCCTAGCCCTGCTGAGGTGGTAAATTTCAAGTGGAATCTACAATCTGATATGTAGAAATGTTTTCATCATAACCTTGCGATGATTAGAGAGCCAGCTCATCATTTTCAGCTGATGCTGGTTAGAATAGTTTTTCTGGGGGGTAGAAAAATAAGAACGGCTGCTTGAGCCACCTCTCCTGGAAGTTTAGCATGGAAACCATTCTTTACTGTTCAGGCCAAGTATGTGTCTCTTATAACATAAAAGGAAGATCATTTAAATCATTTGGCACCCAAAACCCTCAGGTGCATGAGGATTCCATCAGTGACGTCTACATATTTCTTTCTCTAGAAGTGGCTTAATCAAAACTGAACTGGCTGCAAATTATTTGAATGTGTTATTTTAACTTAAATAGCATGCTTAGTTAATACGTCAGAATCTGTATCTTTAAAAAATGTAAATGTTATGTGTGAAATAGTACAGAAGTTACCAACTTGCTTAAAATCAACTTTTAATAACCTCAGATCTTAATGCAGTTAGATGATGGAGGAAAGCTATGTAATTTTTGCCCCAAATTTCAGCAAATCCATTTCTTGTTACAACTAATATATCAACATTAGGCTACATATTGCACTATTTGAAGACCATTTTATATCTGTATAACCAGGATTTGGTTTTTATAAACATCCTTGTGGCATGGATAGCACTAAAAATCTTTTAATAAACCATATGATGAAGGCTGCTGGCTTAAGAGCAGAATTTGGTTCATATAGAATTAATAGGCATTTATCTGGTAAAGGACCAAAGGGTCGGATTCCAAGAATTACTTGTTGGTTTTATTTGTGGGTGGGATCTGGGAGATTTGGTGAAATTACGAGACAAGAGATATGATGGCATTCTTCCAACCAATGTGTGAAGATAAAGGGACCACATGGAAGGTGATCTGAGACAAAATTATCAGTTGTCATTTCTCCTCTTAAACTTTGTCTTGTCCTTTCTGCAATGGCTTTTATCCGGGAAAGCCCAAGTGCTGAAAAAATTTTCTTTTTTCAAAGTCATTAAGAAGTGCTTCGGCCACATAAGCCTTGCAAACTGCCACTGAGTATAGAAAAATTACTTCTCTAATTGGAAAGAGTGTTTTGTGCTTTGCTGTAGTGAGAAACACATTGAAATGGGTTGACTTCATTGGCTGTGCAAACAGTCTTTACAGTTTCCTGTCAGATTGGAATATACAAGGACCACATGCTTGCTCTCCAGACTCTGAAAGACAGTCTTTTTGCATGAAATAACTGAATTATTTGCCTCTGTGACAAAAGTTTTGACATAAAGATTAACCGCATTCCCACAGATATAATTATTGTGATAATATCCGTACAACAGGAACGTTCCCCATGAAGGAGAACTTGGGTCACATTCCCAGGGCAACCAAAGGATTTGGACATTAGACACCCCCGAAAGCAACACTTTCCTGGTGTGCTTCCCTAGTGTCCCCAGGTATTTCCGTGTGATTATGAAAGACCCCTATGAGTAGGAGAGACATTCTATTTGGACGTGCTCAGAGAGATTGAGGCTGTGGTGCCCAGTGGTAGTTCTTGCACTGTTTTCTGTTCTCTTGTGTGTGTGTGTGTGTGTGTGTGTGTGTGTGTGAGAGAGAGAGAGAGAGAGAGAGAGAGAGAGAGAGAGAGAAAGAGAGAGAGAGAGAGATTCCTCTATAATCTTGCTCCTTTCTCTTTGAGCTGTTTTGTCTTTGTTTTTTAGACTTGCCCTTTGTGTATTTCACTAAGTAGTCAGAGGACAATAAGAGGGCACAACATCATTCCAAAAGTGTTGGAGCTAAGTGTGGGTAGAAGCCAAATCAGGGTTGGTGATTATGGCCATTCTGACCATACTTTTCCTGTATTACCTGCCCTCTCCTTTGTTGTCTTTTTAAAAAATTGAGTCAGTGTAACCTTTGTGTTTTATCTTTTCTCCTTGATATAGCAATTCTATAACCATTATTTTATATTCTAGAAAGTATCATTTATTATTCTCAACCACTTTGATTTTTAGGACAGTAATTTCCAACCTTACTGGTTTTCTGGAATATCCCCAGGTTTTTGTTATTGTTATCTTAATGGACCTTTTTTTTTTGGGGGGGGGGGGTCCAGATTGTGTTGCAAATTCTCAAAACATTATGATCACTCACCTTTTTTGCTAAAACCCACCATACTATAGGACAAAAAGGCGGCCACAAAATATCAGTGGTTCCAAACAAGATCTGTATGTCCCAGTAGGCCCTGCTACTGTACTCTTGTGCTCATTTAGTTCTTTGTGCTCCCTCCACCACACTTGGGTAGTGTGTTTCTATCCCTTTAGCTGGGAAATAACTCACCGTATGGTTATCATTATATTAATTATTAGAGTACTCCTAATAGTTCTGACTTTTGCTTGAGTTTTTGACTCATCTCTATGTTATGTAGTGCCGTCTAGTGGCCGGAATCTAGGGAAATGCAATAGACTGAAGTCCATAGTTCTGCTCTTCATTTACTAGCTCTGTGACCTTAGGAAAGTCACATAACCTCTCTGAGTCCAACTATTTCATTCACAAAATGAGATAGTAGTTTCTCTGGATTCAGTTTGATGTGAGATAATTCATATAAAGCTCTCAGTCCCAAGCCAGCCCAAAGAAGCATTCATCACCCTAGCTATCATTAGCATTATTACTTTTTTCTTTTAGGTCATATTCTCCCCTTATCTAGGAAAGAGCAGGCCAGAGTAGACCTGGGCTGGCTGGGAGAATTCATCCTTATCTTTGGATTATTTTGATGTAGATGAAGAATTGACAGAGTGTAGATGGTTCTTCGCTTTTGAAGGAGGGTTTAAATGCCCTTGCCTTATTTTTCTTTCCCCTACGTATTTGCCATCATAGCTTCATTTATTTGGTTAAGAACTTTTAAATAAATGTGAAGAACATTTATTTGGTCAAGAACTGGGTTCAGGAACCCAGGTCTGAGATAGGCTGGAATCCTCAAATCCCTTGGCAAGTTCAGATTATTCCACAAGAGTTATTTCCAGAGAATTAACAACTGTATAAACCTCCCAAAAAGCATACATTACCTACTTAGGTAAATGCTCTCTATTTTCAGACTCCCCAGGCTTGCTGTGATCATTTGCAGAAGTTTTTTTTTTTCTCCTTTAATTTACTTTATTTCACATCGGTTTTGATTTTTCAACCCTGAAGAAAAACTTGATGTTGGGGGTTTCAGAGAACTTCTCACTTACTTCTCTGACCTGAGTCTGTAGCAGGGGTGTGTTGTCTTGCAGGCTTTTGTATGAAGGAGAAAGAGGGCTCCTTCAAGGAATAAGTTGACTGAGATGAAGCTGAAAGTCAGAGAAAGGTCTTCACATTAAGTGATGTTATTCAACAGTGCTCCCCACCCCACCCCTTTGTTAAGGTAACTAAGTGATTATCCTTTTTGCCACTTATCCCCAGTGAGATTTTGAAGCACATGAAATTGCAGTTTTTATAGGTCAAATCTGGTCAAAAGGTGGCAGTTTTATCTGATTCAATTTTATATTTATCTTTGGAGGGTTACTGTTCTATATTCTGCCTCCTTTATACTCATCTTCTTTACTTCAGTTACCTGTCTCTCATGCTTGCCTTGGAGAAGGTCCCTTCCTTGTCCTCCTCTGGCTATGTGTGTGTATCCATGTGTCTGTGTTTATAATTTTTTGAAAATTTATGGATTTAGATTCAGAGTTTCTGATGCAATTGGGATTTCTCTAGGCACCTTCATTAATATAGCTGGTCAGCAAATGCCCTGGATAACTTGTCTTTCCTTCCTCTTAAAAGAAAAGGTGTTCTTAGGGGTGCTGGCATCCGGAGAGGTCAGGCTCAGGCCTGGCTGTGGGGCATTGTGTCTGGGGAACATGGCTGATTTTTACTTCATTCCTTTTTTCCTCTGGTAACCTGTTTCCTCTGATACCCCTTGGCTTCTCTACTTAAAGAATGCACTCCGGGAAAATATCAGAGGGCTCCTGAATTTCAAGGAGGAGAGGAAAAGGAGCTAACTACAGCTCTTGATGCTTTTTGGGAACCGCTGAGGAGAGCCCAGTTCCATTGGTGGGAAGGTTATTTTAAAAATAGTGCTTGGTCTGCAGTATTGCTCACTTACAGTGGGGTTTAGAATGTGGGTGGCTCTCAAAAGGTATCCCCAGTAGGTGTGGGTTAGAGGGCTCACTTCTTGGCCTGATAGTCTCTGTGTCCAAGTAGATGAGTTTTAGGAGGTCTTTCTACTTCATTGGGCCTCAACTCATTCCTTGGCCAGCACTAGTGGTTCTGGGCATTTTCATATTATTCAACAAAAAGGCACTTAAAAATGTGCTCCCAGTAATTTGAACTTGAATATGAAAAGCATCCCTTAAAACTTTTACCCTCCAAGGGCAGTCCATGAGCTCACAATATCACCTCACCTAGAAATGCAGAATCTCAGGCCCAACCCCAGACCCACTGAATCAGAACCTGCATTTGAAGATGTAAGGTGTCCTAGGTGTTTTCATGTGAAGGTTAGAGTTGGAGAAGCTTCACATTGAAGCATTGCTTCATAATTTGGCATAAACTGCCCCTATTGAACTCAATGCTTCCACTTAGCTTACATTGATCACGGCTGCTTTGATGATGAAGGTTTACACAGGTTTCCTAGCTCTTTGAGTTAGGAAAAATACAACAATATAATTAATGAAAATATGGTATCCTCTTAAGGTGATGACCTGGAACTGTGGCCAAAGAGATTTTGTTAGCATTTACGTTGGATCCTGAATAAAGCAGATATGTTTTTTGAAAGTCAACTGACAGGATGTGGTAAAGCTAGAAGAAAATGAACCTAAATATTTCAAATTTTAGTGTTGTGTACTATCCATTTAATAACACTGTGTACCTATGATGACATGCAGACTACATCATTCAAGGTGCTATGCTATTTTTTATTGTTTGCTTAAAAAACAGTACTCCTTATTATTGAAATTCAGGAATATTAAATCAGAAAGAGCATTTATGCATAACCCACTTAAATGTCTATTTTGAAATAATGACAGTAGATATATAAAGATTATTCTGTAATAGGATGAGATTATCTTTCTGTGTTATATCTGTCATAATGGCCTTTTTATAGATTTTTATCAGTTGTTTTGTTTTGTGTCTATTCTTGGGTAGGTATTTGTTTTTTAAGATGATTTATTTTTTTGAAAAGATAAAGGAATTACAAACAGAGGAGAGCCATTATGTTTCTTTTAAAAGCATCTAAAATGAGATTTTGATGTTGAGGTCATAAGGAGGTGAGAGGACAGACAACACTTGGGAAGATATTTCTCTTGAAATTGTCTGGCCTTAATTACTACAGTGTCCCAGTACCACCCTTACGTTTGCAAAGAAGTAGATTCCTGTACATGCCTTTGTTTCTGGATTTTTGAGTAAAATAGTAGGGTGTGCTTTGCAAAATGTCATCGTTGATGTTGAGTTTCAGAGTCTTTAATTAGGAAACTGAAATCTGTATATCGAGATTTGTAAATCATCTAAATTGCAGAGCAATGTTTTAGAATACCGCTTAAGGGATTGACATTAAAGCCTTTTTCTTTTTACGAAATGCAATAATTTCCTCAAATCCTCACTCATTAGACCTCTACTAACTATAGTGCTGCCTTTTTTTTTTGGCCCTAAAGTCTGTGAATTCCAAAGAAATGCTTCACCATTTCCCCCATTATTATAGCCACCTGGAAGCAGTATTCATGTATTACATTAAAAACATAACAATGAATGATGACCTTGTGTTTCATGACATGCATATTAACATAAATGTATAGAAAAGGGAAACTATTTTTAGCTGAAAGGGGGAATTTTTTATCTTCTGGCTGCCAACTTATACATGGGTGAAATCAATTATACATGGGTGAAGGGAGATTTACAAATTCTTACATACAATCAGATTGTCATTACTTATCTTACCCAAGTATTTTTCTTCTTTTCCCCCCCCATCTTTTTATATCAAATTAGAATCTTTGGAAGAACTGCCTGAAATGAGTGGAAAAACAACCCGGCGATTCTTCTTCAACTTAACTTCCATTCCCACCGAGGAGTTTATCACCTCAGCCGAACTTCAGGTTTTTCGGGAACAGATGCAGGAAACTTTGGAAAACAATAGCAGTTTCCATCACCGAATAAATATTTATGAAATCATAAAACCTGCAGCAGGCAACTCGAAGTTCCCCGTGACCAGACTTTTGGACACCAGGTTGGTTCATCAGAATGCCAGCAGATGGGAGAGTTTCGACGTCACCCCTGCGGTGATGCGGTGGACCGCGCAGAGACTCGCCAACCACGGATTTGTGGTGGAAGTGGCCCACTTAGAGGAGAACCCAGGTGTCTCCAAGAGACACGTTCGGATTAGCAGGTCTTTGCACCAAGACGAGCACAGCTGGTCCCAAATAAGACCGTTGTTAGTAACTTTTGGCCACGATGGGAAAGGGCATCCTCTGCACAAAAGAGAAAAGCGTCAAGCGAAACACAAACAGCGCAAACGCCTCAAGTCCAGCTGTAAGCGACACCCTCTGTATGTGGACTTTAGCGACGTGGGGTGGAATGACTGGATCGTAGCCCCCCCAGGTATCATGCCTTTTACTGCCACGGGGAGTGCCCCTTTCCCCTGGCCGATCACCTGAACTCCACTAATCACGCCATTGTTCAGACGTTGGTCAACTCCGTTAACTCTAAGATTCCTAAGGCGTGCTGTGTCCCCACGGAACTGAGTGCTATCTCCATGCTGTACCTTGACGAAAACGAAAAGGTCGTATTAAAGAACTATCAGGACATGGTTGTGGAGGGTTGCGGGTGTCGTTAGCACAGCAAAATAAAATAAATATATATATATATATTTTAGGAAAAAAAAAACACCCAAGTTGACACTTTAATATTTCCCAATGAAGACTTTATTTATGGAATGGAATGGAGAGAAAAAAAAAACACAGCTATTTTGAAAAATATATTTATATCTACGAAAAGAAGTTGGGAAAACAAATATTTTAATCAGAGAATTATTCCTTAAAGATTTTAAAATGTATTTAGTTGTACATTTTATATGGGTTCAACCCCAGCACATGAAGTATAATGGTCAGATTTATTTTGTATTTATTTACTATTATAACCACTTTTTAGGAAAAATAGCTAATTTGTATTTATATGTAATCAAAAGAAGTATTGGGTTTGTACATAATTTTCCAAAAATTGTAGTTGTTTTCAGTTGTGTGTATTTAAGATGAAAAGTCTACATGGAAGGTTACTCTGGCAAAGTGCTTAGCACATTTGCTTTTTTGCAGTGCTACTGTTAAGGTCACAAGTTCAAGTCCAGAAAAAAAAAAGTGGATAATCTACTCTGCTGACTTTCAAGATTATTATATTATTCAATTCTCAGGAATGTTGCAGAGTGGTTGTCCAGTCCATGAGAACTTAATGTCCTTATTAGGTGGAATATTTGGATAAGAACCAGACAATGCTGATCTAATATAGAAACCCTTCCCCCACCCCTTAATTTGCAGAAAGAGTAAAGCAGGACCAATAGACATAATTAGGAAAATGATAAACCTGCAGGAAAGTGAATGATGGTTTGTTGTTCTTCTTTCCTAAACTAGTGGTCCCTTCAAAGGGGCTGGTCTGGCCAAAGGATGAAATAAAACATAAGATTTCTTCATTATTGATATTGTGGTCATGTATAATTAAAATTCATTTCCAGTGGCCCTCATGAAGACTTGGAAATTGATTTGCATTTAACTTTTACCTCATCTGGGAGCTCTTTATGCTCAGAAGGACCCAATTCTCGAACTTCGCCCAACACACAGCAAAATTGCACTCATCATGTTTTCTGCCCACCCCATTCTCTGTTCGATCAGCTTGCTTTTCTTTCCAAGGTTACGTGTTTGAACACATTTCTCCAAATGTTAAACTTATTTCAGATAATAAATTTCAAAGCTCTGGCATTTCATTTTATAAAGTCCAACCTGTAAGAAGAGAAAATGATGTGTTTGTACAGTGTTCATAGTGATTACCTTGGGTTTCCATTTTTTTGCTTCTGAAGTTACCCCTTTTGGAGGGAGGTGGGGAAAAGGCAAGGAATGGTAGGAAATTTGCAAGCAAGTCACTTGATAATTCGTATTTGCACTAAAGGAATTACCAGTGATTTAGTATTTCACATGAACCTCTTTGGGGCAGAAAGATTTAAGAGAAAACCAAAGCTACAAAACAGGCAAAACCTGGGGAATCCAAGATAAAGTTTCAGAGATGATATCCCATGCAACAGAGGCAACGGTGCCAATAAATTAGAAAGGGAAAGTGTCTGAGATCAGCTTCTACAAGGCCATCTGCCAATTGGACTGAAGCCCAAGCAGAATGAAGTCAAATTAGGCTGCTCAGAATGAACACTTAACAGTGGCAGGGCTTCTGTGCTCCGGGCTGAAATCAGACCCAAGGAAGGGTTCTGTGGGTGGGTATGTCAGTACAGCCAGCAAACCCACAACTCCCCATTATTTTACTGGAAGTATTTTAGGTCAGTTTCTAGGAATTTGTGTCACCTCTGGTCCTGCTAAGATTGGTGAGGCCTAGTTCTAATATCCTTGCCTTTGAGTTGGCTGAAAGGAAAAAAAAAAAAAAGGTGTGTTAGCAATGGAATAGACTCTTACAACCAGATTCTTCCCAGAAATGAACTTGCGATGACCGTGAACGGAGTTACATTTTGGGTGTGATAGGTTTAATCCTTGCCTCGCTCGAGATTATGTAGATCATATTTTTTAAATTAATAACGAGCTGTCTTTTATTCCTTCTGTTATAATCTTTTAGTTTCTTTTTATCTTGTATCCCGATTGCTCTCATGTAGGTGAGGATCATGAGGATTAGATCCAACTTGACAGGAAAGGGTAGGCTCTGTCCTCCAGCCATTCTCCACCCTTTCTTGCCATGGGAATGAGGGACAGACTGCACAGTCTTAACAGCTTAAATACTCTAGAGAGTGAGAATATAGCACAAGCATTTACATCCATTTGGTAGTTGCAGCCACTCTTGATTTCTGTTTCATTGGTTCTGATTTACTTGGTTAAAGTGGTTTTCATTGGTATCAACTCAAATGTTTTCTCTTGCATGTATATATATATATATATATATATATATATATATAAAATATGTGTAAATATATACACATACGGTATATAATATGTATAAATATACATATGCAGAATTATGTAATAGATATTTTATATGTATACATGATGGCATTTTCAGTTTAGTTATAGAGATTTTGTAATAGTTGAGGACTCTGACCCTCTTGGCAGCTCATTTGAGAAACAGAATATTCTTACATTTTATGACGTTACACACATTTTGGCTTAAGTTCCTCATTCTGAGAAAAAAAAAAGTGTGTCACAACTAAGCCCATGACATTGACTCTCTTGAATCTTCAGTCACTATTCTGTAGGAACCTTTGAATCCTTTTAGAGTTGGTGCTTTAAGAAGTGTAGTAGTTTCTGAATTTGGGGGATCACCTTTCAAAGTATATTAAATTGTGTCATCTGTTTTTGTGCTTGTCTGGGCTGCGTCATGCGCCTCCTTGGCCTGATTTTAACCTGCATGGCGGGTCCAGAATGCTCTGTTCATTTTTTTTTCCTTTTACTTCAAAATTGGGGAGGGGGAGGATGAATGGTTTACACATTTATCTGTGCTTCCATCTTTTCCTAATTTCTCCTGCAATTGCTACTTTACATTGCATCTCAAGAGGCCAAGAGTGGAGAGATCTGTAAATCTGATCTAGCAAGCTACATAAGCACTAGATAATCTAAGTTCTATATTTTCCCCTCCGTTTTTTATTGGAGGTGGAAAAATCATTTGTGCAATTCACAGCACTTTTTAAAATAGCATATGTCTATTCTATAGTCATATTAATATTAAGGTATTGACTCACTGAATGTTAGATGCCACAGCCCCCCTCCTCGGCCCAATCTGTTATAAGGCCCAAGAAGCATAGCCTTGCAGTAAAGATAAGTGTGACACGACTGGGCAATTATAAAGAGGTAAGAATGCCTGGCACTATTCCTTCTCTGTTTTATTTATTTATTTTTTGCAAGGGGCGGGTAGGATGAGATGGGGGAGGAAATGCAAGTCCACTGCACGGGGGTAGGTAGATTGCTCTCCTCTCCCCTCCACCCTGCTGACATAAATTACAGCCTTATGCTCTTCTCCAGGGCAGAGTTTCTGACCATCTCCCTGCCCTGCAAACTTCAAAGTGAACTTCTACCTGACTTGCTCTAAGTAAGACTTCTTAGGTTTTAATGTGCGCATGAGTCACCAGCACTGCCTCGGGGGAGAATGCCGCATTAATGTGTATACAGACCCGCTGGGATCGGGTTATAGGTTCTGTTTCAGTAAGTCTGGGGTGGGGCTTGAGATTCTGCATTTCTAATGTGCTCCCAGGTGAAGCTCTTCTCGCTGTCCCCAAGGAAGACTCATAATTATCTTCTTAATCACAACAGCAGAAAGTTGGACCAAGTCGAGGCTCCTCTAACAAGTAGCACTTACAGGGGAAAACAAACAAACAACAAAACCTGTATACAGGATGGCATTGGAGTACATTTCACCATACCTGAAACGATGCCCTACATAGTTTTTTCAAAGGCATTCTTTTCCCCCACAAGATGACTGGCAATTTTGTGTTCTAGCCACCCTCAGACATGAAAACACTTGGTTGCTTATCTTGTAAAATCTGCCTTGCTTGCTTGCTTGGGCATGTACGCAGTCAGTTTAGTCAAATACGTGTCAGTACATCTATGTGGATGGGGGAGCAGGTGCAAGCCCTTAACGTACTTTAAAAAAGTTTAACACTTAAGTCAGTCCACTGAGTTGATCCCGTGTGATCTTAGTGCCAAGCGTCTGAGTTAAAAGTTTTCCCTTTGAAGGCAGCAACTAGATGTCATACATTTGAAGCATTTGTTTATTCTAAAAGATGATGCTTGACTTTTTTCTTTCTTTTTTTTTTAAGTTCTAAGACAGTTTGCTGTACAACACCATTGAGCCTAGAGGGTGATATAAAGCTGCCCAACCTGGTATTTGAGGTTTGATTTCATGGAGATTGGAATTTATGATGCCGAGGAGGCTAGCTTCACATAAGGTGCTGAAGCGAATGGGCTCAGGCTAGAAAAAGCAAAGGGAAACGATTTCCCTCTGCAAAGGGGATCAGCAAAGAACGAACTTTGTGTTTGCACCTTCTTTTCAGCCAATGTCCCATGAGGGTCACCTGGCAGCCTCATTTTACCGTTAGGGGAGCACTTTTGAATATTTCTTACAAGCAACACAGATTTGAATATTTGTTGAATAAATCCTGGGATGAATGAATTCCTTATCTCAAATGTATCTTTTATATATCATACCTGTGTTATATGTAGATATTATATTTGCATATATTATATACATACATAAAGATACGTTTTTCCTTTGGATATTATATATATGTAGGTACATATATACATCTATATTATATATGTATGTGTATATATACCTAAGGGAAATTTTTGATTTCTTCCTGTCTAAAGTCAAAATGCTGAGTGTAAGGTGCCTACGTTTTTATTCATTGGGTTTATCATTTCATTGGGGTTTCTATGTTTTGGATTGAGTGCCTCTGAGGTGCTGAAGCAGCATGCCAGGCACCGACTGGAACACCACTTCCAGCCTGGGTTTGCCCGCGCCCCGGGGCCCCGTCCAAGGCAGTGCCAGGAGTGCATTATTGTTGCCGTCCGCTCTGATGAGATCTCTCTGCAGACCAGCGATTTGCTTAAAGCTTCCCTCGTAAGGAGCATGATCTCATCTGGACTGCATTTACACTGGAACCACTTGGCCACAACACTATGAGAGAATAATTATTGAACTATTTTACTGTACAACTATTTCCAAATTGTTGATTTTTTATTGATTTCAGGAGGCAAGCTAATTGCCCCATGGCAACTTGATGTGAACGTTTAATGAAGATCAGGAAACAGAGTTTATGAAAAGCTTTTGTATAGTAACTGCAAAGTTTCAAGAACTGTTTTATACTTCCTGACAGTGCTGGGCCCAGCTTAATGGTTTGTTTTTATTACTTAAGAGTGTAAACCTTGCTTTAGCCCAGTGTGTGGAAACTATACCCTCATCCCGCATTACGCATTTGCAAGTTGCTTTTTACTCACTCCCAACTTCCTTTCCTGCCATCTACACTCAGGGACCTTTTCTGTTTTAATTGTCTGAAAGCGAGTTTCTCTCTTTGCACGCTGAGAATCTTAACACACGCACACGCACTCATGAAGTTAAGTGTCTGTATTGTTTCACTTTGTTTTGGGTGGAGTTTCTTTTCAGCACTCGGTTGCTAGACAACCACCCTGACAAAAGTTAAAGATTGAAAAGGCATTTTTAAAGATGTTGAAGCCTGGCAGCTGACTATTTTATCTTTGTCTTTATATGGAAGGCTTAGTTTTCTTACCAGGTTGCCCTGGCCTTTTGTTGGGTAGATGGCTGGTAGGAGATTATTTTGATGTTGAGCTCTGAAGGCATTATCTGTTTGAGAACTTTCTGAAGTGTTGTTCCCATTTGCTGGAACACGCTTCCCACCTGGATGAACTTCCCACCTGGGTGAACAAAAAAAAAAAAAAGAGCCAGCTTAGTTTCCAAGGGTGTGTTTTAAATCACTAATAAAGTTGAGCTCCAGCTCACAGCTGCTTCGATTGTTGCAAGGCAAAGAAGGAGGGAAGAGATTGCTTTTTGAGGCAACATTCAGAAACACGAGGCTTTGGTTTGTGGAGAACACAGTCTCCAGGAAGCTGCATTTGCTTTTTTGGTAGATAGTACTGGAAATGTTTTTTTCTTTTCTTTTAATTCTTAAAAGCCTAATTTTAAATCAAAGTCATTTAAATCGCTCATTTCAGGGAGATGTTTCAGAAGCGTGTTATAAATACACGATCTTTATATGTCTGCCAAGTTGGACGTGTGTGCACAAGTCCATTTTGCATGTGTACACAATTTGCAGCTGATGTGCTTTCCTCACTCCAGGTCTGCCCTTTCCCTCATTCATCCTCTGAGATGCTGCCTCTCCGTCTCTCCTCTTCGCAGGGTTCCCTACGCTGGAATCCAGTCAAATCCATGGAAAACTTTACCAACTCCACTGATTCATTTACAGGCAGGATTTCCTGGCATGGGGATCAAACGGGGAGCCCTGAAGTTTGTTCATCATAGAATGTCTTGGAAATTAGGATCTTCTGAAGCCCATCTGGCCTGTGCATATAAATTTGACAAAATTTACTCTTATAAGGAAACCTTACCATTGAGTTAAAAATCACTCAGTCACTGGGTGTCACTAGTAAGCCTACCTTCCTCATTAGCATGTTAGTATTATCACTATAATAAGCCATGACAAGAATGATGCTTAAACACCAGGGCCCTGCAAAACGTATGACAATCAATAGGTGAACTAAATACAAATAGGAAAATAGGCCCAGGAAAAATGCAAATATTTCTAGACTCATAGGATTTGGTGTGTGTTTGCTGCCTGAAGATAGCTTGGCTGAGTAAAAGAAAATCAATCAATCTATCTATCTATCTACCTACACACATACACACATATGAGATCAATTCAGCTTTCATGAGAAGAGAGGTAATTTTTAAAAACTATCTCAGCACAATAACTCCTTCCTTGGTGATGCTACAGAGCATTTTACCCATGTAGAGAAGGGCTCAGAAGTTACTTTTGATGGCTCCCTTTTTATTGAACTGTGGAGAAAGAACAGTCTCAGCTGAAAAGAGAGCTGAAGGCTAAGAATTCTAGAATCCTTACCAACAACAGCAGCCCTAAGGAAAACCTATCCCTGCCTTGAGAAAATACATCTCCGAAGCTTGTCATCCTATCTAATAAAAGAGAAACATGGTAATTAGCCGTACATCCGCTACCCTTCCCATTGGCTAATCAGGGCGATATGCAAATTAACAGCCAGCCAAGATGGCGGCCGGCAGCCATGCACTGAAGCGAACAGGGAGGCTTGCTTGCTCCAGTGACTGCGGACTCCAACGTTCCCCACCTGACTTGCCGGCCTCGCAGCTGCAACTCTAAGCAACTATGTTGGAGATATAGAAGCTAAACAAAACCCCAGAAACCTGCTTTAGACAGCCGGGCTTCAGCCAGCTGGACCGCAACATTGTATCAAATACAGAAGGTAAACAAAGGCCAGAAACCTGCTTTCAGCAGCTGAGGCCTCAGAGCTAAAGCTGGCCCAGAATAAAAAAAGAAAAAAGAAAAAAAGGAGCAGTTGGGAGCTTCAGTCACCTGCCAGCCTGAAAACGGCCCTCAGCCCCTCACCCAGACTGGCCAGGCACCCCAGTGGGGACCCCCATTGTGAAGGGGGTGTGACCAGATGCAAACAGCCATCATCCCCTCATCCAGGCTGGACAGGCACCCCAGTGGGGACCCCCACCCTGATCCAGGACACCCTTCAGGGCAAGCCAGCCGGCCCCCACCCATGCACCAGGCCTCTATTCTATATAGTAAAAGGGTAATATGCCTCCCGGCACCGGGATCAGCGTGACAGGGGGCAGCGCCCAAACCCCCTGATCGCCCTGTGGCTCTGTGTGTGACAGGGGGTGGGGCCACAACCTCCCTATCCGCCCTGCTCTGTTCCTGACAAGGGAAGGCGCCCCAACCCCCTGATCAGCCCTGCTCTGTGCCTGATAGGGGAGAGCTCCCTAACCCCCTGATCGCCCTGCGGCTCTGTGTGTAACAGGGTGGAGCGCCCTAACCCCCTGATTGGCCCTGCTCTGTGTGTGACAGGGTGCAGTGCCCCAACCCCCTGATCAGCCCTGCTCTGTGGGTGATAGAGGGCGGTGCCCCAACCTCCCCCCGCATGGGCCCTGCTCTGTGTGTGACCGGGTAGAGCCATAACCTCCCCATCGGCCCTGCCCTGAGTGTGACAGTGGAGGCGCCCCAACCCCCTGATCGGCCCTGCTCTGTGGGTGATAGAGGGCGGCGCCCCAACCCCCTGATCCACCCTGCTCTGTGTGTGACAGGGGGCGGTGCCCCAACTCCCCTATTGGCCCTACTCTGTGAGTGACGGGGGCGGTGCCCCAACTCCCCTATTGGCCCTACTCTGTGAGTGACGGGGGGAGCTCCTCAGCCCCCTGATGGGCCCTGCTCTGTGCATGACAGGAGGCAGCGCCTTAACCCCCCAATCGGCCCTACCCTGAGCGTGACTAGGGGTGGCATTGCAACCTCCCGATCTGCCCTGCTCTGTGCATGACAGGGGGCAGCACCCCAACTCCCCCATTGGCCCTGCTCTGAGCCCGACCAGGGGCTGCACCTAGGGATTGGGCCTGCCCTCTGCCACCCGGGAGCAGGCCTAAGCCAGCAGGTCATTATCTCCTGAGGGGTCCCAGACTGCGAGAGGGCACAGGATGGGCTGAGGGACCCCCTTTCCCCCCCGAGTGTACAAATTTTTGTGCACTGGGCCTCTAGTCTATATATATAAAAGCCTAAGCGACCGTTCTGCTGTCCTATCTTTGGACTGGTAGCTATGACGCGCACTCACCACCAGGGGGAAGATGCTCAATGCACAGGCATGGAAACATGGAACAGACTGATGAATCTCAGAGGGAAGGGGGGAGTGGAGAGGGTGGGAAGAGATTAACCAAAGATCTTATATGCATACTAGAGGCCACGTGCACAGGTGGGGTCCATTGGCCTGGCCTGCAGGGATTGGGCCAAAACTGGCAGTCAGACATCCCCCGAGGGGTCCTGGAATGCGAGAGGGCACAGACCAGGTTGAGGGAGCCCACCAAACCCGTGCACCAGGCCTCTAGTATTAGATAATACATAAGTGAGCTCCAGCTCCTCTCTTTTGTGAATGCCTTTCACTGAAGATCACTTTTACTGATGAAGCTGGGTTGAGGTCCAAGGTCTGAAGGATACTTCCTTGTGCCTTGTTATAACTTCACCCTTTGGTGTCCTCACGAGTTCACTGAGGTACTTTTAAGGACATGGCATGAAGGAGCAGAGAGGGTATTACTAGACGTTTGAGAAAATGATCAGGTGCATTTCTATAGAATGGCAGGCAGTGCCTCTGAGAGCCCCTAGTCCCAGATAGGACATGAGACTGGCACTGCTGCTAACCTCAGGGAGACTATTTAAAGGAGTGTCTCTGGATGGGTGTAAGTCTGTGTATTATGTACCATTTCTAGGAGATTGAGGGGATGATGGCGTATGAGCCCCAGTGGAGTAAAAATAAGCTTCCTTCATGGCAGTTGTTGCTCTACTCTCTGGAAGGCACCTGAGTCAGGACCCATAAGGCTGTCCAGGGATGAGGCAAGTTCAGTGGTGATCCTTCTTTGCCAGGAGTAGAAATTGGTGCCTGGAATCTTGTTCCCATCACTCACCCCATCCTGAAAGAACCAATTAGAATTTTCCTATACTTCTATTTTCTATTCAGCTCTCTTTCTCTCCTGTTTCTCTTTCCCTTCCTCTGGATACCAGGACTCTCTGTGGGGATAAGGAAAGATGAGAGGGAAAGAGGAGCTGGAAAAGCCAACTTGGACTGATACAAAGGGAGAGGGATTGGGTTTTATGTTGTCACAAAACTGAGGGAGTTTGCTGAACCAACTGAATCTGTGCTGGGGGTCTCTTCTGAGAGGCCAGCTTGGAGAAGGAGCAAAGTCCCATTGTGTTTTTCTTTTCCATGGTGATGGAGCTGAGTTTTGGGAGAGGAGTAACTCCACAGACTTCCCTCTTGGAAAATGCTCTTGTTGGGGGAGAAGTTGCTCTCCTCCCCTCTGTGACGAGCCTCTGGGATGCTGGGAAGAAGGGCTGCTTCAGCGGGCAGGGGTGTGGTGGGGTGGGAGGGAGCTGGCAGCCACTTGGCCTTCAGCAGAGTGTAAGCACAGAGCAAAATGCTTCTGCATTGCAGCCAGAAACAGTGATTCATTTGATTTTAATTTTGACGTTAGCATTTTTCTCATGACTCATTGATAATTTCATATGGAATTTAAAAGGCTGAAACAGTTATTTACTTTTTAGGAACTTAAAACACTCATGGGGTGGAATTCACTTTTCCCTCTGAAACAGAAGATGCTTCATTAAAAAAACACACACACACAAAAAAACCAGAAGATGCATTTCTTCCCCTCTTTCCCTCCTAGTTCCCACCTGTTCCTCTGTTCCATCTGATTTCTCACTAATGATGACCACTGTCAGACAGTCTGGGTCATCTTAATGTCCCTCCTATCTTTAATTCCTTTCACCACTTATCTAAAAATAGCTATAGGTATTTTCTAAAGACGTGTTTATTTATCAGGAAATTCCTCTCTATTCCTGTGTTTTGAGAATTTTTAACATATATGAAAAATGCATTTAATACTTTAATTTCTGTGGTCAGATGATTGTTCTTCTTTAGTTTATTAATGTGGTAGATGACATGAATAGATTTTCAAATATTCAGCAAGCCTTGCATGACTGGAAGAATCCCTACCTGGTTAATTTATTTTTTTCCCCATGACAAGTGGAGTTCATTTCAGCAATAGAAGGATTATTCAACATTCAAAAATTAATCAGTGTAATTCACCATATTAACAGAATAGAGAAGAAAGGCTCTATGTTTATCTCAATAGATTTATAAAAAGACTTTTAAAAAAATCAACATTGATTCATGTTATACCTGAAAAATGACATTTAAACAAAATAATACAATTACAGCTAAAATCATATTTAATGTTGACTATTTCTTTCCTTTAAGATTGGGAACAATAAAATGAAATAATGTCCACTATCACACTCCTGTTCAACACAGTACTGGAAGTCCTTGCCAGTGCAATAATCTAAGAAAAAGAAATTAAAGGCTTAAGACTGGAGCAGAAAATAATGGAACTGTTTGTCTTTTTAGATGATATGATTTTCTTCTTAGAAAACTCAAAGGACTCTAAGGAATTAATTTTTATGGGTGTATATATCTCTTAGGGCTTATCACACTTTACACTTGACATATGTACAGTTATATAAATTATACCTAAATGAACTTTAAAAATATAAATACCAGCCCCGATCACATGGCCCAGTTGGAGTGTCATCCCATGCACCAAAAAGGTGATAGGTTTGATTCCTATTCAGGGCACATACCCAGGTTGTGGGTTCGGTTCCTAGTTGGGGAGTGTGCAGGAGGCAACCAAGTGGTCTTTCTCTTTCACATCAATGTTTCTCTCTCTTCCTTCCTCTCTCTCTAAAATCAGTAAACATCCTCAGGTGACAACAAGTTAAAATAACAGAAACATCTCCAAGGAGATTGACATACAGTCCTCAATAAAACAAACACAATGGCTCTGAAGCATAATAAAAAAAAAATTGTCTCCCTCAATTAATGTAACTAATTATAAATTTTCTTGTTAATAAACATTTTTAAATGCAGCATACATAAGTAAAATAAAATAGTTGTAAGTGTAACTTTGCTGCATCATCAAGGAAACAAACCCCCCTTAAATACCACCCAAATCAAGAGACAGAGCATTACCAGTCTCCATTGTGCCTTCTCCCAAACCAGCCCCTTCAAACTTTCCCAAATCATTAGACTGTATTCTGACAATGAAATAAATTTTTCTGCTTGTGAGTATTACATAAATAAAATGGTAGGATGTATATTTTTTGTGTCTAACTTACTTCATTTATTATATTTATCAGGCTAACATTGATAGGAAACAACATAATAAAATTTCTAAATGCATAAACCTATAGTCTCAACAATTGTACTGTGATATTTATTTTACAGATGTCCATCCATATATGTAGTGACAATATTGAAAAATATTTAATCTTCATTATAATCACAAAATCTGAAAATAGCAACAAAACATATCAATAAGAACTTATTTATTTAATGGTGTCTACATAGAGTGGAATATTATGGAGACATTTGAAAGAAGGAGCCCATTCTTTTTAAAGGAACATTTAAAATACACATGTCTACATATATGTAAATTACATATGAAATAATAATTAAAAAGTTGTTTCTGGTTAAGAAAAATGGGTGGGGAGGAAGTTGTATTTTTCTTTTCTATTTAAATCATTTTAAAAAATTTTAATTATAATGTACACCCCCGTGATTAGACATATATAACTTACTAAGTGATCATCCCAACAAACCTCATACCCATCTGACACCATACACAGTTATTAGAATAGTATTACTATATTCTATATGCTGTACTGTGCATTCCTATGACTATTCTGTAACAACCAATATGTACTTCTTAATTCCTTCACCTTAATTCCTTCATCCTCTCAACCTCCCTTCCCATATGGCAATCATCAAAATAGTCTCTGTATCTATGAGTCTGTTTTTGTTCTGCTTGTCCATTTATTTTTTTAATATATTTTATTGATTTTTTACAGAGAGGAAGAGAGAGGGATAGAGAGTTAGAAATATCGATGAGAGAGAAACATCGATTAGCTGCTTCCTGCACACCTCCTACTGGGGATGTGTCTGCAACCAAGGTACATGCCCTTGACCGGAATCGAACCTGGGACCTTTCAGTCCGCAGGCCAATGCTCCATCCACTGAGCCAAACCGGTTAGGGCATGTCCATTTATTTTGTTTTTTAGATTCAATTGTTGACAGATATGCATTTATTGCCATTTTAGTGTTCATATTTTTTATCTTTTTTGTTCTTTTTCTTTTTAAAGAATACCCTTTAACATTTCATGTAATATTGGTTTGATGGTGAACTCCTTTAGCTTTTCCTTGTTATATATCCTTTGATTCTAAATGATAGCTTTGCTGGTTAGAGTAATCTTGGTTGTAGGTCTTTGCTTTTCATCACTTTGAATATGTCTTGCTGATCCCTTCTGGCCTGCAAAGTTTTTTTTTGAGAAATCAGTTGACAATCTTAAGGGAGCTCCCTTGTAGGAAACTAACTGCTTTTTTCTTGCTGCTTTTAAGATTCTCTCTTTGTCTTTAACCTTTTGCTTTTTAATTATGATGTGTCTTGGTGTGGGCCTCTTTGGGTTCGTCTTGTTTTAGACACTCTTTGCTGCCTGGAGTTGTATGTGTATTTCTATGAACAGGTTAGGGAAGTTTTCTGTCATTATTTTTCAAATAGGCTTTCAATTTCTTATTCTCTTTCTGGCACCTCCATGATTCAAATGTTGGTAAGTTGTCCCCAAATCTCCTTACACTATCCTCTTATTTTTTATTCTTTTTGCTGTTCTGATTAGGTGTGTATTACTTGCTTATATTCCAAACCGCTGATAGGATTCTTAGCTTCATATACTCTTCCGTTGATTACCTGTAAATTACACCTTATTTCAGTTAGTATATCCTTCATTTCTGACTTGTTATTTTTTATGGTTTCCATGTTCTTTTTTATATTCTTGAAGCTATCACTAAATTCATTGAGTATCCTTATAACCAGTGTTTTGATCTCTGCATCTAGCAGATTGCTTATCTACATTTTGTTTCATTTTTTTTCTAGAGTTTTGTTCTGCTCTTTCCATTTGGGACATGTTTATTTGTTTCCTTATGTAGGCATCCTCCCTGTGTTTGTTTCTATGTATTATGTAGAGCTGCGACATATCCTGGCTTGCTAGAGAGGCCCAATGGAGTTCTGTAGAGGACAGTGGTACAGCCTCTCCATTCACCCAAGCTAGGCATTCCATTTGGGCTATGTGCAACCTCCTGTTGTAGTTGAACCTTGATTGCTGTTGGCATATCAATGGGAGGGATTTATCTCCAGGCCAATCATCTGCAAGGACTGGCTGTGGCCACTGACCACCAACCACTGGCCACTGTGGAGGATCAGCATGCAGGGATCCACCCCACAGACCAGGACTTACTAAAATGGGGCTTTGGTTCCTGCTGAGTCCACCTCTGTAGTGTGTCACTTGTGGAGGTGGTTGGGTGGTGCTTCAACATGGTCTGAAGTTGTCCACTGGCTCTGGGACCACCTGGGAGGTGCAGGTCAAGATCAGCAACCACTTGTGTTCTGCATAGGGCCATCTGACATGAGCTACAAAATGATCTACAGATGCTTGGAGGTGCTCAGGTAAGGCCAAGCTCTGAACCAAAGCTGGCTGCTGCTAGTGCTAGGCCTAGGGCCACTTAGCCAGAGGTATGGGGCACGCTGAGGCCAGATGCTGCTTGTTTGAGAGATTTTAGGAAAGTCTGAAGCACATGCCAAGACAGACAAATTCGTATGGAAAAGCCATTGGAAACAGCTTGGGTGCTCCTGCAAGTTGGGTGGGGTGATGTCTCAGGGAATCACCAGGGCAGGGCAAACTGTTAACCAGGTTGATGAAGACTCAGATATGGTTTCCCACATGCCAACTCTGTTGGGGGTGGATCTTAGAAAAGGTACAATGGTCTCTGCCATCACTTTTGTCTGACAAAAAGCTGTCCCCCTCCCCCAGCTCTCGCCCTGATGTCAAACAATTCAGTTCCTCCGGTATGTCCCTGGTGCCTTTTGAACTGTTGCCCCAGTGCTGGAGCTCAGAGGGATCAAGTCCATGTAAGTTTGTGCATGGGCTCTTTAAGAGGAACTGCCTAAGACTACAACAGTCCTCTGTCTCACTTAGCCATAATCCTCACCGGTTTTTACATCCAGAAGTTATAAGGACTTTTCTTCCTGGCACTGGAACCCTGAGCTGAGGGCCTGGTATTGGTCTGGGACCTTGATCTTCAGTGGGGATCTCCATAGCCAAGGTATCCCTCTTGATTTTCTCTGCCATGCGTGGGTGTGAGATAAGCCCCTGTACTGCACCTCAGCCCCTCCTACCAGTCTCAATGTGTCTTCTTTTTTAAATCCCTACTTGTAGGATTCCCAGTCAGCTAGATTTCAGGCAGTTCTGAATGATGGTGGTTCTGCAGTTTAGTTGTAATTTTGATGTGTTTGTGGGAGTATGTGAGTATCACATTTGCCTATGCCATCATCTTCTCCAGAAGTCCTGAATTCTCTCTTCTCTCTTAATATATTATTAAGGATTTGTGCTTCCATTTTTATGAGGGAGAGTGATCTATAGTTCTTCTTTTGGGGAGTATTATTTTTGTCTGGTTTTGTTGTAAGACTTCATAGAATGAATTAGGAATTGTTCCCTATTCTTGAATTTTCTGGAAGAAATTGTAATAAAATTTGCATTAATTCTTTGAGCATTTGGTAGACGTCTTCAGTGAAAACATCTGGGTTGAAGACTCCTTTTGTGGAGAGGTTTTAAATTATAAATTCAATTTTAATTTTTAAAATAATTATAGGGCTATTTAAATGATCTATTACATATTAGGTGATTTATAATAGTTTGTACTTCTTGATGAATTCGTCCATTTTATTTAAGTTTTCAAATTTATGTGTAGGGCTGTTTATAATATTTCCTTATTATCCATTTGAGGTTTGCAGGGCATGTAGTGATAGTTTCTGGTTTATTCCAGATATTAATAATTTTGTATCTTCTCTCTTTTTTGTCAGTCTTGCTAGAGGTTTGTTGATTTTAATGCTCTTTACAAAGAACCAAACTTTTTGTTCACTGATTTTTCTCTGTTTTTTGTTTTGTTTTAATATTCATTAATTTCTACTCTGATCTTTGTTATTTCCTTCCTTCTCACTTGGATTTACTTTTGCCCTTTATTTTCTTGAAGCGAGAGCTTATTTTATTGATTCTAAACTTCTCCTCTTTTTTTCATGTAAGCAACTAGTGCTACAAATTCCCCTCTCAACACTGCTTTATCCATGTCTCACACATTTTGATGTGTTACATTTTTATTCATTTTTAATGAGACTTTCTCTTTGACCCATGGATTATTTAGAAGTGTATTGTTTAGTTACCAAATATTTGAATACATTTGTTTTGCCTTTCTGCTATTGGTTTTCAGTTTGATTGCATTATGGTTGGAGAATATACTCTATGTTCTATGGCCAAGATTTGTTCTATCCTTGAACAAATCTTGTGGGTACTTTAAAAGAATGTGAATTCTGCTATTATTGTGTGAAGTATTTTGTGAGTGCTGTTTTATGGTGTTGAATTCTTTTATATCTTGTTGACTTTCTGTCTAATTATCCTATTAATTGTTGAGAGAAGGATGTTTAAGATTTTTCCTTCCAGTTCTATCAATTTTTGCTTCACATATATATCATGTGCATAAAATATACTGTGTCACCTGTTTTTGCATCCTTTTGTTTTCAGCCTGCCTAAATTATTATACTTGAAGTTACTTCCTTATAGGCAGCACATAGTTGGGTCACGTTTTTTACTCCACTAGGCAAAATTCTGTCTTTTAATTGCTGAAATGTCTTTTTAATGACATGTAATAAATTATTGATAATTGCTTAAGCCTGCCTTTTTATTATTTCTATTTGTGCTCACTGCCTTTTATTTCTTTTATTTTTCCTGCCTGACTCACTTGAACAAATTTGAGAATTCTATGTTAATTTAGCTACAGCTTTTCTAATGTATCTCATTGTAAAGTATTTTTAGAGTGTATCAATATGTACCAAAGTGGAGAAACTCAAGTGAAGAAATCTTACCTCCCTTTACCCATTTATAATATAGATGTCTTAAGTATTTCCTTTACGTTCATTGACAATCACATTAAGCAATGTTATAATTTTTGCTTTAATCATCAAACATCATTAGAAAAATCAAGAGGAGAAGGAAAGTCTGTGCTTCACGCATGTATTCTTTCTGTGGACTTCCTTACTTGATGTCCCAAGAACCCTTCTCTTGGATGCGTGTGCACCTGAGGGCAGTGCTAGAGAAGCAGAGAGCTGCAGCCAGGGTGGACAGGCAGGGCTTCCAGGGTCGTGAAACGCTTGAGCTACTCCTTAGCTGTTCTTTTAAGGTCCTCTGCTGGCAACACATTCTCTTAGTTTCTCTTCACCTGAGACTGTCTTGGTTTTCCCTTCAGTCCTGAAGGACTCTCTCACTGGGTATAGCACCATGGGTTGCTAATTCTTTTCTCTTAGCACTTAAAAAGGGTTGTGCTACTTCCTTCAGGCTTCTGTGGTTTCTGCTGAGAAATACACTGTCGTTTGAATTGATCTTTCCCCTATTCAGTGGTCGGCAAACTGCGGCCCCTTGAGTGTGGTTCTTCCACAAAATACCATGTGCAGGCTCGCACGTACAGTGTGATTGAAACTTCGTGGCCACACTCAAGGGTCCAAAGAGCCGCATGTGGCTCGCGAGCCACAGTTTGCCGACCACTGCCCTATCTCACTGTGTCATTTCTCTCTAGCTGCTTTAAAGATTTCCATTGTCTTTAGTTTTTTAGAAGTTTGACTGTGATGTATCTTAGAATAGATATCGTTGACCTTTTTTCTGTTTGAGGTTCGCTCAGCTTCCTGAATCTCTATATACCAACCCCCACCTCCAACTTTTGCCAAATTTAGGAAATTCTATCCTTTTATTTTTTTGGTTAGTTTTTCAGCCTTCTCTTCCTAATTTTCTTGTAGGACTTCAATGACAAGATCTTTTGTTACACTTCCACATGTCCCTGAGATTCTGCTTTATTTTTTTCAGTCCATTTTCTCTCTGTTGTTCGGATTGGATGATTTACCTTGCTCTAATCAAGTCCACTGATTTTTTTCACCTGCCTTGTTTGTTCTGCTGTTGATGCCACCCATTGAGTTTTTTATATCAGTTATTTTGTGTTTTAGTCCTAAATTTCTATTTGCATTTTCCTTACATCTTCTATTGCTTTGTCAAGACTTTCTATTTGTTCATTTTTGTCAGGGATGTTTATAATTGTTAATCAGAGCAGTTTTTTGATGGCTGTTTTAAAATCCTTGTCAGATGATAATTCAAACGGGTATCTGGTGATTGTCTTTTCACATTTAGTTTGAGCTCTTCCTGGTTCTTGGCACAAGTGGTTTTTTTAATTGAAACCTGGACAGTTTGGATATTATAGAATTCTAGATCTTATTTAAGTCTTGTGTTTTAGCAGGCCTCCTCTGACAGTACTCTGGTGGATGATTGGGGGGAGGGGTTCTACCTCCTTACTGCCATGTGTGTGTGTGTGTGTGTGTGTGGGGGAGGGGTGGAAGTCCAGATTCTCAATTCTACCTCCATAGACAACCAGGGAGTTCTACCTCCATAGACAACCAGGGAGTGAGGGGCTCCTTGTTACTGCTGGGTTGGGTGGGCTTTCAGGGTCCCCGGGTGCTCTTGTTACCACTGGATACTGGTGAAAATTCTGACTCTTCATTAGGCTTCCTCTGACACACCCTGAGAAAGAGGGGATTTCCTCTGACACACCCTGAGAAAGAGGAGATTGGAACACTTTATTTGAACCGGCCAACGGTGGATGTCTAGGCTCTCCCCTTGGCCTTTACTGGCAATGATGGGGGTTGGGCTGTGGTTCTTTTTCTGTGTGGTTTAGCTGGAGCAGACTGGTTATTATCTGAAAGGGTTTTTGTTTGTTTGTTTGTTTTGTATTTCTAGACTACCCCTTTCATCATCCTTTGGACAGAGAGAGCAGGTTTTCCTTTAGGCTGTTTTGTAGTTGTTATCCATGACTGTTGGTAATTTCTGGGGTGCCAGTTCTCCAGTATCCAGTCTGGAATATATGAAGCAAAACATAAAACTTAGGGAACTCACCCCCTATGTTCTTCATGGTCCCTGGCAGGCCTCCCTTCCTCTTTTCACCTTTCAGATCTTCTTGTGTTTGCTTTATATGTAATGTCCAGGGCTTTTAGTGGAACTAAGCAGGAAGAATAAAGAAAAGTATGTCTACTCCATCTTCCTGGAAACAGAAATCCCAGCAGGTAGTTTCATTCAATCTCCAAATGCCCTTACAAATTTGCAGATCAAAGGCTATAAAATTATTTCAATTTTCCAGAGGGAAAAATTGAGACACTTATAAGTAATTTACCTGATCAAAGTTGCTTAGAAATATGACCTTGGCTTGAAGGAAAGCCTTGGAATTTTTAAGTTATTATTTTGCTTTTCCTTTTCCTTTCTGTATTTGTTAGGAAAAAACTGGGAGTAGGAGTGGTGAGGGTGGGGGAGGAAGGATGGTTACCAAAGAGAAAAGTAAAGGATTAGTTTGACTTAGAAGTAGCAAATGTTTAGAATTATAAAAGGACTTTTCAAGAAGATATTAAACTTTGAAATGTTATCAATTTCCATAAATTGACTTTATGCTCTTTATATTTACTCATTATGTCTCATCTTACAAATGAATGACTTCCATTATTTATACTGTGTCCTGAGACTTAAGTGGCAGGGGACACATTAAATAATCACCACCAATTCCTTGATTAAAGACTTGCATAGAGACTGGAAGGATGGGGAAAATGCTTCTTCACTTTGCAGTGATGCAAGTTAGTACAACTTTCATCTTAACACTTTGGGTCCTAAAAATTCTCTAGATTGCTTAGTATTTCAAAAAAGAGTTTAGCCTGCTCTCTTAAGACCTATTATCTAGAGTTCTTTAATGGTTTCCAATATTGGAAAGGCAATGGTGAGTTCAGAGAATTAACCTCCCTAAGTGAGTTTTCCTAATATAATATTTACAGTCCTCTTTTTCCTATTTTAGTTTTGATCACTAATACCATTCTTCAAAACTTACTGAGTCTATATGGAATTTCCTCAAAAAATTAAATGTGGAACTGCCATTTGACCCAGTGATCCCACTTCTAGGAGTATATCCTAAGGAACCTGAAACATCAGTCAGAAAGAATGTATACACCCCTATGTTCATAGCAGCACAATTTACAATAGCTAAGATCTGGAAACAGCCCAAGAACCCATCAATAGATGAGTGGATAAAAAAGCTGTGGTACATTTATACCATGGAATACTATGCAGCAGTTAAAAAGAAGAATCTCTTACCCTTTGAGACAGCATGGAGGGACCTGGAGAGTATCATGCTAAGTGAAATAAGTCAGTCAGAGAAAGACAAGTATCACATGACCTCACTCATATGTGGAATCTAATTAACAAAATAAACTGATGAATGGAGTGGATTCAGAGACATGGAAGCATGGAACAGAGTGTGGAATCTCAGAGAGAAGGTGGGGTAGGGTGGTGGGTGGGAGATAATCTACCAAACACCTGGTATGCATATATGCATAACCCATGGACACAGACAATAGGGTGGTGAAGGCCTAGAGCAGGGGGCTGGGGTTGGCTGAAGGGGGCTAATGGGGGGAAATGGGGACAATTGTAATACTTTCAACAATAAAGATGTATTTAAAATAGAAAGAGATGGAGTTAATTATCAGTTAAAAAACAAAACAAAAATTTACTGAGTCTAAAATCAGCCAGGCTGGTGTGGCTCAGTGGTTGGGTGTTGACCCATACACCAAGAGGTTGCTGGTTTGATTCTGGGTTGAGGGTTCAATCCTCAGTTGGGGGCGTGTAGGACTCAGCCCATCGATATTTCCCTTCTCATCAATGTTTCTCTCTCTCTCTCCCTCTTCCTTTCTCTCTCTGTAAAATTCAATTAAAAAAATCTTAAAAAAAAATGTCCTGAGTCTGAAATCAAAATGGGAAAGACCTTTTAGGACCAATTGACCTATTCACTTGATCCTTTTGTGGCCATGTTGATTCATCCAGTTATTATGAGTTTAGATGTGGCATATATTGTAGGAACTGAGGGTGGGCAAAACCTCATGAATTCTTAAAAAGAATATGGGGGGCACAGGAGAGGGTGGTTGGCTGGTAGAATAAGGTAGGGATACAGTCTTTTCTATGGAAAATTTTGTTTCTTTCCAGGAAGATTCAAGAGCTTTCATAACAATTCTGGCTTTGCCCAGGGACTTGGGGCTCCACCTCAGCTCCTTACTCTTCTGGAATGCCCTGGAGTGCCTCTGTCTTCGGTCTTGTCCCCTGGTCTCCCCACAGAACTTGTCAGGGGTAAAATGTCTCTTTGAAGGTATCAATCTCTAAGATTTTGTAAAGATTTTAGCTGCAGATATTTTCTGTTCTAAGCTGTTCACAGCGTGTTCCAGCCTTTCAGCTGTAGATCTAGCTCCACTGATGCTTTCAAAGTTGTCTCAGGTGATTCAAGAAGCTCTTTTGTTACTTTTACTGCTGGGAAAGCAATGAGCCTTGCTCCCTACACTTCCTTTGTTGGAGACCGAGGCCACTTTCTGCTTGTGGGGAAGGGAAGAATGGATAATGATATCTCTCTCTGCTTTCTCTTTTCTTCTTCCTGCATATCCTTCCCTCATGTAACAAACACAGCCACACATAAACTACCTGGCCAGAAAAGGACCTTCTGTCCCATGAGCTTGGCAGGAGGCAGGCTTGGAGGTGAGGGCCAAGTGAGAAATCATTTACATGAGGCTGATTGCCACCTCAAGAAATGAGGCTGCAAGGAATACATGCATTTCCCCTGATAGGGAAGGAGCATGAGGAAATGGGAACTGGGAATTAGCCCTCTTGCAGGAGTGACCGGGCCTCTGACAGTCCTCTGAGACCTGCTACCCACCAGATCAATGAGATGGGGTCTCGAAGAGGTGAAGAGCTTACATTGGTGTTGGCGACTGTGAGGATGGCTGTTGTTTTCTGTAACTCCAGAAAAGTTGCTTCATTAGCATAATAGTATTGGCAAGGGCCAGTGGTCACAAATCTGAGTTGTTGTTTTTAAAAATGTTTGCCAATCTCTTACTTGAAGTTTTTCATTTGGAGATAACAGTTTTTCTGAAGAGCCATCATTCTGGGTGGATGTATGGAACTCAGAAAATCATCCATCCTAGTATCTTTGATTCCTCTCTACAACAGAGTTATTTCTGATGGCTGCAAACAGTAAGAAATACTTATAAAGATGTAAAAATTTTTCAGAAAATCTTCTTTGAAGAAAAAAATCAAGTCTAAATCACATGCTCATAAATTTCCTAATGAATCAACAAAAGAGTGTCTTATTTCAACATTCATTTATTTTTTTAAAATTGATCTTTTTTGTTGAAAGTACTACAGATGTCCCCCTTTTTCCCCATTAGCCCCATCCCCCCTTCACCCATCTCCCCCCAGGCCTTCACTGCACTATTGTCTGTGTCCATGGGTTATGCATATGCATATAAGTTCTTTGCTTAATCTCTACCACCCTCCCCCACCCCACCCCTGAGATTCATCAGTCTGTTGGGTGCTTCCATGTCTCCGGATCTAATTTGTTCATCAGTTTATTTTGTTCATTAGATTCCACATATACGTTGAGATCATGTGATACTTGTCTTTCTCTGACTGGCTTATTTTGCTTAGCATAATACTCTTCAGGTCCCTGTATGCTATCTCAAAGAGTAAGGGATCTTTCATTTTTTTTTTTAATATATTTTATTGATTTTTTACAGAGAGGAAGGGAGAGAGATAGAGAGTTAGAAACATCGATGAGAGAGAAACATCGATCAGCTGCCTCCTGCACATCTCCCACTGGGGATGTGCCCGCAACCCAGGTACATGCCCTTGACCAGAATCGAACCCGGGACCTCTCAGTCCGCAGGCCGACGCTCTATCCACCGAGCCAAACCGGTTTTGGCGATCTTTCATTTTTATAGCTATATAGTATTCCATGGTGTAAATGTACCACAGCTTTTTTATCCACTCATCTACTGATGGGCCCTTGGGCTGTTTCCAGATCTTAGCTATTGTAATAGTGCTGCTATGAACATAGAGGTGCATGTATTCTTTCTGATTGGTGTTTCGGGATTCTTAGGACATTCATTTCTGTATATCAGTTTGAATTTGGATACTTTGTATCATTTCATTTTTTTTTCACACTTCATTTTGCCACTTCATTTTGTTTCATACAAGAAGGCATACTAAGAGATGTGCAAAAAATAATGTAGTTTACTTCTAGGCTCAAGCATTCAGTAATCTTTGTATGTAATACTTCTAAATGCAACTTTTTTGCACCTGGAAAGGAGATCCCTTTGTCTAAATATTAAGGTCTCAATAATGAGCTTATCTCTTACCAATTTTATTAAAGAAAGGAGACTTTTGTAACTTTTCAGTTTCAAAGTGTAGGTGTTGCATCACTTATTTCTTTGTAACTTTCAAATCTATTAAGTGTTTAAATAATATTGGGAAGGCTTACGAGTTGACAGTTGTGCCTGGAGAGGGATACTAGATTAGAAAGATCAGTTACCTGACTATTTGCATCAATTTCCCAATTTGGGGGGAGATATTCTTCAAAATTAACAAATAATTATAGCATAACTTTTACATACCAGGAGGTATTACAGACCCTGGGGTTTCAATGGTGAATATAAGCTTACAGCCCACTGTTTCCTCTGTACTCAAAGTACTGACCATTGATGTTCTCTGGGATGCTACAGATGCAGAATCTCAGATTCCACTCCAAATCTCCTGAATCAGAATCTGCACTCTAACAGGATTCCCAGCGTATTCAGTGGATATGAAATCCTGAGAAGTTTGCCAGCAGTCAGTTTAAGAACCCAGGCTATAGCCAACCGGTATATGGCATTTCCCTGACCATAAAAATTAGCTCAGAAAGGGGTATGTTTTCAAGGAGATTCTGGTAAAGGAAGTTTTCACTCTATAGAGAGAGTCAGAGGAAGGAATAGCCCCTTTCCCCCTCTGTCTGCTATGCTGTCCAGGTGTGATTCTAGTCTGATGCCCACTGTCAGACTAGAGGTGAGAAACGGCAGAGCAAGAGCAACACAGGAACGTGCAGCAGCGGCTGATTGAGCCATACCTGATCTCCACCCTTCCCCTGGACTTTGTCAGTGACAGGAGCCAACATTTCCCCTAACATCCTAACCGACTCACTTGGAGAGACTGTTTCCTAGCGCCTTAGTGGAAAGGCCCATGTGTCAGAAAACAACATACACCAGAGTGGGTAAACCTGGCCAGCAACATGTCAGCCCGGGAGCACCCTTCGCGCCGCCTGCCAAGGGGGATAAATGAGACACAGTTTTGGGAAATCTCTGGGCTTGGGACCAATTTGGGAGGCAAGGTGGAGGAGTGAAACTGCATATTTTGCTGATAGAGAGAGCGGTGAGTCATAGAGATACACAGATGTGAAAGAGAGAAGCCCTTGGATTCCTGAAATGGGATCTACAAGGTGGCCTCAGGCAGAATCAGTCTTCTCTGCTTCCTGCCTGCCTCTTGCCACCCTTCCTCGTTCTCACCTAGTTTCTTCCGCCACCCAAAACAAACCCGGGGCCCTCTGTGGCCTTCGGTTCAGTGCCCTTTTCCTTCTCACCTTTCCTACTTACCTTTCCACCTCATCTCCTTGCACTCTCCCAACCCCACATAATAGGGTTGGGAGGCTATCATGGGCACTGCTATTTGTTTTAAGGAGGGCTTTCTTGTATAGGTGACTTACCCTAACATTAATCTAGTAATGGGGAGAGACATCAGGTGTGGGTTTCCACTTCCTGTGCAACCACCTCCATTGCCAACATACAGGACCGCCCCTGGAGATATGAAATAAGTACACCTACTACCGTTTATGGAGCACATTTGTGTGCCTGGCTCTGTGCTGTGGGTTTGAAATACTGTGTGTGTTTTTATTCTCTTAGCTGTCAAAGTAGTAAATGATTTTATACTAACTTTTGAGAGGAGCTCCTTGAGGCCTAGAATAATTAAGGATTCTTATCCACAGTGACTAAGTGAGGAGCAGAGATTGAACCTTTGTGTTTAGAGGGACGAACACCATGTTATATTGTTTTTCTGTAGTGCTTAGGTCTTGATTACCTAGTTATTATTTATATTCTCAATCAGGTCATTGTTTGTGCATTTTGGTCACTGAGCATGTCAAAGGGCTATGGGTGCTTGGGTCTTGTGACACATTCACATTCTCTGAGTGTGTGTTCAGCCAAGTCCATACTCACCAGCCAGTTTTACCAAAAAAGTGTCTCTAAGTGTGTTAGTGCAGCACGATTGCTTATACTTTGTTACCAAGGTCCTTTAAGCATCTCTCAGGAATGTTTTCCTACAGATACTAGACCTAGAAAGATCCTTATAGGGAATTTAGAATCAAACAAAATTGACAATTATTTTGTTTGTGTGACTAAAGAAAAAAAAGAGAAAGGACACTATTTACCAAAATTAGGAAAGAAAGAGGGGATATTAGTACTAACCATGAAGAAATTAAGAAGTTTATAAGGGAGTATTATGAAGAATGTAGCTGGTCAAGTGGAATGAAAAGCTAACTAGAAGAGGACGTTCTGCCAGGAAAAGGCGAGAGCCTGCAAGCGGGCCACGTCAGAACAAGGTCTTGCAAGCAAGACTTATTGTTCAGAGGCAGAATTTCCTTGAGGTGATAAATAGTCCATGAGGGCATGGAAAGTCAGGGAGGGTACACTGCTGCAGGTGGAAAGGGTCTTTGTATAACATAGGGAATTAATAGTGTAATGTATAACTTAGCTCTGATGATCTCAAAAGCATGCCTGTTAGTCATTGTCACTTGCTGTACTCCATTATTATTTGCTGTACTCCCCAAATAAAAGCCATGAGAGCTTTGGGGGCTTTGCTACTTGCCTGACTAGCGGTAGCCCTCTGCTTCTCTAAACTTAATCCTGCACGCCAAGCTCATCTCAGCATCACCGTTCACAAAGAACATCAACAAAGAATTATAGGTCAACAAATTGGTTAACTTAAATGAAATAAACAAATTCTGGAAAGACAGAAATTACCAACCCAACTCAAGAAGCAATAAAAAAACAGTCTAGAACTCTAACAAGTAGATAAATTGAATTAGTAATTAAAACTCTATTCTTGCATAAAAAAGCCCAGGCCCAGATAACTTCACTGGTGAATTCTATCAAATATATAAAGAATAAATATTACCAATCCTTCACAAACTCTTCGAGAAAATACACGAGGGTACACTTTTCAACTCATTCTAAGAGTACCAGTATTATCCTGATATTAAAGCCAAGCAAAGTCATCATAATACATGTATAGACAAATATCCTTTGCGAATACAGATGAAAAGTTTCAAAATATTAGCTAACCAAATCCAGCATCAGATACAGAGAATTATATGGCATGACAAGTGTTATTTATCTTAGGAAAGCAAGGTTGGTTGAATATAGGAAAATCTATTAACATTACACATCATCTAACTTTTTAAAACTATAAAACTTATATAAGAAAACATAGAAGAAAATGAGAAAATCTTCATTACTTTGGGATTGGCAAAGAGTTCTCAGCTATAACACCAAAATCCAGATCTATCAAATAAAAACTTCATAAAATGTACTTCATCTAAATTATAAACTTTTGCACTTCAAAAGACACCATTAAGAAAATGAAAAGACAAGCCACACGCTAGATGAAAGTATTTGCAAATCATATATCTGATAAAGGATCTACATTCATATGTATAAAGAACTCTTACAATCCAATACTAAGAACAACAATCTAAGTAAAAGATGAAAAATTATTTGAGTAAGCATTTTACCAAGAAGATATATAAATAACTAATAAGCACAAGAAAAGATGTTCATCAACATTAATGATTTAGAAAATTCAAAGTAAAACCACAATGAGATGCCAGTGGAAAGGCTATCATAGTAAAGGTGGTCTATTAAAAATATTGGCAAGGATAGAGAAAAACTGGAACCCTCAGACATACTGATGAGAATGTAAACTAATGCAGCCATTTTGGAAAAACGATTTGACAGTTTCTTATGAAGTTAAACACAAATTTACTATACAACCCAGTAATTCCACTCCTCAGTCTTTGCCCGAGAGAAATGAAAACATATGTTCTCCTAAAGACTTTTATGTGAATGTTTAAATCGTTTTATGCATAACACCCCAAAGTGAAAACCACCCAAATTTCTCATCAACCATTGAATGGATAAACAAAAAGTGTTATATTCATGCAATGGAATACTATTCAGCAATAAAACAAACTGTTGATACATGCTACAATGGGATGAATTTTGAAAATGTTTTGTTAAATGCAAGAAACCAGAGGCAAAGACAATATATAGTATGATTCTCTTTATGTGAAAAGCTCAGTGAAGGGAAATAGAAAGGAGATCTTTTTTGGGGTGATGAAACTGTTTTCACACTGGATTTTTGTAATGGCAGCATAAACTCACTAAAATTTGTTGAATTACTTCAAATAGGCAGTTTATGGTAAGTTACAGCACAGTAAAACTGTTAACATTTTAAAAAAGGACTTTCTAGGTAAAATCGACTAACCAACAAGCAAGCAAACCAAATACAAAAACATAAAAACAAACAAAAATACCCCAAAACATATTATACCAAAAAGTTTTTTTAAATGCCAGTTTTGCCTTGAACCTGTGGGTCAATGTTGAAATAGTGTCCCCAAAACAAGGCTAATGGGGTGGGGGTGGGGGTGAAGGGGGGATAAGGACACATATGTAATACCTTAATCAATAAAAAAAAAAGAAACAGTAAAAAAAAATTAACACAAGTGTCCTGCCCTTTGAAAATGTTAGCTGCATCATGTTCTGTGTATTCCTGAACAGCTGTAAGCTTCTTTAGGTACCTGTTTCTTCTATTTATTCGCTATCACCTTCCTAGAGTCCCCCTAGGAACCCACAAAGAGTCAGAGCTCAGTCAGTGTTGACCGACACCCCTGAAGGAGCCTGTTGTTCCCTCCCTGTGGGGGCAGGACAGCATGTAATCCTTTCTCAACCTAAATTCTCCTGGGAGGAGAGGGAAGGCACAGAGCCAGGTAGCTAGTCAGGACTGAGCTTCATATATGGGCCTGCAGAGATGATTTTAGTCTGTAACTACGATTGTCACACGTTCTTGCTCCATAAGGGGCTTTCAGAGGTCACCTGGCTGAGCTCACAGCTTCCCAGCTGGTGACCACCTGTCTTAGTGACTCTAACACTCTGGATTCAAAATAATAAAAACCTGTGCTCTTCTCTGGCTCAAGGCAAACTTTAAAGATTTAAAGGGCCCTGGGTTCTTTGGGTAAGGATTTCTCACTGTAAACAGAAAGGATTTTTATCATTATCAAATCATTCCAAAAACATTTGACCCAATTTCATATCTATACACAAAATAACTATGTACTACATACAGCCTTACTATCTGATGTTTTCAAGGTTCCAGAAAGCAAGAAAGTGGTAAATATTACAAATGGAATTTCTCCGTAGCCTCACAATTATAGCTTCTGAAAAGACCATAAGGCAAAACACGAAATGAAAGAAGCCTATAAAATCTGCATTGTCCAGACTTTTCTCACTGTTTCCTCAAAGTCCCCAGGCTTAAGACCCCAGGGAACTGGCAGGTGCAGATTTCCATGGAAACCAACCCTAAAAGAATGAAAACCCAAAGAGAGAATTGTGTGAAGTGCTCGGGCTCCTGTGTAATTTCCTTGCCAACAGTTTTCGAGGTCAACCTGGCTTATTTCTTGAAATTAGAGGCCCTGCTGCTAGGATTTCCCCAAACAAGACTGGTTGCTCAGCATCATTGGTTGGCAGTCAATAGATTAGGGCTGGTTCTCTGCTTCTAGAAAAATAGCCCTCACTACTCAGCCTCAAATATTGGCCTCAAATATTTTTTATTCTGGCCTCATTCTAGTGAACCTGAGCCATGCTTTTTTTTAAAAATATATTTTTATTTATTTCAGAGAGGAAGGGAGAGGGAGAGAGAGATAGAAACATCAATGATGAGAGAGAATCATTGATTGGCTGCCTCTTGCACGCCCCCAACTGGGGATAGAACCCACAACCCAGGCATGTGCCCTTGACCAGAATTGGACCTGGGACCCTTCAGTCCGCAGTCTGACACTCTATCTAGTGAGCCAAACCAGCTAGGGCCTGAGCCATGCTTTTTTATTTCAATTTTAAGTTGTGTTTATTTACTTTAAAATATTCATTAAAAATAAATTGGAATATTTTAAAAAATATCATCCTATCTAATAAAGAGGCAATATGCAAATTGACCATCACTCCAACACATGAGATGGCCGGCAGAGGAGGGCAGTTGGGGGCAACCAGGCCTGCAGGGGAGGAAAGTTGGGGGCAACCAGGCCTGCAGGGGAGGGCAGTTGGGGGTCACCAGGCCTGCAGGGGGGGGCAGTATGTGGGAACCAGACCTGCAGGAGAGGGCAGTTAGGGGTGACCAGGACTGCAGGGGAGGGCAGTTCAGGGGGGCCCAGGCCTGTAGGGGAGGACAGTTGGGAGGGACCCAGGCCTGCAGGAGAGGGCAGTTGGGGGCGACCAGGCCAGCAGGGAAGGACAGTTAAGGGCAATTGGGCTGGCAGGGGAACAGTTTGGTGTCGATCAGGCTGGCAGGGGAGTGGTTAGGGGGCAATCAGGCAGGCTGGCAGGCGAGTGGTTGGGAGCCAGCAGTCCTGGATTGTGAGAGGGATGTCCGACTGTCCATGGACACGAAGAGCAGGCAATCGGACATTCCTCGAGGGGTTCCAGATTGGAGAGGGTGAAGGCTGGGCTGAGGGACACCGCCCCCCCTCATGCATGAATTTTGTGCACTGGGCCTCTAGTTTATATATAAGCATATATAAAATCATATATGTGATTTATATATATATGCAGAAATATATATAAATCATAAATATGATTTTATAAACATAAATATAAATATATATATAAATCATATACACATAATATATATTTCTATATATGGTTAAACATATTTTGACAGTACAAAATATCAAAAAGGTAAAAGGAAAATCTCTATGAGTTCCTCTTCCCAAAAACAAAATGGTACAAGTCTTAGCAGTGAGTGCTATTCCTCTAGCATTGGCCAGAGAAACACCCTCATTGATGGCTGCCAAGGTGGAGAAATGCGCCTCACTTTTGGAAAATCTCCAGACTTGAAATCAATTTGGGTACTCTTCTGCACCTGCTTCATCTATAATAATAAAAGCCTAATATGCAAATCGACCAAATGGCCAAATAACAGAATGACCCTCCGGACAACCACACTATGACACGCACTGGCGCCAGGCCAGCCAAGATGGGTGCAATGTGATTGGTCGGGGGGCCCCACCAATGCCCCACAATCGCCCCACAGAGGGAGGCCCAGGCCACCCTCTGCAGGGCAATCGATCAGGCAGGCTCTGTGATATAGCACCTCACAGAGGGTGGCCCAAGCCACTGACCAGCGGGCTGCGGTGGGTGGGTGGGGCCTCCCTCTTTGGGGTGATCTATCTCGGAGCCCCATGATTGATCCCCCAGCAGAGGGAGGCCCAGGCTACCTGGCAGGTGGTGCTGCAGTGGGTGGGCGGGGCCTCCCTCTGTGGGGTGATCGATCATGGGGCTCCTGAACTGTGAGAGGGCTCAGGCCAGGCTGAGGGACCCCCCACTCGAGTGCACAAATTTCCTGCACCAGGCCTCTAGTAAATTAATAAAAATATAGTTAAGAAGACACAGGCCCAACTCATGTAATAGATCAGTGGTTCTTGAACATCAGAGCATATCAGAATCACCTGGAGGACTCGGTATACCCACCCCCACCTCCCCTTCCTCCCAGATGGCCAGGTGCAACCCTCAGAGTTCCTGATTTAGTAGGTCTGGCTAGGGTCTAAGAATTTGCATTTTAAATCTGCTCTCAGGGGCTGCTGAGTGCTCTGGGCAGATGAAGAGATTTACCTCAGCAACACAGCATGCCATTGTATTAACTTATCATATGATTTCTAACCAATCCCATATCATTAATCATTGTGAAGTTCTTTCTATTCTCTCGTCGCACTCCTCACCATAACTGTATGGTGCAATAATATGAATAGCCACCATTTATAAGTACTCACTGTGGGCCAAATACTGTGAATTATCATATTTTACCCTCACAGCAATCCTATCCTGAAGGTATTACCATTATCCCATTAAAAATATATTTTTGTTGATTTCAGAGAGAAAGGGAGAGGGAGAGAGAGATAGAAACACCAATGATGAGAGAGAATCATTGATCGGCTGCCTCTTGCACACCCCACACTGGGGATCAGCAACCCGGGCATGTGCCCTGACTGGGAATTGAACTATGACCTCTTGGTTCATAGGTCGATTCTCAACCACTGAGCCATGGTGGCCAGGCTCTTTATCCCATTTTAAAGATGAGAAAACCAAGTCTCAGAAACTAAATAATACAAGTAGGTTCATTACAACTAGTAGGTGTCGGAGTTTGGAAATTAAAGGCAGATTTGCCTGATTTGGGAGCTCTTGTTCTTTTCACAGTTCCTGCCTAAAAGGAATTTACAGGCTAATGGGGGAAGTAAGGATGGCACTCAAAGGACTAAGAATAATAGAAAGTGGTAAGTACCATGAGAAATTGGTAGAGGAATTGGTTTAATCGAAGGAGTCAGGGTGTGCAATTTGTGCTGCCACATATGGCCCCATTCTTAGAAGTGCTTGCCCTTGGTTTAAAGCTCTAGTGTCATCACCTTGAAATTCTTAATAATATTTTACCAAGAGTCCCATATTTTCATTTGCACTGGGCCCCACAATTATATGGCCACTCCTTGAAGGGTTAATTTACTCTTCAAAAGCTTCAGCATCGCCTTAATAACCACTAAACTGATATGTCTACAGAGTGCACTTTTCACTGTTCATTAACTGTTTACTGTACCTTTGTGGGAGAGGGCATTTTCAAATGATTTGTGCACATTTTAATCCTACACTGCTTTGTTTTTCATCTCTAAGTAGACACATTCCTGGGATGATTTATTTTTTTACCTTTAATACATCCAGAGAGGCATTCTTTTGTCAAGAATAAACATCATTAGGAAGATAAGTCTGAAGGAAGGTAATACCATACACAGATTTCCAAAATCAGCCAAAAAATATTTTGTTTGGGGAAGGGAAGAATCATTCGCTATTCCTCGTAGCCTGCCCCAGATTGGTTTTTAGTATATTGTTACCCTAACTAGAGCTTGAAGTCTCTGAAATTTAGTCTCCTTATGAAAAGCAAAGTAGAGATCCTGAAATTTTACTACCTTAGCTGATTTCCATATTTTTTCCCCCGGGAGAAAGAAGTGTTTCCACTTTTATACACTGAAGGTGGGAAAATGCCATTCTGAATGCAGTGCACATCAACTGTGCCCCAGGGGAGCGCGCCTTGTGCATTTCATATTTCACGCCGTAACAATGTTATCCGATTTTATAATTAACATTAAACTTTTATAGGAAAAAGGGCCTTGTTATATTAGTTTTTAACCTTTCAATGTATTTAAAGCTTATTTCATAAGGAGCCATATGCTTCTTCATCACCATCCTAAGTGGGCTCTGTTGCTAAGTGTTATGGGATCTGGTAATGAAAGATACATACACAGTGCATTTGCCCAACACCAGGGGCAGAATTAAGGGAGCAGTGGGAGCCTTAACTCTTGAATTTCCTGACTTCTGTGGGTTTCATTTGCAATTTCAACATTCCAGTGATATTTCCTTTCTTACACTCACTCATTCTTTTTTTTTTTTTGTCTTCCTCAACATCCCTACCTCCTCTCCAACCCAGATCACAGGTATTTAAATGCCCACATTCACTTTTTTTAAAAAAGGTATTTATTTCTTTTAAATCTTTATTGTTGAAAGTATATATGTCCCCCTTTCCTCCCCCATTGACCCCATCTAGCCTGCTCCCACCCCCTGCCCCAGGTCTTTACCATGTTATTGTCTGTGTCCATTGGTTATACGTCTATATGCATACAAGTTCTTTGGTTAACCTCTCCCCACGCACCTAACCACCCTCCCACCTCCACCTTTCCTCTTTCTGATGACATCTGCTATACATTAGTTTATAATGCATCAGTGCCATCTCTGAAGGTTAAATTATTGCTTAAATGTTTCCAAACTATTGTTCAGTGACACAAATCCATTTACGGTAAGACAAGATATCTAATAAGAAAGCACTGGTGAACCTAACAGGTATTTATTGAATTTTACAAAAATGCAAATGGATAATAGCTTACATGGGAATAGGTCTTCAAGTTTGTACTTAAAGAAAAAATAGAGGACGGTAAAAATGGTCACTGAAAATTGCTTACATCATTCCTCAGGAATATGTGTACATGTGTGTTTAATATAACAATAATCTTTACTAAAGCTAAAATTAAAGAACCTGAAGAAAAATTAAAGACAACTGGGCGGCCAGACCATCTGCGTTCTAACACATCCCTGGTGGTGAAAGGGAAGTGGATGGAGAAGGTTTATGTGTTCTGGTCGACCAGGTATTTCTTTCTGTTTAAATATCAAGCATCTCTGATATTAATTCATGTTAAGTGATTTCTAGCTCGTGAGGACTAAAAGCAATGACTTCAAACCTTTCAGAGTGAGGTTTTGAAGTCAGCACCTGGGAAGATTCACAGGTGGTACAGACATAGACTTCTGGCATGAACTTGAGTTTTGTAGCACTAGAGTGGTGCTCCTCAGACTTCAGTGCACCTGCCCATCCCCTGGGGATCATGTAGAGTTAATAGGAGGTGGGACCTGAGACTCTGCATTTCCACATTCCCGAGTCGGGCTGTTGCTGTTGGTCTGCAGACTGTACGTTGAGTAGCTGGCGTGCAGTGAAGTATTGGGAACCGAGAAAAGAGTGGCCACGAGACCCACCTTCACCTCTGCCTTTTGTGCTAATAGCTGAACATGCCTTGAGTCCTTCACCTTCACCTTTCCAACAAGGTTATCAGGGAGGAGGGATTTTCATGTTAACATGTTTCTTCACCAAATGGATATATAATCTACTTGGAACAGATGTACAAAGCACTTTAAATGCGAAGACATGTTACCTTTTATAATGTATACACGTATATTTTCAGTTTAACATTTTAAAAACCACGATGCTGAAACTGTTCAGAATTACCAGCAAAGATTAAGGTCTGAGTTGCAGACTTCGGAGCCTAAACACACAGGTGAAAGCCTCTCTCGTGAGGAAATCAACGATCCCTTATACTTTAAAAGAGATCCCCCCAACCTGAAAATGTATAACCTTATTTAATGTAGCCTGCTCAGTAGTTAATTATTTTTTTTCAATTAAAAAAAATTCTTTGTGTTAATTGAAACTGCAATTGAAAAGATTTTGTCCTTGCCAGTGTGACTCAGCAGTTGAGCACTGACCCAGGAACCAAGAGGTCACAGGTTCGATGCCCATATCCCTACAAGGTCAGGCAGGGCACATGCTAGGGTTTCAGGCTCAATCTCCAGTCTGGGGGTGTTTGGTAGGCAGCCAATCCATGATGTTTTTCTCATCAATGTTTCTATCCCTCTCCCTTTCTTTCTCTCTAAAATTCAATAAAAGTATTTTTTAAAAAGAAAAGATTTTGTCCCTGGACCCGATTGAGTTAGAGAATATAAATCCACTATCCATTTAAAGAAGTCACAGTATATATGATTTACTTTCCATAAGCCATGTGATTTCCTCTTAATATAGCAAGGTATTTTTGGATTAAAGATGATTTTTTTAAAAATGATTCAAACTCTGTATCAAAAATATTATGGCCAATAACCCAAAGCACTGTAATTTTCCTGTAGAATAGGGTATTGCACTGAAACTCATCTAATAATTAGAGCTTCATCTTCCTCCATTGTTCTATAAAACAATGACCTATTTTGCAATAATAATGTCCTTTGACTAGACTCCAAAAGCACATAGTCAAACTTCGATAATTCAAAGATTCACATTTTTAAACTTTGCACTCATTAAAAAAATTCTAGATTGAATTTTCTACCCACTGAGATAACATGGAAAATAATAGTACAAATAGTAGGGAGATTTAAAACTGCATAACTAATGTGATAAAAATGAACATGTCTTTCTTTCATGGGAAAAATAGACACAGAAGCCCAGGTTATTTCTCAAGAAGTTGCTGCTCTTGGACATGTGGTTTTTCCAGTCTTCTTTAAGTGGAAGGATCGAAGAGGGTCCCTGGTGAGGATGGGGTGACAGCCAAGGGTGTTGGGAGCTTTGAGAGTTCAAGGTGAGGCCGCTGACCAGGGTGCTGAGAGGGGAAACTGTTAGAAGTGCAGCTGCCTGCCTATTCCAGTGAGCAGTGTGGGTGGGCACAGCTCTGCACTGGCCCTGTAGTGCTTCCCATTGGGGCTCCCGGTGTGGAGTCCAGCGGGTGATATAACAGGCAGTTGCCTTTGTAGATGAAATAGCAGTAATTTAGAGGAGACTTGAAATTTATTATGATCGACGTAAGACTTTCCTGTAGGGAATACTCATTGATATTTCATACTTGTCCAATTAAATTAAAAAGATGTTTAAACACACATTATAACTCAGGACTTTTCACAAATATGCATATATTTCATGGGACTGGATGGGAGCTCAGTGAAATATTGCCTTTGGTTCAGTTCCGTTGCCGAATATAATTAAAGAGTCAGCACTGCTAACCAGGATACTTTCAGGATGTATTATTTGGGAATTGCAGTTTTAAAATGCCTTTATGTCAAAGCTTCAGAGACCCAAATCATAGGGAACTACACCAGATAATATTTGTTTTTTCTTTCACACATTGATATTTGGAAGGAGGCAGTGTAGGGATGAAATGGAAGTTCTGTATCCTTAAAAGGCCTTAGGCTTGTTTTTTCTATTCCACCTTTGTTTTGTAATTGAAAGATGGCTGCTACAGTGGCCTTCACTTCCTAGGCCAGCAGAAAGAGGAAGGGGAATGGACTCCTATCAGTTCAGCAAACTCCCTTTGGATAACTCTCCCAGGCAACTTCCTCTTCCCTGTCATTGGCCACACTCACCTAGAGAGGCTGGGCAAGGTAGATCGTAGCTGCCTCCAACAACCCAAGGGTTTTGTTAGTAAGAAGGAAGGGTGCTATGACTATTGAGTACCGAACTGGTAGAATCTTGCCACAGATGTTTGGCATTTTAGTGAACCATGATTCGGGTTCATAATGACATGACATGCATGCTCTTAGAAAAGGCCATTCACAGTGGTGTTGGCCATCGGGTTGGATGCATTTCCCTCATATGATCAGAATAGCTGGCACATTCCTTGCAAGTATTAAAAAAGAAAAAAGGAAGGAAGAACGAAAGCAACAGCTCCACTGTGGCAGAATGAAAGGTGAACACTGAGGTGTCCGTTCTAGCATGGTAGATGGGATTGTTCACTCCTTCAGTGCCCCCTTGTGCCCAATATATTGTAACGGGATAATAAAGTTAAGCACTGTCCAAGAAGACTTGTTGGAAAGCTTCTTCCATTACAGTTATGGTGTAGCAATGTGTGGTTTTAGCTACTAGAAAAGCAAAATGAATATATATATCATCATGGTATTGGAACAAAAGGTCACACTGTTGAGGCTCATCTTTATTATGACAAGTGGTTTTCCTGTCAAAATATAAGTTTTACTTCATTTAGATTAGTTTTTTCTTTATATTTCCTTATATTTCTGCATGGTCTGAAGTGTGTGTGTGTGTGTGTGTGTGTGTGTGTGTGTTTCTGTGTGTATTAATGCTTCTTAAATATACAAGCTGTGAATTTGGGTTATAGTTTACAAACAAAGTTGATCATTTGGAATTTGAGAGACTTTTATGAAAAATAAAATGCCCATTAGGGTTGTGCAGACATCAAAATACTCTTTACTAAAGAGGGTATGGATCACAGTCCTTCTGATGAATTTAACAGGAATAGAATAAATATTTTTTTTGCACTAAAAGAAGCATGAAAAACTATGAGCATCATTTTATTCTTTATCTTCTAACTTACCTCCTAGTTTATCTTATAAGTAGGGATACCGATTTTGTTTTTGGAGACAAAAAAGACATAAGTTAGATTATATTAAGACTAGAGGCCTGGTGCACAAAATTTGTGCATGGAGTTCCCGCAGCCTGGCCTGCACCCTCTCACAATCCGGGACTGCTTAGGGGATGTCTGACTGCTGGTTTAGAGGTTAGAAAAAAACCTTGTGAGAGAAAAAGCCAAAACAAAACAGAGGCCACTCCAGCGAGGGTGGGTTCTGAGGAGCTAGGGTTAACTTTCTGCGAAGATTCACCAGGCCAGGGAAGAGGGGAGGAAGGAGTGAGTGAGTGTGTGTGTGTGTGTGTGTGTGTGTGTGGTCCCCAAAGACTCCAGACTCTTTTGTTCTAAAGCACAAAACTTTGCTTTCCCCTCATTTATCACATGTCTAAACACAAACCATCATGTACTTCAAGCAACATGTATTAGGGAAGGAAAATGCAGGCTTAAAGCAAAGGGTGGGAGTATCAGAAGTGAGTAACTCCTCCCCGCCCCCCAGCTGAAGCTCCTCGGGGCCTGCCTCTTTGTGAATCCACATTTAGCTCTTGGTGCATGGGAAGTTAGGGAGCACAGCATTATCCTGGGAGGGGAAGGTCATGGGGACTGCACCCGTGGTACTCGCCCCAAGTTTCATTTCCTCACCCTCCCGCTTCGCTTTCCACTCCACCACTGAGCCAGTTAATGGGGTCGGAGGTCTGCAGCTGGATGCCTCCAGGTGGAGAGCATGCTGGGGGCTGGGTGGTCCAGGTCCGAGGCCTATGCCCGCCAGCTTCCCACCTTCGGGAAGCAGCCCAGGGTGTTCTGCCCCACAGCACGTCAGACTCAATCCGACTGGGTGCAGGGAGAGATTAGGCGGCTCCGGGGCAGGTGGCTCCGCAGCTAGCGCCTTTGAATAGCACGCTGCTGTGGGGGAAAGAAAAGCCTCCCCAGGAAGAGGTTTTTTCAAAAGCACTGGGACCGGGAGTTGGCTGGCTGGGGCATTCCTTACCCCGGCTGCTGGCAGCCAGCCTCCCTCACCCCCGCCCACACCGCCTTGGCCTGGCTACGCCTGGCTCCACCTGCACCCCGGTTCCCGTTCCCCATAGGGTGATTGGTGCTTGCTGGCCAGGGGAGGGATTGGGAGGTGGCCAGCAGGCCCAGATCAGCATATCAGGGTGGTCAGTGTGTGTCATAATGACCGGTCGTTCTGGTCGTTCTGCTCGTTCTGCTGTAATGGTTGCTTAGGCGTATATATATACATGTATATATATATATATATATATATATATATATATACCGTAAGGGTTTCTTCCCTTGGGCGTGCGTGCTACCCAAAGTGTTTTCCCCTTTGACTACCACAGACCTCTAACATGGTCTGCCAGACATAAAGCATCAAATTAAATGCATATTAAGATCTACATAACTTATGATCTTTACCTTTATGCAAGCTCAAGGTAAGCTAGAATGTAAGTTTGTTTGGTTTAATTTTTTTTTTTAATTCTCTATGACTGTCTGAAAGGCATGGGAATATGTGCTGCAAAATTTACCAGCAACACTGTCATCAAATAATTGATAAACGTGGGCGGCAAAACTAAAGTTCCCCACACCCTTGTTATGGTTAGGTACCCACTGAGCATTGAGTTGATCTTGCTGATTTGCCCTTGCTGATCAGATTCCCATAGAAGCAACATTTAGAGCTGTAACCATCAATAGAGACCAACTAGCCAATTCTCTCTTTACACAGAGGAAACGGATGAAATTACAACGGAGAAACAAATCCTCTCAGAGTCTCATGGGCCAGAGAGGGAACTAGAACGAGGGCCTCATCCAGAGTTCATGTTAACTTGAAACTGCTGCCACCGTATTTGCAGAAACTTAGAGGTGTAGCTACCTGCTGTCCATCCATGTCTGTGTGACTAGTGCCTGGTAGGGCTGGGACTGGATCTTGGAAGTTCTGCCTCTTTGTCTGGGGCTCTCGTCTGATCAAGTGGCCTTGATCCACTCCAAACGTCCTTTGGAGAAAAAATTGGTCAATATATAAGAATAACACTGGGCTAACACTATCAATAGGAAATTTAAAATTTTTCTTCCACTTGAAATAAACTTGTCAATTTAAAGTACAGTCAGTAGAAAAGTAATTCACCACAGACAAAGAGAAAGGAGAAGCTTTGGAATTTATTTTCAATAAAAGATCCTGAAAGTAGAGAAACCCCCTGAAACTCTGGTTTTATTGAGGCCCATTAACATGTATACTTGTAGCAAGAGTATGAAGCTCTTAAAATCTGCCCTTTCAAGAACTTTGAAAAGTTATGTAGGGAGTTATAAGTACATAGTTGAAAATTAACACCTTCCCTTGGTAGATGTATTTGAGGAGCATTGAGGAACCATAAAGAGAAATTGAGAGTAATAGAACCTTACCTAGTAATTGTCAGGGGTGGGAAGAAGAGGCTAAATTGCCTAAAGCAAAAGGAGAAAGAAAGGCAACTTTCTATTAAATAATGTATATGGAATTGTGCCCAGAAATTCTTATTTGGGGTAAGAAAGTTTACCTTCCCTGACAATGTGATCATGTTGACTAGCTTGATAAAATGTTTAGATATATAACCTTTGTGTTCCTGTTCAATAAAAGCCTAAGTACAAGTAAAATATCTTTGCTTATTCTGTATCAATATAATTAGATGGATAATGGGAAAATCTGGTCAGACTTGCATGGCTCAGTGGTTGAGTGTCGACCTATGAACCAGGAGGTCACAGTTTGATTCCTGGTCAGGATATGTGCTCAGGTTGCAGGCTCGATCCCCAATGTAGGGTGTGCAGGAGGCAGCCAATTGATTATTCTCTCTCATTATTGATGTTTCCCTCTTCTTTCTTCTCTGAAATAAAAAAAAAATGTTTAAAAAAACAAACAAACCCAAACATTTTTTTAAAAAAAGGAGAGTGGGAAAATCCAATCAACATCTCACTTTACATTTAATATCTCTTTCAGTTGGATTATAGTGGAGATTCTTGGCATTTCTGTATGAGAGTCTATTCAATTATTCTGTTATGGGCCTCTTCTTTACCTTAACTCTATCCATAAGCAGCCTTTATATCCTGATCTCAAAGGTAGTGAGTGAATAGGTGATTAGTAAATGGAACTGTTAATATCCACCTCCTCTGTTCACTATGTCTTTGCTCTTCCAAATGAGCTGGGCACATTAGTATCACCTGGGAGCTTGTTTGAAATGCAAATTTCAGGCTCTCACCCTAATGTGCTAAATGAGGACAAACATTTTAAAAAGATTTGGGGGTAAATTGTATGCACATTAAAGTTGAGAAGCTGCCATTATCTATATAACACTCTTCAAGTGGAAATGTTAATTGTGAAGCTGATAAAGTCTAAAATATGCCTCACATGATATAAATGCCTACTGTGGGAAATACCTGGCAATATCTGGGAAATAAAAGTAATCTGTGTGTATATATGTATAGAGTTTTGTATGTCTCTGCTTGATGTCTCTTTCCTCTATTTTATTTTATGCCAACAATTCAACTATTCTACTGAATGAGACATTTTTCTCTCTTGAAGAAATTCAGACTATGACCAAGGGAGCCAAATTAGTGTTTCAAGGGTCCCTAGCTCAGATGTTCTTAACTTGAAGTGGGTCATAGACTTGATGAACTTGATGGCATAAGGGAAGCCAAGGAAACTTCTTCAGGAAAATGTCCTCAATTTTGGATGTTAAAGCAACCAGATTAAGCCCAAGATGGAGTTGCTCATGCTAAGCCTTATGTCAGCAAACCAAAACTTTAATAAGTTTCTATGCTCCACTCTCCCAGAAAAGAAGGCTTAGGTCAACCAATCTTAGTTCTTGACTGTTCACAAATTACCAGACCTGGTCCTAAGACTTCCCTTTGCTTCATTTAAGGAAAGTAACCCTGCTTTCACCAATCAGTTCATGCTCTTTATAACTTCCTCTATCCTTCCCACATTAGTCTAAACAATCTTTTGCATTGTGCAGTTATTTGGAGCTCCTTTTTATTTGTTAGACTGGATGCTGCCCGATTTATGAATTGCTAAATAAAAGCCTACTGGACCATACATTGTCCATGGATCTTTTCTTTTAACATGGGGAATTCATGGTACTACTGGAGCCTGTCTGTAGATCTCCTTAGAAAGTTTTCCTAATCGGGTTCACTTTGATCTAAGTGTCTGGGATTCATGAATCTTAAGAGATTTCCCAAGCCCCTGAAATCATATTTAAAATTTTTATGTTTATGTGCATTTTTCTGGGAAGAGAAACCATAATATTAGTCTGTTTACCAAATAAGTCCATTTCCCAAAAGGCAGGTCTATTGGATAATAATAATTTTGAAGGTTTGCATAGGTTTTTACTACTTAGAAAATCCTTCACATTTGTTATCATTAGCAATTCGACAAAATGGGTAAACTGGAGATTCAGGGGTGGGGTAAAGAAAGTATAAGTGAATTAGCTTAGCTTTACATTTAATCACCGTTCCCTGCCTATTGAACTGGTAAGCCTTTGAGGGGCCCTTCTTTAAAACCCACATCTACCATATTCACAAGTGTTCCCAAAAAGGTGTTCTGATGTCCTAATCTTAGTTCTTCCTGGGCATCACCAATCAACCCCAATTTCCCAGGAGTCTGATCAAGTCCTTACAAAAGAATTGGTCTCCCAGGTTTCCTGTAGTGGGCATGCAGAGTCAACACACTTTAAGGACCTCTATGACCATGAAGAAAATGAAGAAAGGAAACAGAGAGGGAAGGACAGAAGTTGGCTTAGAAGGAAGGCATGGATGAAGGAGATGCAATGGTATGACATTCTCTTTCAGAGAGTATTGGGGGTTTCAGTTGAATAAAAAAGTTTGCTTAAAATGCAGTTGGAAAGCTTTCTCTTTGGGAAGGATGATTTGAGTATTATTTGAAGTTTAGCCCTGGCTGAGTGGCTCAGTTGGTTGGAGCATTGTTCCCTACACCAAAAAGTTTGTGGGTTCAGTCCCGGTCAGGGTGTGTATGGGAGATAACTGATATACACCCTGTTTTTCTCTATTCTTCTCTATTCTTCTCTTCTCTTCTCTTCTCTTCTCTTCTCTTCTCTTCTCTTCTCTTCTCTTCTCTTCTCTTCTCTTCTCTTCTCTCTCTCCTCTCCTCTCCTCTCCTCTCCTCTCCTCTCCTCTCCTCTCCTCTCCTTCCCTTCCCTTCCCTTCCCTTCCCTCCCCTCCCCTTCCCTTTCCCTTCCCTTCCCTTCCCTTCCCTTCCCTTCCCTTCCCTTCTCTTCTCTTCTCTTTTCTCTCTCTTTCTCTCTCTCTCTCTCTCTCTCTCTCTCTCTCTCTCTCTCTCTCCCCAAAAATTCAATAAAAACATATCTTTGGGTGAGGAGTATAAAAATGATTTGATGTTTAATAATGTTCTTTAAAGAGTCTTAGCTTGCCTAAAGTTACCTGGTTAGTAGAATGTCAGCTCCATTTGCAGTGTGGGTATTTCAAAATATAGCTCATTGTAGTCTCCATTTCTTGAGTAATCTTGAATGTCTTCACAAACATGAGCAACTGTGATACATTTTTTCTTTGAAATATTTTATGCATTAAAATATTTATTTTCCTTTTGGTCTTTAAGCATAAGATATAGGCAATGGGCTAAATTATATTCTTTTTGTTCTTTAATGGTAAATTTTTGAAATGTAGTTTCAATCACATATACAACTAGATTCGACAACCAGGGAACATTCTAGATTAGGAAAAGTTGGCATGTTTCTTCTTTGAAACTGAATTTCTTCTTAGACATTGGACATTTTGGAAAAACTGTCTTTCAGTAGAACATTTTGTGGGTTATTTTAGAATGTAGGTGATGGTTCTTTTTAAAGCTGGACTTTGTATGAATTACAGTGCCTAGAATAGTCTTGTTATTTCATTTTCATTTGCCTAATAGTAACAATTTACTCTAATTGAATCTTTTAATCGAGAAATACCAGGGCACTTTACAAGCATTAATTAATGCTCCCAACTCCCCAGTGCGGTAGGTAAGTGTTAGCCTTGTTCTATAAATGGGAAACTGAAAGAACAGAGTTAAGTGACTTGCCCAGGGCCACCCAGGAAGCCATGGGGTGAAAGGCCGAGAGAAACTGCCGGGTCTGATGATCATCCCCTTGGTTCTCAAGCTGGAGGCAGGCCTGCGTTTTGATTTATGTGGTATAAGAGAAAAAGGAGAAATAGTGGAGATCCTTTCATCTTCACTTCTTTGTTTCATAGATGAGGGAACTCAGTCACAGAGCAGTGATGTGACTTCACTACCCAAGGTATAGTTGTCCATTCACCCATTCCATTCATTCAACAAATATTCATTTGAGCACCTGTCACATGAGAAGCATGCTTAAATTCTGGGAACACACTGACCAAAACAAAGGCCCTGTTTTTGAGGAGGTTATAAGACAATGGGAGGAAGACTGGCAATAAATGTTATGCTATATCAGGTTGTAATCAGTGTTTTGAAGAAAAAAAAGCACCCAAAAAAGGAGAGGGTCTGTTTGCTGGAGAGCAGGTGTTGCTACTTCATAGATGGTGTACAGTAAAGATTTCGTTGATAACAAAACACTGAAGTAGAGAATTGGGAGGCAAGACTTGCAGGTACCTGGAAGAACAGTTTTCCAAGTAGAGGGAACAGCATATGCAAAAGCCCTGAGATAAAAGAGAGCATTTGGCTTGTATGAGGAATAGAAAGGAGGCCTTTACCCAAGAGAAGTAAGCAAGGGGAAGAATCGTAGGCAATGAGATCAAAGTACAAAAGGGGACAATATCTTAGAGAGCCAGGTCAGCCATTGTAAGGACTTCAGCTTTTACCCTGATTCACATGTGAAGCCATGAGGTAATTTGGGAAGAGGAGTGATGTAATCTGACTTAGAGTTGTGAAGGATTACTCTGTTTTTATATGAAAAGAAGTCAGGGATGCAGGGGGGAAGTGTGCAAATAGGCAGGCCAATTAAATGGGTAAGAGATTATGCCAAAATTGAATATTGACCAAGATAAATGGCATGGAATAGGACACGCTGTCATGGACTGAACAGCTCTGGCATTAAAATCCATTAACTTTAAGGCACAAGATTTTTTCCTTATTATGTTGGGTGTTTAATAGTCTTCAGAAGAATGAAAATATTCCTCTGGGTGAGTAACAGCAACTGTAAATAAGTTTTCTCCCATGTGTACTCTTTAAGATACAGATGCCTAAAGATGACCAAGGGGTGAGCTGCACCTTAGGTGTGGATGTACAGGTCATTCGGGCGAGACGCATTCCAAGACACTGATTCTGTAGATCAAAAGAGAAAGGAAGGAAGGGAGTTGATTATGGGCTGAGCATCTCCACTGGAGGCTGGAGGATAGGGCTGGAGATAAGCTTGTGCACGCCAGGTCAGTGGGCCCGGGTTCAAATTCCAGCTATGTCTTGGAAGCTGAATGACCTTGGGGGCAAATTAACCTCTCAGAGCCTCAGTTTCCTCATCTGTGACATGGGGTTAGTAAAACTGGCTCTTTCTTTAGATCAGGTAATTCACAAGCTCAGATCCTTGAGGCAAAACACCTCCTATTTCTCAGTAGTAGTCAGACTCATTAAAGATGCATTTTTATTGTTCTTAGGTTTATTAAGCAAGTTTTTCCATGGAAATGCTTATAAAACAAGTCACTTTTATACTTCAGCCTTCATTGGTAACTACTTAAGAGCTTCAAGAAAGTTTAGCAAGAAAATCACAGGCTTCAGTAATTCTGTTGGTTCTTTGTCATCAGGTATTTTTAAGTAAACACTACATTACAGAGTCTAAGATTCTTAAATAGTGAGTCATCATCACTTAGCAAGATGGTTTGTGAATGAGTCTATCAATTAGGATGTTTCAGCTGCATGTAACACAAAGATATGCCCAACAGGGTCTTATGTGATAAGGACATGTAGTTACTTTTCATGTGAAGGAGTCTGGTAGAGGTTGGTAGACCAGGAATGGTGTAATGGTTCAAAGATCAGAGTCCCGTGATTTCTGTATCATTCTTATCATTCTGCTTATCTCATAGTCTCAAGATGATTGTTTATCTCAACCATCCTAGCTCCGGACATTACATCCCACTGTAGTTACACTCAGAAAAGCAGTGGCCAAGAAAAAGATGCTGTCCTGACCAGCCTTGCTCTTTTTATGTTAGAAGGGAAGCCCCCAATAGACATCTCCTCATCTCTCATTCGTCAGTGTAGGTCCACATGACACTTCTAGACCCTTTTGTATCCTGGAAGGGAAAGGATTACCATGACTGCTTAGAGCAATCATAAGTCATTCCATATAGATGGGAGGAACCTGTATTCCCTGAGATCAAGATCTCTGCCTTCTCTTGAACACAAAATTAAGATCCTTGGAGCAAGTATAAACTACACTTGTGTTCATGTGGGGGCAGGGGGCAGGATTACAGTTGAGCAGGGGAGTGTCTGAATCAGTCCTTTAGGTAGGATAGTGTGTGCTGATTTTTTTGGAGGTGACAATTAAGCTGTGATCGATATCTTCCCAAGGAAGAGGAACCCAACCTAGTTTGTTGGAGGAACAGGAATATATCCATGGTGGCTGGGTGTGGTGGGAAATGAGGCTGACAAGTAGGCAGGGCCAGCTTAAGAGTTTGGATCTTACTCTAGTAAAATGAGAAGCCATTGGAGAGTTTTAAGTGCAGGAATGAGAAGACTTATGTTTCAAAAAGATACATCTGGATGCTGAGAGGAGAAACAGGGAGATGGATTAGGAGGCTATTTCAGCCACCAAGGCAGTCCAGGGTGGAGGCTTGGGCTCCGATGGGTGATATGGTAGCCAGTCATCACTTTTGACCCCAATCATTCCTCCTCCTAGTGTTTCCACCCTTGTGTAGTCAACTCCCACATTTTACCAGGGTTAGTCAATGTGACAAACAGAATAGAGCAGAAGTACTATACTGTTGCTTCTGAGATTAGGTCATAAAAGACTATTGCTTCCATCCGGGTTGCTCTCTTTCTTGGGTCTTTCATGCTGGGAGAAGCAGGCTACCATGTTATGAGCTACCCTGAGGAGAAGCCGATGTAGCAAGGAACTAAAACCTCCAGCCAGGTGCCATAAGGAACTGAGCCATGCTAACAACTCCGTGAGGGACCTCACCTGAGGATCCTTTCCCAGGTGAGGTGACTAAAGCCATGGTTGACAGTTTGCAGCCTCATGAGAGAACCTGAGCTGGAATGACCTAGCTAAGTCCCTTTCAGAGTCCTGACCCTTAGAAACTGTGTGAAATAATACATCTATGTTGCTTCAGGGCTCTGTGTGCTGGAATGATTTATTATACCACAATAGATGGCTAATATAGGTGGCAGCAGTGCGGAGGGAGAGAATTCGATTCTTAGAGAATTTGATGCCTATGGATTCAGCAAGAATTCCCAATAGATGATGTATAAAGACTGAGAGAAAAGAGTCTGATCAAAGTTAGCTTTCAGAGTTTTTACGTGAGAAACTGGGAGGATTTTAGTGTCGTTTACTGAGGTGCAGAGATTTTGATAGAAGACCAGGTTTGGGTAACGTAGTCAAGAGTTCCTTTTCTGGGCATGTGAGATATGAGAGACCAGTTATTTCTCAGGTGGGCAATTGACTGTGAATCTGGAGTTCTGGGGAGAACTTAGGAATGGAGAAATAGATTTCAGAATCTTTAGAATAGATTTTCCGTAGATTTAAAGATTGGATCTGGAGAGATAACCTACAGTGAGTGTATAGAGAAGGGAAGGGTTCAGGGTATGGCCCTAGGTCCCTCGGCATTGCTACTCCTGTGGTGAACATCAACCAGGGAATGAGAAATTAATACCTACATTAAAACACAGATCACTTTACAAATTAAAATGGAATTTGTATGGGAATGGGAATACATATAAGTGTTAAGTTGTCCATGCTGGGCCTATTCAATATTGGGCATTCCTACTAGAGAAACCTTTTAAACCTCTTTATGATGTGGCATTTGTGCACTGTGGGTGTGTGTAAAGATCGCTATGGGACCTTAACTCTTGAACTTCCTGACACTTGGTGAATTTTCATTTGAAACCTTCCTATTGTATGACCATAAACTGACAAGTTAAACATGTGCAGCTTTGCACAGTGGCTTCCAATGTGCTGAATTTCCAAGGAAACATGTACCATGCTATTGGAGATTTATGAGTGGAGAGAAATCTAAGGCAATGTATTTCCATTTCATATTCCATAGCAAATTACAGCTCGGTATGGGCCTTTAAAAATAGATTTGCTTTACTTCAAACAACTTGCCGACCCGAGTTTTCCTGAGAGTGTTGGTACAGATACTCCTGAGGGCTCTTTTGTAAACGGTGTGGTGTCCCGGAACCTTGTCACCCCCACCCCCACCCCCACACCCCCCAAGACTCCTTGGAAAGAGGCAGAATAGATTATCTTTAGTTTACATAGGGAAAACTAAGAGCAATTTTCCATTTGAGGTCAATTTCCATAACACCGAAAGCTTTTAGTCTTAGAGATACAAAATTAATACAGTATGTTTTCAGTGGTCAAGAGAATACATGTCTAGCATACCTTGTAAAGAGCTACATTGTGACAGTTAATGCAATTTCTTGTATTGGTAGGATAATGGCACTGAAACTTACCAGAACTTCCCGAAAGTTGAGTGTGAATACAATCCTTTCCCTTTGCTCTCTGGGTCTTTCTTTTTCCTACCTTAAGGAAGACTGAGTTCCTAGGGCATAAAAACTTTTGATTTGGCTTTACACTTACAAACTGTGCCTCCTTTAAGAATACCCCCACCATCATGCCCTGTGCTTCAATCATGATATGTTACCAGCAGGTGGCAACAGCGAGTGCAACAGAATGAAAAACCCCAGGTCAGGATCTCTGCAGATAACTCGGAAGGGTGGTGTGCCCGTGTGTGCAGAAGGGAAAGGACTGCTATTTATTTAAAGAGAAATGTGCTTCCCCACTCTACCCCACCTCTTCAAAATCCCGTTCTTCTTCTTCCACCGACACTGATTTGGATCAGGTCAGTACCCTATTAACCAGAGGGAGGTCCTTTTAACAGCCTGTAGATCTTTTCCTCTACATCAAGGGGAGGGTGGTTTGCCAGTGTTTGTTAAAGAGTTCTCATTTGCTGACTTGCCTGCCCCTATGGGCCTCTTAAAACAACGCTGACAGCAAGTGGCAAAGAATAATTTATGACTTAGAAGACTGAGCAAGAACTGACTAATTTGACCCTGTGAGTGGGGCATCAGAAAGCCAGAAAGGGATGATTGGGTTATTTGCCAACACACAAGAGCACCAGAGCCCATTGGTGTTAAAGGCTGGCAGCAGCTGCGGTCAGTTCCCTGGCTCCAGCTGGTTGATTCCTTTGTGGATGCCATCGCAGAGAGAGGGAATTAATGTTCGCCTGCGGTGGGTTCTCTGTGATTTCAGAACTAGTGTCCTGACAGGCACAGGATGGCAGAGCAGACATGCTTGGGCTTGTGCGTGCCCGGTGGAGGTCTCAAGCTGTGTTTCAGGCCCAAGGAGCAAAGTCACCTGGGAGTGAGTGTTTTCCAGGGAACATTTGCTCTCCGGGGATACAGACCTTTAGAAGGGCATTGTCTGCAGGCTGTGGGTAAGACAAAGCATACATGAGGGAGGGTGCGCTCCTCCCACTCTTGGGTCTCCTCTGAGCTCAAAATCACCTTCTAGACTTAAAAGATAGTTAGAGCTGAGCCATAACAATGTGTCAAGGGAACTAGATACAAAAATTCCAGGACGCAGTAGCAGCCACAGCCTTAGTGGGGCAACTCTAAAACGGATCCCTTCGTTTTCTTCTGAAAGCAAGTGTGTTTGCAGAAAGCTCTTGCCTCCCATCCCACTCAGAATCTGAACTGTTAGCAGCTTCCTGAGGTGCAATTCTTGTCATCCATGGGGCCTCTTCATGGCTAAGAACAAAGACACCAAGGAGAGGGAGTCCTATTTACCTCACCACCTAAAATAGTTCGTTGTAGGAGCTTAGGCAATGGCTTTGGTCTTGCTTGTCATTGACAGTTTAACTTCTTGGAAAGTTATAAAATGTTTGCATTTCCATTTAGATACTCTATATAATAATAATAATAATAATAATAATAATAATAATAATAATATAATAATAACAAATTATGGCTATTAGTCACATTCTAATTGCTAGACCATGTGGTCCTCACCTATACTCCTCACATTACCTATAATCCATGTCTGGCTTTTTCTCTATATTCCAAAACACTTACCTATCAATTAATTACCATTTATTGACATAAGATCTATAAGTGCAAGAATTGTTGGATTCTTTTCTCAGTAGAGTACTCCAAGTATTTTTAAACTGTTTGACATAAAAAAGCATTCAAATTAATATTTGGTAAGTGAATGACAACAAAGCACTCCTGCAGGTAGGTACATACACATACACATCACATACACACTCATATAAACTATGTTTATTATAAATGATTCTTATCTCTTATTCCACTAGACATAGCAGAATATTTATTTGGAATAGCTTAATAGCCTGCTTCCAATTACTTTATATACTGAAAACATTAAAACCACATTTCTCTAAAAATATTCCTAGTTTTTATCTTTCATAGTCATATGACCATCTCATAATTATTTCATAGTAGAAAGATAATATGCTCTAAAATATGTGAATAATGAGGTATTCTTCTATAAAATAGAAGTATTTTCTTTTATAAAAATAGTTCAGAAAAAGGGTTAGCCAACTCATCTCAATGCACATTTCAGTAGGTCTTCTTGTACTACCTTCGTAGTGAGAATGCAAAATAAGTTATTAACCAACCTCATTGAGATCTAAAAGGAATCCCTTTATGTGTGTGCATACAAGTGTGTATGCATGTGAGAGATGTGTGTGAGCGTGTGTGGGCTGGCGAGCAGATGTATGTGTGAGTGAGCATATATGTGTGCATGAGAGTGTGTGGTGAAGTCTGCATGGGCACCTTATTACTGCTGTTTGTCTGTTTCAGGTCATAGTATAGACATTCTATTGACATCATTGGCCCTTAAAATATCCCGGAGCCTAATCGTTGCTGCTACTGTTCTAGGGAGGGTAATCCTGAAGTACAGATTAAACAAGAACCTGTCCAAATATTATGCAAATTTAACCAAGAATCAAGTCCAAGTCTTCGGACATCCCTGAACAGCTGTGAGGGAAGGCAGATGCGGTGCATACATCTCCACCAGAGAACGGCATCATTATAAGTAATGATGATTTTAGTCTTAATTGTAATGTCTTAACTTTTTCAAATTGATCAAAAGCAGGGGCATGTGGGTGGAGTTTGCTGACCTTGACAATGTCTTAGATCCTTGTGTGACCTCCAGATTCTGGATTGCTTTGAGGAATAGTGGAACACATAGTAATGATTAGCAAAATTATAATTTTTTTCTCAGACTCAGACAACAGAATCATCTGAAGCAGATTAAATATCAGAATAGAATGGGGAGGGTGAAAAGAATCATGAAGGAAAATCACCTTCGACTTAAAACTAAACATGATGACATCTAATATCAAGGAGTATTCTTGCCGTATGTAGAATTGGTTTGTCATGACAATGATCATTTTGAAAACCAAATCTTCTGCTCGACCTCCATCGTAGTTTTTGTCCACTGGCAAATGAAGAGAGTGCCTGAGTTTTGGGGATCATGTAAGCTATTTTATAGAACTAATGGGTGGGGCAGAGGAAATGGGTTTGCTAACAAATGGTTATTCACAATGTCATTGACTTCCTAAGAAGGGGATCTGCACATTTTGGTTTCTTTGATGAGCTCATACTTTTGCTTCTTGCCACTTACCAGCATATTTCTAGAATTTGGGGCATAAAAGAGTTTGGTTCAAAGTTTATAAAATGTTTTGTGAACTTCAGAGGGAAAATCAATGTGGTAGAATATCATTGCAAAGTGATTTATGAGGAATATTTAACCAGAGTAAACAAATATTGTGCCTGGCTAACATTTTAACTAGTAAAGTCTTAATTGAAGTCCTAATAGTAGCTGTCACTGAATTTATATTCAAATTGTATATTAAGTATATAGCAGCCTATGGTATTATGCAAAAGATTGTTTTTCATATTCACCAAGTTCTTCTATATTTGCCTAACTGAAGTTCAAGAAATTGGTACACATTAAAGTTATAAAATGTGGCATGCTATTACAAAGACTAACTTTTCTTCATATATATGTACATGTATTATAGAAATACTAGAGGCCCGGTGCACAAAAATTTGTGCACTCGGGGGGGAAGGGGGGGGTCCCTCAGCCCAGCCTGTGCCCTCTGGCAGTCTGGGACCCCTCGGGAGATAACGACCTGCTGGCTTAGGCCTGCTCGCGGGTGGCAGAGGGCAGGCCCAATCCCTAGGTGCAGCCCCTGGTCAGGCTCAGAGCAGGGCCGATTGGGGAGTTGGGGTGCCGCCCCCTGTCATGCACAGAGCAGGGCGGATTGGGAGGTTGCGATGCCACCCTCAGTCACGCTCAGTGTGGGGCCGATTGGGGGGTTGGGGCACCACCCCCTGTCACACTCAAGGCAGGGTCGATGGGGAGGTTGCGGCGCCACCCCCTGTCACGCACAGAGCATGGCCGATCAGGGGTTTGGGGCGCTGCCCCCTGTCACTCACAGAGCAGGGCCCATCAGGGGGTTGGGGAGCTCCCCCCTGTCATGCACAGAGCAGGGCCCATCAGGGGGTTGAGGAGCTCCCCCCTGTCACTCACAGAGTAGGGCCGATAGGGGAGTTAGGGCACCGCCCCCTGTCACACACAGAGCAGGGCGGATCAGGGGGTTGGGGTGCTGCCCTCTATCACCCACAGAGCAGGGCCGATCAGGGGGTTGGGGCGCTGCCACTGTCACACTCAGGGCAGGGCCAATGGGGAGGTTATGGCTCTACCCTGTCACACACAGAGCAGGGCCCGTGGGGGGGAGGTTGGGGCGCCGCACCCTGTCACACACAGAGCAGGGCCGATCAGGGGGTTGGTGCGCCGCACCCTGTCAAACACAGAGCCGCAGGGCAATCAGGGGATTGGGGAGCTCCCCCCTATCAGGCACAGAGCAGGGCTGATCAGGGGGTTTGGGCGCTGCCCCCTGTCACGCTGATCCCGGTGCCGGGAGCCTCGCTGCTCCGCTGATCCCGGTGCCGGGAGGCATATTACCCTTTCGCTATATAGGATACAGGCCTGGTGCACGGGTAGGGGCTGGCTGGTTTGCCCTGAAGGGTGTCCTGGATCAGGGTGGGGGTCCCCACTGGGGTGCCTGGCCAGTCTGGGTGAGGGGCTGAGGGCTGTTTTCTGGAAGCGGGTGACTGAAGCTCCCAACCGCTCCTTTTTTTCTTTTTTCTTTTTTATTCTGGGCCAGCTTTAGCTTTGAGGCCTCGCTGCTGAAAACATCAATACAATGTTGCGGTCCGGCTGGCTGAAGCCCGGCTGAATGAAAGCTGGTTTCTGGGGTTTTGTTTAGCTTCTTATTTGCAACATAGTACATAGTTGCTTAGAGTTGCAGCTGAGAGGCCGGCAGCAGCAGGAGGGGAAAGTTGGAGTCTGCAGTCACTGGAGCAAGCAAGCCTCCCTGCTTGCTTCAGTGCATGGCTGCAGGCCGCCCTCTTGGCTGACAGTTAATTTGCATAAGGATATGCTGATTAGCCAATGTGAAGGGTAGCGGTCGTACGCTAATTACCATGTTTCTCTTTTATTAGTGTAGATTGATTTCAGAGAGGAAAGAAGAGGAAGAGATAGAAACATCAATGATGAGAGAGAATCATTGATCAGCTGCCTCCGGCACACTCCACACTGCGGATCGAGCCTGCAACCCAGGCATGTGCCATGACCTGGAATGGAACAGTGATCTCTTGGTTCATAGGTCTATACTCAACCACTGAGCCACATTAGCTGGGCTGTTTTCCATTTCGTAATGGCTCTGATGATTTGACCAAAGGTGTTTGTTAAATAGAACATGACATGCATGTGACAAATTTGCTAGGAGTCTCTGTGTATCATATAATTTTCAAATGACATTTATGATCTTTTTTTTCACTTTCAAATAACATATGCTGTTATGGAAAACATGTAAATTTTTCAAAAGCTTAAAAAAGAAAGACACTGACCTAGAAATTAGCACTGTTAATATTTTAGGATTTCTTTCCTGTCTTTTTCTGCCACTACATTTTACATAATCTATATCATTTTGTGCTTATTTTTTTTACTTCATACTATTGTTTTGCATATTAAGAGCTTCCTGTATTGCTTTGAATATTATGAGTTCTTCCTAAATATATTTTGTAATACCCTGTGAGAGTGGGAAATTAATAGCACAAATGACCAAACCTTTCTATATTTTAACAATATTGTTTAGGAAAACATAATTTAGATCAGTGATTTTCAACCAGTGTGCCCCAAGAATTTTTGAAATATGTAATACCTGAGTCTTTAGTCAGGGGCACTGACCTCTTTCTCTTAGATTGTCAAATTAAGAAATGATAATTGTCAACACAACAATAGCTATTTGGTGTGAATGAATAAAAATTAAACCTTTTTTAATAGATTGGCAAAAAAAATAACATAATTTTTGGTGTGCTGCAGAATTTTGGTAATTAGTTTATGTAAGAATGAGATGAAAAAGGTTGAAAATTGCTGCTTTGGATGATGAAAAAAAAGTAAAACTAAAAAGCAAAGCTTCATTTATTTGGGGGCACTACTAAGAAAATATTAAGTGCCCATTAAATGTTTCCTGGCTTCTTGGTACTCCTGCATTCTCTCTCCCTCTCCCTTCCTCTCTGAAATCAATAAAAAATATATTAAAAAAATAAAAATAAATGAAACTATCATTCCTATTTTGGGAGTAAATTTTTAAAAGATGGATTTCAGACTGGGAGGCTTACTGGGAAATAAAACCATTAAGAAAAACACAGAAATCCATGGATACCCTGGAAGAGAGTTAGGTATTTTAGGTTTCCTAAAGTGACGTTAGGCCTGAAGGAAGGCTGGCTGGTACTATGATGTTAAATGAAATAAAAAGTATTCCCATTATCCAGGACACATACATACATCACAGTTTATGGCTTAGTGACATTTAGAAAGAAGAGATGCTATTTTTCTGAATATCTTTGTGTTTTCTCTATGATAATGATCTGCAGTTTCCTTCGATTTTAATTTGCTTTGTGGGGTTGGGAGAACTATTAATACAGTTTTTTAGTCTGTTGAAACTTCTAAAAACCTTTGAGCATACAATATCCTCACCTTTCAAGATACAATATAGCTCTTGTTTATTTAACAGGGGGGGAAAACTGAAAAAATAACCTCTAGCCAAATACCAACACAACATTTGTAGGCCAAATTGTTCTCTTTGCTATTTCTGAATAAGTCAAAGTAACACATGGCTAGTGGGATATGTTAGCTACCGAGGTAGCATTCTTTTTGCACCCAGGACTTGGAGAGTTTTGGATTTTCAAACTTTACCCTGACCACTCAATCCCCGAGGCTGACATCCTAGAGCTTCAAATACACTTTTGAGTTAAGCAAGACAATTACAAATGTACTGACAGACCTGGCTGGGTGGCAGGGTGGTTTGGCGCATCCTCCTGTACATCAAAAAGTTGCGGGTTCAAACTCCCAGTCAGTTCACAGACCTATGTTGCAAGTGGTGGGTTCAATCCAGGCTAGCTTGTGCATGGGAGGCAAAGGAAGGCAAACTATCAATGTTTCTCTCTCATAGCAATGTTTCTCTCCCTCTTCCTCCTCCCCCCTCTAAACATTAATAAAAACATATCCTCGGGTGAGGATTTAAAAAAAAGTACTAACACAATTGAGAGGAACATTAATTCCTCCTATTTAAAGTTATGAAAAAAGATACCAGTCATGAGCTCCTGCTTCAAAATTTCAGGGTTCATGTGAACATTTCAAATATGTGAGATACTTGAGCCATCTCTGTCCTATCCAAAGCAATTTTTATTTTCCAAAGAGTAACAACTCAATGATCATACCCCAGTAATTATAATAGCACCTCCTGTTCCTCTCAGAGTCTCTGGTTTAAATGATGAATTATATGGCTCCCTTGCTAATGAGAGAACCAAACCACAAGCCTTGAAAGAGAGGCACAGGTTTTATAACTAAACCAAAGTAAAGAGGAGCCTTCTGACTTTCAAACCAGGGTCAAGCTTATTTTACTGATGCTATTCATGATCTCACGTGAATTGAGTCAATGCAAACCCCCATTGATTTTTGACCCAGTAGTGCATGCTGAGTGACGCTTAGGGATGCTCTCACTTTGAGAACCTCCAACGTAGTACAGTGTTGAAGCAACTTTTTCATATTGTGAAGGTAGAGGTGTGAGTGTGCCCCTTCCCCAGCTGTAAACATTCGCTTTTCCTTCTCAGTACATAATTCGTTTTCTGTGTGCCAGCATTTTCATACAGTAAAAATGAGAGAGATGGGGTGGAAAATTAATTTGAAATACAAAATTCATGAAAGAAGCTAGGGTGATGTGGGGTGGGGTTGGCCACGTTTTTCCATCAGGTGGCATAGGACCACTTTTTTGATGGTGAAACTGGAAGGCTGTCCAGTTGAGAGGAAGAACATTGCTTCTACATTTATGCTCTAGAGCAGCGGTTCTCAACCTGTGGGTCGCGACCCCTTTGGGGGTCGAACGACCCTTTCACAGGGGTCGCCTAAGACCATCGGGAAAACACATATATAATTACATATTGTTTTTGTGATTACTCACTATGCTTTAATTATGTCCAATTTGTAACAATGAAAATACATCCTGCATATCAGATATTTACATTACGATTCATAACAGTAGCAACATTATGAAGTAGCAACGAAAATAATTTTATGGTTGGGGGTCACCACAACATGAGGAACTGTATTAAAGGATCACGGCATTAGGAAGGTTGAGAATCACTGCTCTAGAACCTTGCTTCTTGAAGTGATGCTGATTCATCAACATCATCTGGAGATTGCTGGAAACTAGCGTTAGGAGATGCCAGGGCTCAATGAGAGCTTCCTGACTCCATCCTGGTTAATTTCCTATAGTGAGCGATTGCTGAGGAAATGGGGTCACTGAATTGGAGGCGGCACCCGATGTTTACCTTGATATGGAGGAAGCGCACACACACAAAAAGGTTTTAATTGCAAAAATTCTTTCCCATGGAGATATTAGTTTCAGCAAGTCTCTGTTTTCAAACTCCTTATGAAGGGAGATTGAAGTTTATAATAAATTGATTTCAACTAGTTCTGTTTTGTAAATACAATAAAGTTCTGAACTGGAAATCTGGGTATGGAAGACCTGCATCACTCTCTTTCATTTGGAGAAAGCCATAACTAGAAATAGATGCAAAACCAACGTCAGGTAAGAAAAAGAGGAAGGTTGGTGAGTGTCCAATCATAAGGAAAGCATCATTTCAACCGGGGGAAGACTTATCTCAGCAGTTGCTGAAGCCAAGGTTGGGGGAATCTAGTTGGCAAGAACGAAGTTATGGGTGGATAAGCATCACTGAAGTGAGGTTCACCTGGAAGTTCTGAAGGTGGGGTTACTAAGAATTTCCAGCAGTGTTATTCCAAGTACTTTGAGTTTTCCAGGAATAATTAAATCCAAATGATAAGACAGTGACATTGGATTCTCCTTCCCTCCTGTTCCTCAACAACAACATGGGAAAGACCATTTTCCTGTGAAATGCATATTAAAAGACAGAATTCTGGATGAGTCAAGTAAAATTACCTTTGCAACTGTAGCAATGGTGAGTCACCATTCTAAACTACTTGTCAACTCTCAAAGCCCTGCGGTTGCTATGAATGACATCGCCTTTCCTGGGGCATGCCTGGAAGAGCACCATTTTCTCTCTGCCTTTTAACAGGCCGAGCTTTCAAATGCACATTTTCCTTTGTGCACCTGCAGTTTTGAGTCAACAAAAATTGCCAACCCAGGGTGATAAGCCCCATATAAATAATTAATGACACAGAACTAATTACTCCTGCATTAGGCCACCTGCACCCTCACAGCTCAAGAGCCCCAGGTGTGAAAATTGCAGAGACAACTAATTGTGAGCGGCATTTCATCACATAAACCCTGCAGAGGAGGTCCTGGCTGCTTCCGGCTCACATTTTTTCAGGGTTCAGCAGGCAGAGCATGGGTGGGACTGGCTGCATTTGTAACTGTCTCAGACAACACAGTGGCTCTTGAAAACTGAGCCCTTAGAGGCCACCAGGAGGTAATAGGGATTAGGTTTAATTAAAAGAAAATATGCCTTGAAGGATATCGTTAGAAATTGTTCCTTGAGGTATGTGAACCCTCTTGCAACAAAGCCTAGGTGAGGTATGAGAGTTTTATGTCATCATTCAAGTCGATTCAACCAGAGGACTTCAGGATTTTAGTCTCCAAATACATACGTGAAATTATAAATTTATACACCTGAAGTTTTAAAAATGTACATTTTTGATGGGGATCTTTGTTTTGGAGCATTGGGTCCTGTGGTGTGTGTGTGTGTGTGTGTGTGTGTGTGTGTGTGTGTGTGTGTGATGTAGGCTCCCCCAATCAAGATCTTAAAATTTTGTTTAAAAGAAACCTGAAGAAGACAACTATGTGGAGAATGCTGACGGAAACACCGGTCGAAGTTCTCAGGCTGTCTTGTAAAATACTCTATTATTTTGTGTTGGCTTTGGAATGAAAAAGAAAAGAACAAAAAAATACATTTAAAGTTACTACCTCTAGCCACTTCAAATCCACTGATTTTGCTTGGTGCAAAGCTTGGTGTGATGATCCGGCTCCTCAATTAATGATAGTGTCTTGCCAATTATTATCCCTGTCTCATGGTTTGAAGGTGAGTTGAGGAAAGGAACATTTATGAAGTGACAGAATTAAGGACTCTAAGTACTTAGAAAATATTCCAGCTGAATTTGTTCAACTATATATTTTCCCTTTAACACACACACACACACACACACACACACACGCACACACACACACACACACTTTTATGTGAATTAGGTCATAGAATACCTATTGTTTTCATCTTGTGAGTTTAAAAACTAAGAAAAAAATCATTTTTTGGCTTAACTTCCTGATCCACTCTTCTTCCTCCCTTTCTACCTGTAACTGAGGTTAACAAGCTACAGTTTCCTCTCTGCTCATTATATTTAAATTTATATTTTAATAAATATATAGTGATCTCTAATCACCATTTAAATTAATAGATTTTTTATTGATTTAAGAGAGAGAGAGAAAGAGAGAGAGAGAGAAGAGAGGAACATTGATTTGTTGTTCCATTTATTTACACATTCAGTGGTTGTTTCTTGTATGTGCCCTGACCAGAGATCGAACCCACAACGCTGGCGTATCAGGATGATGCTCTAACCAACTGAGCTACCCAGCCAGAACCTAAATTAATAAGCTGTTTTGAGCAGTTTTCGGTTTACATAAAGATTAAGTGGAAAGGACAGAGATTTCATCTACTCCTTCACCTTCCCTCCCCCAGTTTCTCCTATTATTGACATCTTGTATTAGTGTAGTACATTTGTTACTGTTGATGAGCCAATATAGATACATTGTTATGCATAATTATTATAGTTTTAACTAAAATCCATAGTTAGGCTTCTCTCATGTTTTACATTCTGCGGGGTTTGACAAATGTATCCACAATAACAGTATCATGCAGAAGAATCTAACTGCCCTAAATTTTCTAATCATTTTTTTTTTTTTTACAAAAATGAGATATATGTTACAGTCAACTGCCTGGGTAGATTTACCCCTTTCCTTTTAATGGCTGTGTTGTTTTCCATGGTACGGCCATTTATCAGTCATTTATCCAACCACCCTTTATCCAACATTTCCTCTTGTGGAGAATTCACATGATAACCTGTGCATATTCTGCTTTTACACCTACAGGATGAACTCCCAGCAGCAGGGCTCAAAGATCAAAGGCTATATGCACTATTAAGTTTAATAAGCATCGCCACATGGCTTTTAGAGATTGTGGCATCAAGTGTGACATTCCCAAGAGAGATATGCAAGTACTTCTCCCCCTGCCCCAATCTCCACCAACAGCAGGTGTTTTTGACAGTTGGTATTTTTAAGCACTTGGCAATTTTTGTTTGAGAAAGACTCATAACACACTAGTTATTTATGTTGGCTCTGCATTCTGACTGGGTTAGAGTTCCAGCTCTTTCACTTTCTGCTCAGCAACCTCAGGCAATTTGCTTCACCTCCCAGTACCTCAATTTCCTCATCTAAAATATGGATGGTAGTAATTCTGATTCTATGACGTCATAGGGTTGACTGGTTGGTTAGACAAGATAATGCATATAACAGGCTTAGTTTGTGCCTGGCTTATTCACTTAATGATAGTTGTTATTAGCATGTTACAGATTGATTATTAGACCCTCTAGGCAATATCTAGGAGTAATGATATCCCTAGATAAACTGTAGATTTCTACCAAATTTGATGTGAGATACAAAGCAGGGCAAACATTCCCTTACTGCCAAACCACAGAATAAAACATTCCTCTGTAAATGTGCAAAAAAATTAAATTAAATCCAGGTTATTATAGAACCTTTCTTGATTTAAGCACAAACCCTTTGTCAGGGTTGCAGCTACCATCTTGGCATATCAAATTTATTTAAGTGTTATGTCTTTCTTTCCCATATTTAAAAATGAAATAGGAGCTGTTACTATTGAATTAAGTAGCCTCTCTTCAGATTTTATTTTAATCCTCTGGTTAAGCAGCCTGTAGCTGTGCCTCAGGGCATATGACTATGTTCCCTGTGATTCTTTGGGCCCAAGATGGTCTTTCTGATTCTTCCCTTTCCCATGCTGTTTTTGCTACTCACTTAAAATTATTCCTTAACAGAACCTGGGAGCATCCTTTGGGGAGAGAGATAGAGGGAGAGGAAGGAGAATGTCCATGGTATGTAAAAAATGGGCAGCAAAAGTATAAGGGCCTGATCTAACTCCCTTCTAAACTTACCATTCAGAATGGGAAATACACCACTTTCCACCAATTTCAATATATATCAAGCTGTGAGCAAGAAGGGAAAGGACTGGTGTTTGACCTCGGTATTTGAAATGTAAGCATCACCTTCCGGGAGCCTGTAGGCCAATGGCAGTCAGGTGACAGGGCCAGTGTCCCATTGTAGCCCCAGCTGAAAGGGCCCCTCCCTCCATGAGAAGTCTCATGATAGGTTAAGCACTGTGAACACCCTGAGAGTGTGGCTTCTGGTCTCATGCTGGGCAATGTCTAGTACAGTGATGGCGAACCTATGACACGCGTGCCAGAGGTGACACGCGAACTCATTTTTTTGGTTGATTTTTCTTTGTTAAATGGCATTTAAATATATAAAATAAATATCAGAAATATAAGTCTTTGTTTTACTATGGTTGCAAATATCAAAAACTTTCTATATGTGACACGGCACCAGAGTTAAGTTAGGGTTTTTCAAAATGCTGACACGCCGAGCTCAAAAGGTTCGCCATCACTGGTCTAGTATGACAGAAAGCTGGTTATGTTGGGTAAAGATCTTGAAGAGTTGGGAGGATTTTTGCATGTTTGGGGGCTCTGGTTCTATACCGAAGCAGGGGCAATGGCTTATGAACTGGATGGCCTAGTCTACATGGCCTGCTGGGATGGCCCTTATTTCTGGACGAAAGTCAGGGCATGTTTGACCAGTGGTTTTTATTTACTGCTGTAAGTAATGACAGGGATTGAAATTTCCAACACCTTCTCACTATTTTATGGGATTTACGTGAGAGTATTCTAATTAAAATTGGTATTGACTTGAAAATCAATAAAGTTCAGTTCCTGAACAGTAACATTGAAAATTAGTTTTTGTTTTTACAAACAAACTCTAACCAATTCTTACATGACTCCACACCAAGAAACAATTTATGCCCTAGATATTTTTACTTATTAATTCAGTAAATTCCACTGAATGTCCATGGTATATAAAAAGTGGGCAGCAAAAGTATAAAGGGCATGATCTAACTCCCTTCTAAACTTACCATTCAGAATGGGAAATACATCACTTTCCACTAATTTCAATATATTGTATATCAAGCTGGGAGCAAAAAAGTGAGTGTGAGAAGAAGGAATTTCTGTTTGGAGGGTTAGCAACAGAGTCACATGGGCAGAGAATGGGGCCAGACTTTGAATAATGGGTATAGAGAGATTCCAACATCATCAGTGAGAGGAAGCCTTCCCAAGAAGCAGTTGTGTGTAGCTGAGAGTGTGAGGAATGTTCTGGAGAGAGGGAATAGATTGGTTTGGATCACAAATGTGTGGGGTCAGTATTAATTTAATATGTTCCCTTTTTTCCTTTCATCCAAATAAATTAGTGAATAAATAAAAAGAAAAACTCCTTGTCACACCATGCATCTCTAAGCTCACCAAGTCTGTTCACCCAAATCCAAGAAAAATGGTGGACAGGGACTCTCAAATTGTGAAAGGATATAGTGTTGAGGGTCTTGAACAACAGTTTGGGGGAAAAAAAGGACTTTCTTTCTGGAGTCCACAGGGAATTATTCAAATGTTTTGATCAGGCATAGTGGTGGAATTGTCAAAGATGAGATAGTCCCTAAGAGACTCAGGGAAAATAAGGCATGCCAATTATTTATATGGATGGGACGATGAGATGGGAAAAACCAGAGAGGAGTCTGAGGCTTTACACTGTTGAGGGTTGACTGGAAAGTAATATAATTATCGAATGCTTGAGCTGTACAGTGTGTAGATATAGCTTGAATCTCGTTTTCCTCACTTCCTAAGAGTGTAACTTAGGGAAATTTTTCTTGTCTTTAAAATAGAAATCTTTATAGAACCCATATTATTGAATTGCCTAAACAAATCTGTGCTCCAAAAATTTTAGTTACATTATTAGAAAAACTAGAGGCCTGGTGCATGAAATTCATGCACTCAATGGGTAGGGGTCCCTCAGCCCAGCCTATGCCCTCTCTCTCACAGTCTGGGAGCCCTCAGGGGATGTCTGACTGATGGCTTAGGGAAGCGGTCCTAGGCCAGCAGTCAGACATCTTTAGTGCTGCCATGGAGGCAGGAGAGGCTCCTGCCATCGCCGCTGCACTCACCAACCCGGAGCCCGGCTCAGGGCTTCTGGTTGAGCAGTGCTCCTACTATGGGAGCGCACTAACCACCAGGGTGCAGCTTCTGCATTGAGTGTCTGCCCCCTGGTGGTCAGTTTGCATCATAGCAACTGGTCGTTCTGCCATTCAGTCAATTTGCATATTAGCCTTTTATTATATAGGATATTTTAAGCAAGAACACTTAGTTTAGACTTTCTCACTGAACTACTCGAATCTCTTCCATTTGTTAGAATCACTATAACGGAGGCAGAAATCAAAATTAGCATGCAATCGTGGGGTAAATTTTGCCATTTTTTATTTGTAAATTGCATGTAGAATGTCATGGATGATTTATAGAAGTTCTGGTAATGAAGGATAGAGAGAGAAGAGGAAGAATAGGAATTGTAGGGACATCCTGCACCAAGGCAGAGAATTGTTACCAGGAAAATCATGTGTGATGGGGGGGATGGGAAACTGGCAGGAGAAAGCCTGAACCATGTGTGTACTCATTACACTGCTTATTTTGAAAAAGATGTGGAAAATTGCATGCAGAGTTTGAAAATGCCCGTCCCAGCTATGATTCACTAAAGAAGTCACTCTCGGCCTCATCGACCTTGGCATTTTTTCAGAGGTCATGTTTACACATAATTTATAAAGTTATAACATGTGGTTGAAAGTTTCTCTGGCATATTTAGAAATGTCAGGGAGGGCAGTTCTCACCATTTTACGCAGCCTGCCTTCAGTTCCTGCCTATGTTTTAATTCAGTAAGTATTTACTGTGCTTAGAGCAAAGAAAGGTTCTAGTTTTTTGTACTATGGACCACAAATCCGGAGCCCTCTGGAGATTTAGTTCCTGCTGTGTCCACCACTTGGCTCTCAACTGGTCAGTTTTAAATAATGAAGAAATGTTGTGCTGTGGACTCTGAGAGCATCATTCTTCTGGCCCCTTACATCGGTCCTCTTCATTTTCTGGGTCTTAATTGGGTCAAAAGCTTTGAAGAAAAGTCTTCAGGGCAGGTGTCCTGTGCAACCTCACCTGGCTGCTTCTTTTCCCTTATGATTTGATGCCATGAAAGGGAGGTGACTTGTGCAAAGGGCCTGACTTATTTCTGGGGATTTTCATTGGCTAACATGCTCTCTCTTAAAATCTGCATCCGTCTAATATTGGTTTGTTGATCCGGGAGCTAAGCAGAATAAATCTATTCCCCCTTTTGCATTAAGAGAGATTAATTTGGAGGCTCCCATGTTCCCATATCTCTCCTCGTTTTTCTTTCTTTTACAGGCTAAATTTCCATAGTTGACACTGTTTTATATTTTCTCTTTCTAATACTTGGAACCCATTCTATTAGTAATTAACAGTATAGTGTTATGTCTTCAGCATAATTTAATTTTTTATTGTTGCTGTTAATTCTCACCTGAGGATAGTTTTCATTGATTTTTAGAGTGGAAAGGAGGGAGGGAGAGACAGGGGGGAAAGAAGGGAGAGAGGGAGAAAGAGTGAGAGAGACTGAGAGACATCGATGTAAGAGAGACACAGCATTTGGTTGTCTCCCACATGCGCCTGGACCGGCGCTGGGGATTGAACCTGCAACCTAGGTATGTACCCCTGAGTGGTAATCAAACCCAGGACCCTTCAGTTTGTAGGCCGGCACTCTAACCACTAAGAAACACAGATCTGGGCGGCATAAATGATCTTGATAGGTATACTGGGCTTTCACAAAGTTGAACAACTAACTTTTAAAATTAGTTTCTCTCTGGAAGTTAACATGTCGACTGTGGAACTGATCATTTTAATTATTTTACCAAATTTTCTAAAGAAAACTCCTTGTGCCTAATTTCCAGGGTTTGTCGGTCTGCATTCCAAAGAGGTTTCTGGTGATCAAATACGATTTGGACATGCTTCATATTTTTTAGAAAGGAGTTTCTAGATTTTGGGACAAAATTATTTCATATTATGAATTCCCTTACAGCAATATCAAAGCGAGCTCCTTCATTCATTTGTTCATTAAACGTTTACTGAGTGCCTTGCAGATTAGGTCAGTAGTGGTAAAAGATGAGTATTGTTCCTGCCAAAAGCCCTCCTGGTCTGTTGGCTTTGCTTCTCCCATAGACGAAGCCCCTCCTGCCTCTCAGAGTGCCTTCATGTACACTCGGGTGTTTCAGTCATGGACTCTGGAATCTGGAGGAGCAGAGAAGCCGGCGGGGGGGGGGGGTCGTCTCAGCCTCAGCTGAGAACTGAGATGCTTGAAACTCGGAGTGGTAAAGTCCTTTGACCTTTGTCCCACCCTGTTCACCAGGCTCTGCAAGTAAATACATATAAAGTCATCAAAGCCACCTTGGGCTTGAATGACATTGTCTTTACATCAAAACAAAAAAATGACAGACGAGTTCTTTTTCGAGTGGATTATGTTACTCTCCATAGAGCTCAGAGATGCTTTCTGGTGTTAGCTGGAAAGGGACAACTCCCAGGGAAATATTTAGAGGCCGTTATTAAACTTCCTGATACTTCTAAGATACTGGTACAGATTTATTGTGATTTAGCAACAAGTTTATCTGTAGGACAGTTTTCTAGCCATCTCAACTTGGAGAACCAAAGCAAAAACCCAGAGGGAATCATAAAAATTCTTTGAGCAGCCAAACAGATGTTACAAGTTCTGTAATTGAGTTTTACCAAGAGCATTCTGCAAATTCAAAAAATAGCTAAATGTTGTTCATACATTATCTTTAAGATGGCAGGGTAGAATTTCATTAATTTTAGAAAGATGGCTAACACCTATCTTTTAATGACGGTGGAATCGTCAGTTATGTAGAAAAATTACAAATGTGGAATGAAATTGGATACGTGAGATATTATTAGGATCTGTTGAGTGGATTTGAAATGGAAGATGACTTTGGAAAGAGAGTGATTAATACGGGTTTGAGAGGTTGGTGTTTTTTTTAAGTAATATTGTTAAATAAAAGGATATTTGAACTAAGGCCTTGAGACTGTGCTAACCCTTTGAAGCTGTCACTCAGGCTTGGGGCTATGTGGTGCATGCTTTACCTCATCTCATTACTGTCTTTGGACCCCATCATTAAGCACATTATTTAACAGTATCGGTCAACGTCTTTTAAAAAAATGCCACTAAGATGCAAAAAAGATTCTCGAATGTCACGAATTTTACATGGCATTGCATACAACAAAATTCCAGAACTATAAGACAACTTGGTGAGACTTGAGAGTTTACTGTATAGGAGAATTTGGACTGTGACCAAGTTATCTAAAGTGTAATACTGTCATCCATCTGGGCCGAGCCTGACTCCCCGTGAGCTTTTCACCGAGGTAGGGGGTCTTGAACTAATTAGTCACTTCTTGCCAGAGGCCGGGGATTAAATCATGTTTCCTAGAAACTTATAATTCTATAGATCTGTTTTCAAAGCCTTGTACCTCTCAATAGTGTCACCCATCTGCAACGCTGCATGGTATTTTCCCACCAGTACTTGACTGCCTGGATATAAAAAGAGAGAAAGCATATGGTTGGATTGACCTAAGGTACAGTTAAAAGACAGGGAACTAAGGAATTAATAGGGCAAGTAGTAGTTGAAAGGACAAACCAGAATGGCTAGGCTGCTTAGGAAAGAGATCCAGGAGGAAAAGGGGAAGCTGGTAGGACTAGAGGGCTTGGTGACTGAGGGACTGAGGAAGATGGGAGAATGTACTTAGGAATAAGATTTCGGAAGTAGAACAGTTCTGAATGCAGGATACGGCCGTGGAAGTAGGTTAGCGCAGGCAGTAGACATTTCAGTTACTGGGTTCCGGTAGACAGAGAACCATAGATCTGATCATGTCTAAGTTGTCTCCTTGGATGTTGCCAATTAGCACAGGCTGTGATACAGGAACGGAAGTCTTCAGTGGATGAAGTTATCCAGGAGCTCATAGGTATCAGTCTTGTGTAGGGACAGGGGAGGATGGAGTTAGGTGTCATAAGGCTCTGTGGAGAGAGGAAGTTTTGCAGGAGGTTGGAAGGCAGTGAGGAGCAAGGAGAATGCTGATGTTGAATGTGTCCACGAGTGGTGGGAGATGGGACAGTCTTCCCTTAGGAAAGCTGCAAAGGGGGAAGGAGTGAGCTTGTGAAGGGGCATGTTTTGTTTAGCAGGGGACACTTTTGACCTCCAGTTTCTTGAATCCATAAGATTCTACGGATCTGTTTCCCACATTCTGACTTCTCAGCATCATCTATGGCAGAGAGAGAGACCAATGCTACAACCTTCAAACAAAGCGTTCTGGTTGCTTTGTTTTTAACACCTTGTTTGAAAACCAGCAGCCTGAATCGGCAAGCCTCATCCTTCCCCCGTAATGTTCCACAGCTGTGAATTCTCCAGTTAATTACATGTTGGGTAATGAGGATTGCTTTTATCTGACTAAATTTCAGTTTTAAGCTTTATTAATGGGCTTTCGTTTTGGCTCTTGTGGGAAAAGGGCAGCAAAGAGGCCTATTAAATTTTCTCTTGGTTTTTATATATCTTCCTTCCTTGCAAATAGAACAATAAAAATTTGCTTCCTTCCTTCTCCTGTAACGTTCTCTCATCTATTATAACCCAGACGCCCTTTACACCATTTCTGGATCCCAGCTATGCCACTGATTAGTTCTTGAGCTTCTCCCTGCCTCAGTTTTCTATTTGTAAATTGATTATAATAATGTTATCTACCTTAGAGGGTTGATGAGGTATAAGTGAGGTAGCATTTTCAAAGCAGTAAAAACAATGTCTGGCAATAATAAGCCCAATGGGAAATGTTTGTTAAATAAAAATATTCCGTGTGTGTGTGTGTGTGTGTGTGTGTGAGTGTGTGTGCGCGCGCGCACCCGTGCGCACGTGTGTGTATGTCTGGTAATGCTTTAGTAGTAAAACTTTCTGGGAACATTGCCACAGAAAATAAAAACACAAAGCCATTGACTAGTGTTGTCATCTTTTAAAGATAAAAGTCTTCTCTTTCAGAGCTCCCATTGTGGTTCTGCAGACTTGTATATCTTTAGTAGAATCCTGTGAATAGACACATCCTTAGTATCAACTTGGTCACTTCCTCTGCCTTTATCACCACGGCCACTTATCTCTCCGCTGTCTCACACTTGTTCCAGCTAAAGATTAGGGATTGCAATCAAAGTCTTCAGAGAGGATTGGGAAGCCTTCTTCTGTATTGGTACACTGTCCCAGAGCCTCTCAAGGCTAGTGGTTGGGCCATTTAAGGGCCTGAGCTGAACTTAATTGTCAACCCACTTCCTAACCAAACCTCTAACTCAATTAGCACTTATTTGACTGCCTAAATCTTTAGCTAGAAGCACCCTGCCAGTTTGGGTGGGAGCTTTGGGTAGTAAAGACTCCCTTTTCCTGGGAACTCAGCCCGGACAAACCAATTCATTTCGCACTTCTTTCCAACCGCCTACAAATGGGAAGCAAATCTCCATCCCAGTTCAGCTACTGGGATTCCAGCCAGCAAGCTGAAAGATCCCATCAGCCCATCTCTTAGATTACCTGGGTTTTTCTTACCTATAATAGCTTTGGAATAACGCCTTTGCTTTGGATAACCATTTAATTGAGGGGCTTCGCATGTTCGCTGGCAGTTCCTTTGGGAAAATCAACATTTTTGAAGATGATGTTTGTGTCCCTCTTAATGTCATTTTATAACTTGAGTGTTAAAGATTGTTAAGCAAACAAGTACAGCCTTCAGTTTTGTACTAACATTTTATGACTGGTGAATTCAGTGACCTTCTCCTTAGGCTTTGATCTTAATTATTTTAAATATCATAGGGTCTGATTCACAAGGCAGTAACGGCAGATCATTATTCCTGGCGTGATTAGTCTAGGTTAGAAATGAGCTTTGATGCCCCCGGCACTGTGCTCTAATACTTTCTGAAATGGAACACCTGTGTAATAGCTGCACAAATCATGTGGTGAAATCAGTCTCTAATTTAATGAGCTCTGACTTCACATTTGTGTGGTGATCTCTAAGAGTTAAGTAGGTATGAATAGTGTTGAATTTGTCATCTTGTACAATTACATGCATGCTCCACTTATGTAACATTTTACCACTAATTTGTATGAGAAAACTTTGCATCGATAAGCATCTGCAAATTGAAAATGAGCCTTTAACTCTATCAGGAACAAAGGTAGAAATCCATAGTGATCTATGTATACATCAATCTACTTGCCAAAATGTAAAGAACAGTAATGGAATGTCCTCATGATTTTTATCCTCAGAAACTTTGGATGAAATCACAAGTGAATATGAGATTTTTAGTACCTACACCAGAGGTTCAGTACATAGCCAACTGCTATTTAGAAAGTTACTCTTTTATTTTGTGGTCTCTGGACCAACACCTCACCTGGAAACTTCTCCACATGACAGTAATTCTTTTAAAAATTGATTTAAATTCATCCCTTGCTGCCTAAAACCTTCCATCTACACCAGTGATGGCAAACCTATGACACACATGTCAGAGGTGACATGCGAACTCATTTTTTTGGTTGATTTTTCTTTGTTAAATGGCATTTAAAGATATAAAATAAATATCAAAAATATAAGTCTTTGTTTTACTATGGTTGCAAATATAAAAAAATTTCTATATGTGACACAGCACCAGAGTTAAGTTAGGGTTTTTCAAAATGCTGACACACTGAGCTCAAAAGGTTCGCCATCACTGATCTACACCCTCCTCCCAATGTCACTCAGAGTAACTACTGTTACACATAGATATGTTCTGCTCAAACATTGCAAGCCAATGAACAATCTAAGAAACATGTGAATTCTTTTTGGAGTGAATGGAAATTGGGTATCATATGGTGTCTACTTCCCTAATCATAGTTTAACATGCAGCTACTTTTCACTTCCCCAAATCTTTGACACTACTAGGGTTTATGTCACTGAACTTCCTTTACTGAAAAGGAAAGGGATTGCTACTGGCTGCCTAATCTTCCTTGTTCAGAATTCTAGGAAATCAGGCTTGTGGGAAGGGAAGGTGGCAGACTGAAAGAGAATGTGCCTAGAATTAGGCAGCTGCTCAAAAAACTGCCTGGGAAAACCTTGTTATGCTGATAAAATTGCACTTCTTGTTCTTCTTTCTTGCTATATAACTTGTGTTTCTTTCCTTCCCTTCCTTCCTTCCTTCCTTCCTTCCTTCCTTCCTTCCTTCCTTCCTTCCTCCCTCCCTCCCTCTCTCCCTCCCTCCCCTACTTTCCTTTACACCTTCCTCATGTTCCTTTGAGAACTAAAGCATATTGTGAATTGCTGACTATTATCTAAATGTCTTCATGTTTCTTGCCTTATTTTAAAAGTATTTTGAGTTGTTATTGTTCATGTTTCTTTAAATAAATCCCCTAGAACTCAAAGGTCAAGATATTTTTATGTAGCAATTGAATGGATCTCAAAAGAGGAGACCCCATACCTCTGCTCTGAATGCTCCACAGCATTTGAGCAGTACCGCTCAACTAGTTCACCTGGAAACACCTGTCTGTGGCTGACAGCCTTCTATGGGCCAAAGTTTTTGCCATCGGGTTTCATTAAAATCATTTGAGATTTATGCAGATTGTGTTTTATATAAATCCCAGCAATGATGTCTCCCATGGCACATGTTCTGGAATTTTGACAATCTATTACCAGGAGGTGACGTCTATATCCGCCCTCCTTGAACCTGGATGGGCCACTAGAATTGTCTCAATGAATAAAGTAAAATGAATGTAAACACTATGTGACTTCTGAGGCTGAGGTTATAAAAATGTTACTCCAGCCCTGACCGATTTGGCTCAGTGGATAGGGCGTCGGCCTGCGACTGAAGGGTCCCGGGTTCGATTCAGGTCAAGGGCATGTACCTTGGTTGCAGGCACATCCCCAGTGGGGGGTGTACAGGAGGCAGCTGATCGATGTTTCTCTCTCATCGATGTTTCTGACTCTCTATCCCTCTCTCTTCCTCTCTATAAAAAAATCAATGAAAATATATTTTAAAAAATGTTACTCCAGAACATCTGGGATATTCATGCTGTGAGGAAGCCCCAGCAGCCCATGGGGAGGCCACCTTGAGAGAAATCATGGCCCCTCGCTTCGAGCCCCAGGCAAGCTCCCAGCCAGCATCCAGCCCTGAGCCAACCATGGGAGTCAGCCATCTCAAAGATAGTACCTCCAGCCCGGAGTGGAGTTGCATGGGGCAGAGATGAGCAGTCCTGACTATACCCTCACAAATTGTGTATTCATGAGCAACTAAATAACTATTATATAACTACATTTTACTAAATTTTAGGGTGATTTGTCATGCAGGGATAGATAACTGATATTTATATTCATATATATGTTAGAAATTCATTTATGGATTTAACCAGAGTTTGGAAGACACTTAATGACCAAATAACTTATTATATAACCAGGGCCACCCCCAAAGAGTAGCCATTGCCTCAGCTTCCTCAGCTTTTCGGAAGCAATTACTTTGTCCCAGGGCCATAATTCGAATGCAAAAAACTCTGGAATTCTGCCCAGGATTAGTTTAACTTTCTAACAACTTATCACATTAGGAAATGATGCACTACTGTTCCCAGGCCTATGTCAGACTCCTAGAAGCATCGATGGGTGACCCCTGAGAGACTTCACATCAGGAATGAAAGGAACCAGTGTGAATTCCTCGCTCAGTCACAGCCATCCTCTGGCCAGCTTTAGCTTTGTTGAGGAAGAGGAAGTGCCGAAAATAAGACATGATATAAAAAGGGAATGAGTCTTCAGGGAGGGGTAAGATTGAGGCTAGCAGGACTGAACTGCTCTTGAGAACATGGCCTCCAAAGAACTTGGATAGAAACTAAGTCCAGAGACGTGTGGTCCGTAAAGAACCATCTTTACAGTTTGGCCGGTGTGGCTCGGGGGCTGAGCACTGGCCAATGAACCAGGAGGTCACGGTTTGATACCCAGTCAGGCCATATGCCTGGGTTGCGGGCTCCATCCCCAGTACGGGGCATGCAGGAGGCATCTGATCTATTTCATCAATGTTTCTATCTATCCCTCTTCCTTCTTCTCTCTCTAAAAAAATATCTAAATATATATATATATATATATATATATATATATATATATGTGTGTGTGTGTGTGTGTGTGTATGAATAGATATATGTGTGGGGGGTGGGTGTGTGTGACGTCTATATATATTATATATATATATATATATATATATACTAGAGGGCCCAGCGCCCAAAAAATTTTTTGCGCTTGGGGGGGTCCCTCCACCCCAGCCTTGGGCCTTTTCATAGTCTGGGACCCCCTCGGGAATGTCCACACCACGGAAGCCCC
>NW_005871280.1:548178-706973 GCF_000147115.1 Myotis lucifugus
GCCCCCCACTGCAGTATGCAACTTTTTCTCTTATCTTTTGTTGGAATGATTTGCATACACCGCCCGTGTGGCCTATCCCGTTAGAGTAGGCACGATCAATTAGCATCTGTGTCTTCTTTCACTATATATATATATATACATACACATCTACAGACAGATTGATTTCGACATCTAACTATCTATCTATATATTAGTATATATATATATATATATATATATATATATCTATATATAGTTTTTTTTAAAGAACCATCTTGACAGTACATAGTAAGAGGAATTCAACCTGCTAGGTGTGGGTTGAGTGTTAGAAACCCCTGGGCAGAGACAGAGTTCAATGCCAGGCAATTCTAAGCAAAGTCCATCCGTGCAGTGGTGAGGACCTCCCCAGTGTCTGCAATCCAGCCTTTCTTGGAGACAAGCCAGCCAGGGTCAGGCAGCCTGTCTGAGCTGTGGTTCAGAACAGCACTCTCAATCTGAAGGGAACTGGATGGGCAGCTAGTAAGGAAGCCAGACAGAACTGGCTGTCCCCAAGGGGGCTAATTTGTATTATTATTGTTGGTCTAGCTACTGCATCATGTTGTTCAGGATATTTTTCAGGTAGTATAATGGACATGTATATGGGTCCATAACACTGTGAGCTTTTCTGAATTTTCCTTGACTGTCATTTTTTAAAAAAAATGTTCTACTGATTTCAGCATAAGCTCTCAATCACTCGATTCTTTTTCCCTGCAGATTGTACTGGTATAGACCCAGCTTAATTGTAGACCCACAGAAACTTTAGTGAGGTCATCCCTCGGGTACATGGGTCTATCTGCCAGTTTGCAGAGGTGGCGGAGGAGAGGAAGCGGGCTGGAGACAGGTGAGCAGCAAAGAGGATTCCCTGGTGATCCTATGGCCAAGTGGCCCAAGAAGCGGCCTGAGAACACCAGGCAAACACTGAAACAGTCCTAGGAACAATTTGGTTCTCTTCTGTAGAGAACCAAATACAAAAAATGGGGGGAAAGTTTATGTATATATCTATTTGATTTATTCTTTTATCTCCAGAAATGAGGGCCGTGCCTGGCATATAGTAAACATTCAAAAATATTTGCTGGAGGAAATGAACATACACAAACCCTGCAACTCCCCCCCCCCCCCCGGCCCCCGGCCACACACACACAGCACGTCTCCGGGATAAACTCAGGCCGCAGACCTTAAGTTTTTAGTCCCTGCAACCATCTTCCAAAGTTTCTTTCGCTTCCTTCTTTACAATTACTAGTGATGATAGATGAGCAAGGGCCCTCTTTGTCAGACATTCTTGTCCATATTATGGAAGAATACATTCTTCTGACCATTCTCTAAGTGAGTAATCAAAACTTCCCAATGCAGTCGGATGAAGACTATGCATTCTCAGGCATACAAATCAAACAGAATATCCCCAGGCCCCTGCCTGTCTCACAAAGCTCTTTCTATTTCCTGCTTAAAGTAACATAGGCTATGATCAGGCACTATTAGTTTGGGATCCTTAGCCTTCTGTTGGGGAGGCTTCTTCCTCTTGTTTCAAATGTCCAAAGAGTAGAGACCTGCCACGCCCCTCCCCCCCCCACCCTCCACCCTTAAATAAAGAAAAACAGAAGTTAATTCACCGGAGAGATCTGTGGACATGGCCAGGTCACAGCTTCCCAGGAACAAGGAAACCTGACTCTCCCTTTAATAAGCAGATGGTTGACCTTGGTGACATCCACTTACCACTTTTCCTTTCTCATGTGAGGCCCTGGGAGGTGGCTTTCCTCTCTTCTCCGGCAGAAATTCCAAGCGTAGACATTTTCAGGACAGAGAGCAAGGTATTACAATGAAGCAGAGCACATTCTCTGCGTCCGGTTCTTTCACATGTTGTAATATTCAGGAGTCATCTTCTTGCATGAAATGATCCTGTTCTTGCGGTTCCATATTCAAGGAATACGGGTATGCGTTTATCAAGCTTACTTTATCCCAGGTCCAGGAAGATGCTAAAGTGTAGGAGTTAATTTTGTGCCCCATTCCAAGTTCCTCTGAAGATTTTGCATTTCATCCCCATCCTATGCCATTCCTGAGGGTCCTCACGAGACCAAACCCCGTTGACATAGGGCAAGCAGTGAAATCACCTGTAAACTGGCTTATTCCTCCTTTCTTGTTTGATTCTCCTGGGATCGTTTCTATTTCCTATGGGATCACCTCTCAAATAAGCTACATGCACCCAAGTCCTTACCTCAGGCTGTATCGTTAGGAGAACTCAAGCTAAGACAAACTATTACATGAGAAGGGGAGCAGATAATACTGCGGCTTTTATATGAAATACCCAGACAGTGGTGTGCTGGTTGTCAGCTCTCCCAAAGAAAGATCCCTGCTTTGTAGCATGTGATGATTTCTGTGCTGTAATACTTCTATTCTGACCAATGTCAAGCTACTAATATATCACTAAGCTCAGTGGGATGAGCTGTGTGCCATCAGCTTTCTAGATGCAAGCTGGTGTCAGGACATCACTCCCAGAGCCCAGGTCAATACAACCAGGCAGCTGACCATCGAGAAATAGCAATTAAGAGTGTGGATACTATTAATGCTCTGTTGTCTGTTAGAGGCTCAAGGACATGGTACTGCATATTGCTTTATTTATTTTAAGCATTAAAAATGCATATTTTACCCAAACACCTATATTCAGAATGTAAGCCACTGATATTTGAAACTGCCCTTATTGCATAAGAAGCAGTTTCTATCTCCCCAGAGTGAAACAGGTGGAAGAGCTATTTACAAAGGAGCAAGCAGGGTAGAGAGAAAGTAGATTTGGGTCTATGTTATTAATACTAGGCCTGAAGGGGTGAAGGGAAAGTGTAGTTATCAGAACTGAACACAGAGAGGGCTGTGCAGAAAAAGCCAGATGACAGGAGTTGAAAAATTGCAAAAGATATAGCCAGCCCACAGTGATTTGTCAGGAGGCTGCAGGGATAATTATTCCAACAGTTCTCACCTCTTTTCCAATCTCCTCCTTGGGCAACCCATTGGCAAAACCATCTCTGCCCTTGAGAAGCTTACAATCTGGTTCTAGTAGAATCTGTGCATTCATTTGAGCCTCAGAAGAGTCACTATATTGGCACAAGAACACGTTTCACAAAATGAACTAATCGAGGCCCCGATGAAGTAGGTTACAATAAAGTGAGGTTGCAGTATCAAATGCTGTAATAATAGCGCTTGGGCTGTTTGAAATGATCAGGGGAAGTGGAATCAAATGTAGTGCTGATCTGTTTGCTGGGAAGGCTGTACTTTAACTATATAATGAAAGTACCACAATCGACGTTGGGAGAGTGGAAATTTACAAGGCAAGTACGCCAGGGAACATTCTGAAGGAAATCCAAGGAAAGGTGTCTAGACAATATTAAGGAGGGGCCGGACAACGCCGTCAGCTGGTGACACAAATAACTATCTGTAAAGTTAGTGGCTCAAAATGGTTGCCATAGATACTCCTGGAATGGAACAATGGGGTTTCTAGCAATGCTTTCTTTCCAACATATTAAAATGTCTGAAGGAAATCTCTTTGATTTTATTTTTTATTTCGTGCCTACCGACCTGTCCGTGTGGAAAGCCCCAGGTTTTAGAATATGGGCCTGGGAGCAGCCCTCTACCCTGACCTAGATTTTGACCTCATTTTCCTTTTCAATCTTTGGTCAACAGGTTTCAGAGAAATTACAAAGTCCAAGACTTGGATTTAATCTTCACTATTGCTTTCCATTAGAGAGAACTTGGGGGGAGGGCAAGGTGGAGAAAGGGTTGCTTTTAGTAAAAGCTTTTTGAAAGATATTCAAAGAAATGATTCTTAACTTGAAGTCCTGGCAGCCAAAATTTCTATTGAGTTTCAATCTGTTGCTTATGGGACACGGAATCCTGCAGCTTGAAGGGCGTATGCCAGGCTGCCATGCACTCAGCCCCTCCTCCCCGGGCCCACGGCTTTAGTAGGACATTTTTCTGGAATGTGGTTTAAGCTCATCTTTATAAAGAAGAAAGAGTGAGGAATATGATATGCTAGACAGAGGAGCAAGAGAGTTTACCAGGATGCTTTTGGTTACAATTAAGAAAAGACCCAACCCTAACTAACTTCAATGATGTGGAGTTGCATTGGTTTTCATATCTGTAACGTTTATAAGCCTTCAAACCTGGTTTGCTCCTCTTTCCAGTGAGTCTCTCATTTCAGCCCTCTTCTCTGTGTTGTTTTTGTACTCGTGGTACCAAAAGAGCTACCATGGCACCATAACCACACCCTGCATCACCCAGAGCTTATATAAGAGTCACTGTTCCAGAATCCTCAGGGAATTCCCAGAAGTCACTGTGAGTAGACTGACTTAAGTTACACACCCATTCCCCAGACGAATCCTGTGGTCAGAGCAATAGGGAGCATGATCTTCTCCACCCTCAGTCTGTGCCTCTGAAACCACATTCACACAAACCAGGCGTGGAAGGGATGGTAGAGAGATCACCATGGCTAAGAGTGAATGTGAGAAAGGAAGAAGGAAGAGAGGGCCAGAGGAGAGTTTGACAATAACAAGGCTAATTTTACTCTGCAGCTGGTTCAGCCATTCCAAAGCTATTTGAATCAGAGGCAGTGTCACTGAAGTAAGCTAAAGTGGTTGTATCAAACAATAAGACAATCTTAGCCTATTGCCTATAAACTGGGTGGTTTTGGATGGGTTGGTTTATTTTTCTCTCTCAGTTTTTTCAACTGTAAGATATGGTTAATGATTACTATTGTGCAGGATTGTATTGATAATTAACTAAGATAATGTTTCTAAAGTCCCTACTGCATAAAATAGACACAAAATAGATGGTGGAATTCATAGCCAAAATAACAATAACTTATTGCTACTATATTATAGTTCATTTTATGCACTCCCAAGGTATTACTAACTATATTTTAGAGTTGTTTTGATAATTATAAAAGTGTCGCTAAAGGATTTTGGAATAAGTGGGGAGAAAATTAATATTAAAATTAAATAATAACAATGTTTTATTTAATATTATATAACATATAATTATTATTTATCCATAATAATCTATTACTGATTTTACGTAATTCCAAAGTGCTAATTTGAAAAACAGCAAATCCCTTAAATATTTAAACTTAAAGATGGTAGTTTATAAGATTTGTCTTATTACCATATGGCTCCAAAGCATAGTCATTGCGAAAGGCCAATAAATAAACAGTCCTGGTTATGATTCACTATTATTATTTGTTAGCTGTTATTACTAAAGGCTAACTCTTAACATGTACTCATTTGTTTGCAATGCTATATAATTTTCCCCACCTCATGTGCACAATGAGACAATTTTGAGAAAATAAGGTTCAAATGGCCGCGACTGGATTAAGGGTCGAGGTCCATGGATGGCAATGCATTGCTAGGTTGTACGTTCAATTATATTCTCAATGGATTGTCTTTAGAAATCTTATTCTCATAAGCTGCTTTTATAAACTCAGGGATCTTAGGCCTTGAATCAGATGAAATCCATACATCATGGCAGCCTTTAGTGTATGTTTTGAATTATTTGGCCTTCAACATTCAAAACAGTGATATATCTCTCACATAATACTCTTCCATATTCACTACCATTGGTTAATTACTCATTTATGGTATTTTATTGTTTAATTTCTATGGCAATCTTGTTTTTAGTTTCAACTGTTGTGTTCTGTCAAAAGCTCTTTTAAAAATAATCAGTGGTTAATTTCCATTTCATGATCTATGTTATTTTCCTATAATTTTTCCTAAGCATTTATTCCATGACTTCTCTGGGTTCTTTTCCAACTTTCAACCACTTCAGTATAGCCTAAAATACTTAAACCTTGTTTAAGTATCATAAACACATATGATTATTTGATCCAGTAAATAAATGATTGGCAATTCATAGGATTATTAAAGATATTTTATGTCCTATATTAAATTTCAATTGAAAGACAATATTAGAAATTCGAAGTTATTTTTAAAGAGTAAATAAATAAAGGTTCAGAAACGCATGTAATTCTTATTAAATTCTCTTACTTGTCACCTTTAAGCATTGACATTTATCAATTAATAGACTTGATTTATCAAGCAATCTCTGTGTGCTTGGTCATCCTTTAGCTGGCATCTTCATGTGAAAATCACTACTACTGAATATTAAAGACACATACATACATGTGCACATATCCTAAGTTATAGGGGATAAAAAAATTGCATTTAGAGATGCACAATCAAGTGCATTTACATTTCTTGGAATTGGATCACCAATTAAATGAACTTTTTGATATCAGGAAGTAATAGCATGGGCTATCAAAGCATAAGTTCTTTGCAAAGAGTACGTTTTAGAGTCAGGTGTGTCTTATAAAACATCAGAATTTAATTATAAGATGAAACCATTAAAAGAAGAAAAAAACATCATAGTGCTGATGAAATGGTAGTTTCAGTAAGCATAAGGGCTTTAAACATGACTAACCACAAATTATTTACAACCAGATAGAAGGGAATAACAGGAATGATATTCCTTGATGAAGGACTTCAAACTCATGGGACAGACCAGGTTTTTTCCTAAAGAAATTTCCCCAGAGACTCCACTTAGAATATGATGCATTTGACAAAGGATATTTTTTATTTTCCAATTTATTTTAGTAAAATTAGAGCAATATAATGTTAAAAAAAGAGTAAATAAAACTCAAATAATAAAAGAATTGAAATAAAATTATTCTATATAATAAAAGGCTAATATGCAAATTTTCCCACCAGGAATTCAACTGACTGTGAGTTCGACCGCTTGCTATGTTGTGTGCTGACCACCAGGGGGTGGCGCAGAATGAAGGAAGGCCCCAGCTGGCAGCTGGCAACTGGGGATAGGAAGGCCCTGGCCGGCAGTCGGAAGGCCCCGATCGGCCCTAATTGCCAGTCAGGCCCAGGGACCCTACTCGTGCACAAATTTCATGCACCAGGCCTCTAGTCTTTATATAAAGCATGTTATAATTACATATTATATGAAGTACAATTTCATATACTTGAAACCAGAATTGCCTCATTTAAATTGATTAAGGTGCCTCTTAGAATGCTTTTTACTTAGTGCATGTAAATACCCTATATATGACTTTGGCATATGGCATTTGGCAACAGACCCCTTACTACAAGACTGTTTAATGGGAAAATAAATTCTAATTTACAGGCTTGCCCTATTGAAAACCATTTTAAGGAATGCAATGTGTCTTTGGTAACAGGATTGTATCTATTCATTCACATCCCTTGTTATCAAATATGTGTTGACCAACTTATAAATATTAACAAATTTTATCTCTGTGGGGTTGACATAAACTACTTAAATGGTAGATTTGTGGAAATCTTATGTTGTTTCTTCTTTTGCCATTGAGGTGAGTAAAATGACTACTGAAGAGTTCCCGAGTTTTTTGCTGTGTGGCTGTGGTCACGTTGCTTTGCCTTTCTGAATCTTAGTCACTTCATCTGTAAAATAAGAGGGTTGAAGCAGATTATCTTTAAAATGTCTTTCTATTTCAGATTTTAACTACAGGATGAACTAAAGTTGCTCATTGTTAGCACATTAATATGGGCAAGGTAACTAACATGGAGCCCAACTGTGTACTTCTTGTCTCAATCCAATGCGTGGAGATGCAGTTCACCTGGTTTGTAGGTACTTGCTGGTACCTACACGAAGCAGCACAGCTTAGATGAGCCTACATGGAATTAGGAAAGTTCTAGATTCTTTTTGGAGCTTCTTCCAAGGCGAAATATATTTCCCAGGTCTCCATGTGAGCCAACAGCAATAAGAACAGAAAACCCAATTAACTTTTTAACTTTGAACTCCCCATCTTTAGACAACCTTCACTCCTAGAACAACAATAATCACTTTCGGTATACAGTTGAAAATTTACAAATGCCCTTAGAATTTTAGAACTTTTCTTTAATGTTAACTTTAAATTTATATATATATATAAATATATATATCATATTATATATATATATATTATATATATGTAATATTTATACAATATGTATATATTGTTCTTTATATATATATAATATATGATATGTGTTCTTTATATATATATAATATATGATATGTATTATATTATTCTAGTGGGGACCCTACTTTCCACCTATTTTTCTCTGTCCCAATCCTGACAATTTTCTTATAATGTTTGCATTCATTTCATTTAGGTGTGTTCACTCATTTTCCAGTGTTCCACACTAGAAAATAATTTCCATGGAAGGCAGAACTTTAGCTGTCTTGTTATTCTTACGTACTCAGGCCTGACTGACACAAGTTTATTGTGTGCAATGTTCCATGAAAATACTGTTTTAACGATTATCTATTTTCCTCCCATAATTTTGAGATAGTTTATGTAGTCCTTTTTGACAGATGAAGGGACTGAAGATACAGAATGAATCCAAGTGGATTAAACTTGCTACAAAAAATTATTACCTTGAATATTTAAAACAAGTGTATAACAATAATAAAAAATAAGCAAGTTAGTAATATATCTGATGAGAAACACACTTGAAACAAAACAAGGAAAGAGGTTGAAAAACGAAGAGATGGAGAAATATCCACCAGCAACTGCAAGAAAAAAATGGACAAATCCACAATTATAAAGGAGTATATATGCACAATTCCATCAGAAACTGACTAATGAAGCCAACAAAAGATCATTATAGATACAAAATTTTCAACAATTAACAAGCTTGATATTAACTTTACCATTTAAGTTGGCTGTTACTTCTTTATTATTCTTTTCCTTTAAATGGGCTTCATTGAAGTATACTTTAACTAGAGTAAAAAGCATAAATATTAACTGTACTGTTTGATACACTTTGACAGATGTGTACACACATGTAATAGTTGCCCCAATTAGGATTAGAGCATTTTCATTATCAGAGAGTCCTCCTGTGACCCCTTCCAGTCAACTCCCACACCCCACCTCCACAGGCAACCCTGACCTGATTTCTATCACTAAAGCTTCGTTTACTTCTGTTCTTGAACTTCATATAAGTGAACTATTATATTCTTTTAACAGTTTCTCTCCTTTCACTAAACAGTGATATTGTTGCATGTATCAATAGTTCATTATTTTAAAGTTAAGTAATAGTTTATTCTAATGCTTCTATTTATCATTGACATTTTATCATTTAAAAATAATGGAACATTTTAGAGTTATTTTCTTTTTTTAATTAATTTTTTATTTTTCAATTACAGTCGACATTACATATTATATTAGTTTGGGGTGTACAGTATAGTGATTAGACATTTTAATAACTTACAAAGTGATCACCCTGGTAAGTCTAGTACCTATCTGACACACATAGTCATTACATCGTTGTTAACTATATTCTCTACGCTGTACATTACATCCCTGTGACTGTTTTTATAACTGTCAATTTACATATCTTAATCCTTTCCCCTTTCACACCTATCCCCCTAATATGTCCCACCCACTCCACTTCAGATGGAAAGATCACACATTTCATGCAAATGGGAACCAAAAAAAATAAAAAAAGCTGGGGTAGCAATACATATATCAGACAAAATAGACTTTAAAACAAAAACTATAACAAAAGACAAAGAAGGACCCAGCAGTTTCACTTCTGGATATTTATCTGAAGAAATCCAAAACACTAATTTGAAAATATATATGCACCCCTATGTTTATTGCAGCATTATTTACAACTAGAGGCCTGGTGCACAAAATTTGTGCACTCAGGTGGGGTGGGGGTCCCTCAGCCTGGCCTGCGCCCGCTCGCAGTCCGGGACCCATTAGGGGATGTCCAACTGGCTGTCCGACTAAGCCGGCAGTTGGACATTTTTAGCGCTGCCACAGAGGTGGGAGAGGTTCCCGCCACCACTGCTGTGCTCACCAGCCATGAGCCCAGCTTCTGGCTGAGTGGTGCTCCCCCTGTGGGAGTACACTGACCACCAGGGGGCAGCTCCTGCATTGTCTGCCCCCTGGTGGTTAGTGCACATCATAGTGACCAGTTGGTCTGCCGTTTGGTTGATTTGTATATTAGCCTTTTATTACATAGGATAGCCAAGATAAATATCCATCAGTAGGTGAATAGATAAAAAAGCTGTGGAATATTACTCCTCTACAAAAATGAATGAAATCTTGCCATTTGTGACAGTATGGATAAACTAGAGGGTATTTTGCTAAGTGAAACAGGGCAGACAGAGAAAGACAAATGCCATACAATTTTCCCTATATATGGAATCTAGAAAACAAAATAAATGAACAAACAAAACAGAAAAAACTCAGAGATACAGAGAACGTTTTGATGGTTGCCAGTTCATTCTTTTATTTGGCTAAGTAGGCTGGCGTGGACTTACCACAGTTTGTATATTTGCTCACTTTTGATCAACATTTGGGTTGTGTCTAGGTCTTGGTTATTCTGAATAAAGTCTCTATGAACAGGTAAATACAAGTCTTTTTTGCAGGTATAAGCTTTCATTTCTTCTGGGTAAATACCTAGGAGAAGAGTTGCTGGATCATATATAACAAGTGTAAGTCTGACATTACAAGAAGCTGCCAAACTGTTTTTCAAAGTGATTGTATTATTTTACATTCTGACCAGAAATATATGAGAGTTCCCGTTTACATTCTCACCAATCTTGTTTCAGTCATTATTGTGGGTGTGAAGCATGTGAGAAGTAGTATCTCAGTGTGGTTTTAATTTACATTTCACTGATGGTGAAAGATTTGGATGATGCTTCCATGTGTTTAGTTGGGTGTTGTATCAAAAGACCTAAGCCTTTTGCCCCATAAGAAAAAAACAATAACTAGGTTGTTTGCCTTATTATTAAGTAACGTGCAATTTTTATATATTCTGGATAGGTCCATGGTAGGCAGAATGCACCCCCCCCACTCCCCGCTCTAAAATGTCCAAGCCCTAGTCCCTGGATTCTATTCTATGCATGTTACATTATAAGGCAAAAGATATTTTGCAGACAGAGTTAAGGTTGGGGACCTGAAAATAGGGAGGTTGCTTTACATTACCTGTGTGGGTTCCATGTCATCACATGAGCCCTTAAAAGCAGAGAATTTCCTCTGGCTGGAGGCAGAAGAGATGAACCAGAAGGAAAAGTCAGCGAGATTGGAAGCATGAGAAGATTTGACACACCATTGCTGGCTTAAAGATACAGAGGACAGTGTGACAGGAGTATAGGCAGCCGTAAGGAGCTGAAAAGGGCTCCTGGCTGACAGCCAGGGAGGAAATGAGGACTTCAGTTTAAAAGTCTCCAGGAACGGAATGCTGCCAACAACCTGAATGAGTTTGAAAGTGGATTTTCCTCTAGAGCCTCTAGTAAGAGCCCAGGATGGCTGACACCTTGATTTTGGCCTTGTGAGACCCAGAGCAGATGAACCAGAAAGCCCACCTGGATTTGCAACCTTCAGAGCTGTGAGATAATAAAATTGAGTTGCTTTAAGAAACTACATTTGTGGTAACTTGTTTAAATGGCTATAGAAAACTAATGCGAGAGTCACGTCTTTTGTCAAATAAATGCATCGTGAATATTTTCTTGCAATTATGGTTTGGCTTTTCATTTTCTTAATGGTGTCTTTTGATGAGTACTAAATTCAGGTGAAGTCCAATTTATAGTTTCTATGTTTTATTTTTATCCTTCAGAATGGTCCTTATTTTGTTCTTGGGAACTGATCTCTAACATTAGGTCCTTTTTTTCAGGAATTTTGTACCTTTTCAAAGTTGTTAAGGTTTGTCCTTCAGCTCCCAGTACTGCCCAATAACAATTAAATGTATCAGATCATTGGTTAGCCAGGAATCCTAAAAATAACATCCCCACTTATTAGCCAAGATCTCCCTCCATACAGAATCATTCATCTTTGTTTCATTAAATCGGTATTGGTTTATTTTTCCCAAACCATTATCTTCCCATATGATTTTATGATGGGCTGTTTTAATTCTAACAGAAAGCAAACTATCTTAAGTGCCTATTTCTTTAGCTGCCGTGTACTGAGCCTTGTCATGTGGCAGGAACTCCACTGGGAATATGTTACAGCTCCAATCTTCATAAGAACACTGAAAAGTAAGTATTATTGACGCCATTTAAAAAATAATATTGTAGGTTAGCATTTAAAGGAAAACACAAACTTTCTGAAAATCTATTGCTTTGGGTCTTGCCAATTTTCGACTCAGATCCCCATTAGGATGTTGACCTATGTATATCCATAAATTTCTCTTTGAAGTAGAACTTTACCAGCTTTTACTTTTTAAATAATATAAATATGCTTAAATTTTTTTTTGATTCTAAGGTATTTCTGTTTAAATACTTGAGCACAAAAGCTATGAGGAAAATATAATGAAGAGGAGGGGGATAACACGGTCGGTCTTAGATTTAAAAATCAGAAGACCTACATATGCATTTTGTTTCATGCCATCTTTTTCATAAGACAGGCATTGTTTTCTTTAACCACACGTGGAAAAGAAGGGAATTTTATCACCTCGAAATTTACCTCTCTTAGTAAAGTCCTTATTTTGGCAGGTTTAGGAACTCATGAGATATGTACTCTGGCTGTTGTGGTTTTTGTATACCCGTGCCACCTGGATCAAAGATGGCTCAGAATCTCACCTGCATTGGGCAAACACTGCTACATGAAACTCAATCCACTGTAATTCATTCTCTTGAAATCTTTATAAAGAAGTTGCAAGGGAAATGCATGGATAATTACTGTTTATGCTTAAGGACCAAATTTACCCCTTTCATTGGGCTTGAAGGAGATGGTAATGAGCTTCTTTTGTGGTCCTGCCATTCACCAGAAGACAGCTCTTTCAAGCTGAAGGCTGGTTTAATTCTCTCTCACTGAATAGCATTTCAGCAAGGTTGCCAGGGGAATTTTATTTTTGTTATTTTTTTTTTTTAGTGAAAGTATTACATCTAACTGTTTTAAAAAAAATCAAACTCTACAGAAAAGTACAAGATGAAAAATAGCAATTATATATCCATGCCATGCACCTTCAAACCATACAGTCATTATTAACTACTAGAGGCCTAATGCACAAAAATTCGTGCAAGAGTAGGTCTTCCTTCCCCTGGCTGCTGGCACCAGCTTCCCTCCAGCACCCGGGACCCAGGCTTCCCTCCTCCAGCAGCCAGCAAGCACCCGGGACCCAGGCTGGCTTCCCTCCAGCCCCTGCTTTGTCAGGAAGGACATCCAGAATGACATCTGGTCTAATTAGCATATTACCCTTTTATTATTATAGATTATTATTATAGATTTCTTATGGACTTCTGGGGGAAGAGGAAATGCATGCTCTTTAAAAATATACAAATGATTCTTTACTCTATATAGTAATTTTATTTTTTTCTATACAAATGGAACTGCCCCCCCTTTAATAATATATCTAGGACATCTTTTCTCTTAAATGGTTGAAATTGCTTTTTTTGGTGGTTTCACCTAATGTCTCAGGATATAAATGCAGCTCATTCTTTGGACCAGTGATGTAGTGGTCTTTATTTATTTTAATTGAATTATATTTAACATACAATATTGGTTTTAGGTATACAACACAGTGATCTAATTTATTTATACATTATGTAGTTGTCTCTTATACAACAGATATACAGAAATGTATCTAGTCAGCCCTAGTTACTGAACACTCAGTTTGCTTACATCATTTTCTAATTATATACAATGCCAAAATGAATATATATTATACATTCACATATATATGTAACATGAATATATTATATATAAATTTATATTATATATTACCTATATTACATGAAAATATATATATATCACATATATATAAATTTATTTATTGGAATACTTTGTTGTGACTTTATCTGGTTGATGCATTCTTAGTAGGAGAATTTTGAGGTTGAAAAGAATGTACATTTTTTAATCTTAATTTTGTCAATATTTCCACCAAAAATGTTGTGCCATTTACCTGGGCCCAGCAGTACAGGATGCTGCCTCAAAACTATTGCAACTCAGGAGTTTTAATTTTTTCCAATTTTATGGGTAAAATTTTTATCTATTTCATTATTTAGATTGACTTTTAAAAATAAGTGAACAGCTTCTTACAGTTTTATTTGCTTTTTGTATTTCTCTTTCTACAAAATTTGCATTTTTGAAATCATTTAAAGATCATTGGCTCATTTCCATTGATTTGTGGCTGTACTGTGTAAGTTAAAGAAATCAGCTATTTGTCACGTTTTTCAAGCATGAGGAAAATGTTAACATGGAAAAAGTAATTTTGAGACTATTTCACAGCTTACAAATAGGATAATTTTTTTGCAGTTTTATTTTAATTTGATAAACATTTTCTTAAAATTTTAAAAGAATTTTTATTTGTTAATCTGATAAAACAATTCTTTTCTTTGTGGTTTCTGTATGTTTTGTCTGACTTAGTCCTTTCTTGCTCCAAAATGATTAGAAATTCATCTCTATATTCTCCTAATATTTCTAGCATTTCCTTGTTTTCTTTGAAAGAAGAACATATGTCTCTGTTTTCCCCAGAAAGTTCTGATTATACTGTTCCATCTTAGGATAAGACTATGCCACCACAATTAATTTTAGAAAAAGCATAGCATCTCCAGTAACTTTAGTTACTATAGCATAGCTAAGTCATGGTCTGCATTTGTTAAGCATTCCTCAAAACTGTCCTGCCCTGAATCATGCTCCCAAAACAACTTTGCAATCCTTACATTTTCGTTTTCTGGAAGGTGATGATGCTCTGGAGTAGGAACGTAGCTGGAATCCCACCTGTAAATGATGAATTTGTTTTCTGCAACAGGGTTTCCCCTTAAAATTTCAGACTTTCAGAGATGAGACCGAGTTCACTCTAGAAGCTGGAGGTAAGTGCGACTTAATTACAGGTTAAGGAAGGGGTTAGAGTCTGTTCCTAATTTAGGTTCCCATCTGAAAGGTGGCTCAGGTACTTGTCCCACATAAGGAGAGAGAGAGAGAGAGAGAGAGAGAGAGAGAGAGAGAGAGAGAGAGAGACCAGGTAACAGGATCTTCCCTGGGGCAAGCAAATGTTGGGGGGTTTGTTGTTGGTTTTGTATGTTTTGTTTGTTTGCTGGCTTGTTTTTTTTCCAGGAGTTCATTGGCCCTAGACAGCCTGGCTTCATTTAGGGAAAGGTGCGTGGGCGTCTTGTGGGTTTCACTCCGTCAGCCTCTGCAGTACCTCTATGACTTGCAAAAACAACCATGTGGGATGCTAATTCGGTCTTTGGTTTCTTTTTGGTATCAAATACTGCCAACTTGGCCTTAAATGTGTGCCAGATGCGCTATGGTTTTATGATGTGATACCGTTAGGAAGTCTGGGTGAAGCATGAATGTGCCTGGTTTCTGCCCCTGGAGTGATTCCTGTCGCTGTGGCTCTGGAACTGAGAGCTTTGCTGGGGACTTTGGTGAGACGTGCCTGGCAGTGAAAGGTCATTGAGTCCCTGGTGACAACTTCAGGTTCTCTAGTTTGTTGTCTTTTCTCTGATGGCTGGATCTCTGGGTCCTATGAGAACTTTCCGTAGGCTTGCCTGGGGAGAGACGCAGAAGCCTCACCAGAGGACAACACACACTGTCAAGGCTTGTCACAGAATTCCAGGTAATCCCCTGATATGCCCACCGAGGGCACTCTTGCTTTTCCGTTTGAGGCTGAGAGAGAGAGAGAGAAACATTGATCGGTTGCCTTCTGTATGCCACCAACTGGGGATTGAACCCGCAACCTTTTGGTGTATGGGACAATTTCCAACCAATTGAGCCTCCCGGCCAGGGCTTCACTTAATATTTTAAGGACATCGTCATCACTGATGGGCAATCAAATTTACCTTTTGAGTAGGAAATGAAAACAAAAAGAGAGGGAAAAAATATAACTAGGAAGTTTAAGGAGAGGAAGAGATGATTTGAATTGAATGGATTCTTTTGGAGACTGAAGTATATGGACAATTATCCCAGTTCTATATATATACGTTTTATGAGAGACATACTCCAGGTACTATAAGTGAACATTATTTTTATTTACATTTTCATTTTACTTCTATTGCGTGAAATCAGGTGCAAAAATGGTTCAATTTTGTGCATTGTTTCTGATTTTGACCAAACACGATATTTTTCATGTCTAACTGTGATCAAAGATGTACTACTAAGTGGTATTAAAATACTGTCCACTTAGAAAGCTAATCAGTGTTATGAATCAATGAAATTCTAAGATTTTTAAATCTTGAAAATGCAAAGGCAAATTGCAAGTTCTATTGGTCACTGGGCAGACTTGAATATTTTATTTCTGAGACTTGTTTGCTTACTCTGCTAGTATTCAGGATAAATTACTGTTGCTGATAATAGTAATTACAAATGGAAGGAAAATCATAGAGCAGTGGTTCTCAACCTTCTGGCCCTTTAAATACAGTTCCTCATGTTGTGACCCAACCATAAAATTATTTTCAATGAAAGGGATCTTTACATGGAATCGAAATGAGGTACCAAAGACCAGTTTGTATTAGGATGTGGCAGCGGCTCCCATTTCCTGTAACAGGGTCACAGCCCCTTGCTAACAGGCTACCTTCTTCCACACCATGTGACATTTGCTGTCCAGAATCATATTTCATTTACATGCACTATTAACTGGTAGTAGAGGTAAGGAAGATAATCCATTCCCTTCATTTCCCTCTCCATTTTTTTTACACTTGTCCCAGGGCAGAGATGTCCAATAGAACTTTCTGCACTAATTTGGTAGACTGTGGCCGCATGTGGCTATTGAGCACTTGAAATGTGGCTAGTGTGGCTGAAACTGAGAGAGGCAGATGTGGCTAGTGCCGCTACTTTGGCAGGTGCAGCCCTAGATTAAGTTTACGTAATTTCCCCAGTGAGGACTGACTTGGGGAAAACATCACCAGCCAGCTTTTCTTCAATAACAGCACTGGTGAGAAAATTTCGAGTAACTGTTTGTAAGTTCCACAATTTAACTTAGGAAGATTTTATAAGACCCTAGTTCCGCCTAAATCATTTAGGGAAAAGTTATTGATTATATAAAAAGCTCTAATACCACTTTCTAAAATGCTCAAATAAAAATGCACAATTTGATAAACAAATCTTATCACCTAGATCTTTGTGCTTTTTTTTCTTTCTTTCTTAAATACTTTTAAGTTATTCTGGTGTGATCAGGTTGAATGTAAATTTGGAAGCTTCTTGTATTTATCCAGGACTGTTTCAATAGAAATCTTATGTGACAAGATTTAGAGAGGAGGGATTTTTCTTTCTATATTTTGGTGCTATGCAACCTGTCTTCTTTTAAACCATGAAGGGGTGGAAGAAATGCATGAATTGGTTTTGCTTCACAGCTCTGGGAAGAGCAAAACTTTTGTTTCCATGTGATCCAAGATGACTGATATCATCCCAAACAGTGTACCATGGTAATAAACTTTTTATTCCCAAATGAGTGATTTTTAATTATGTAAACTAACAGTCACCAATGAGCATAATCTGTGCCAGGATTTTCCTCCAAGGGACATAATATGATAAAAGGCGATAATGAGGCATAGAGATTATGAGATATCAAGAGCAAGGGTGCATGCAATATATGTAGTTTGACTTTCTAGGTACTGATTTCATTCATTAACCTCTTTGATCATATGGACATGTTTTTACTTCTTTCTTGGGAAATCATTGCCCAAACACCATTTCCAATGCATATGTATATGAACATTGGATTTTGTATGTGAGTTATTAGGCCTGTGACAAGTTGACAAATTTGTTCATTCTTTTGTTCTCAGGGCTTCTGCTTAATTATCTGATGTTAAATACACACACACACACACACACACACACACACGCGAAAGAAAGTGAATGCAAGGTGAGCAGGTATCTGTTGTGGGCAACTAGAGCTCATTCCTTTTGGGACACCTGGGAAACCATGTAGAATATGCCTCAGATATGCCCCATCTGAGGGGCAAGGAAGCTGATGTATTTATCCACCAACCTTTGTCCATTTCCACTTGAGCAATGCTTTCCAAGTCTGTTAACTGCCAAGCTCTACAATTAATGGCAACTAATGAGCAGAGTGGTCTTCCATGACTTTGGAAAATACCTAGAAGCAAAGAAATACAAAAATAATGGCATTTGGAAAAAGAAAATGTACAATAAACTGATAATGCTGAGGGATATAGATGGAACAATAACATCGTTTGCTACATGAGGGGGGCCCAAAAAGTTCAAAGAAGAGTCTTGTTGGGCTTCCAGTGAACGGCCCCTGGGGGTACCATAGTTGAGTTCAGCTGTGCCATTCACTCCTGGGTGACTTTGGGTGAACCACTTAAGAAAAGATGAAGAGCTGGGTGAGTTGGCAATGAAGCCATGCTGGAATGATGGGAAGAAGGGGAGTAAACTAGAAAACATTCATGAGCCAAAGCCAGCAGGACTTGGGGATTGATAGGATAGGAGATACAATGGGAGAAAAGGGGGCAATAAAAACAGGATTCAATGGTCTAATTTGGGTGACTGGGCAGATATTAATGACAACAACTGCATCTGTGAACTATGGGGGATAAATCATATTGAAGGGAAGATAATAGCCTTGAAGTACTCTTGGAATATATCCTCAGGAAACTATCTAGAAAGCTGTGAGGTTTGTAAGTCAAAGTGACAGAAGATTTTTGGGCCTGGTAGAGAGAGTTAAGAATAATCAACATTCTGACAAATCTTCCACGGTGGTCAGTGATGGACTGGGATCATCAATGCATAGAAAAAGTCAAAGAAAAAGGAACCTGTGGATATAAAGAAGGAATAGAGTTGAGGATGGAGGAAGGAGGATGAACAAGAGTATAGCATCATGGGAGGGAAAGAAGTAGTTTCCAGAAAGTCAGCATGGTAAGCATAGAAGATACTAGAGACTGAGACTATTCTATAGACACTAGTGGCCTGGTGCACGAAATTCATGCAGGTGGGACGGGGTGTCCCTCAGCCCAGTCTGCACCCTCTCCAATCTGGGACCCCTTGGGGGATGTCCGACTGCAGTCCCTCTCGCAATCTGGGACTTCTGGCTCCTAACTGCTCACCTGTCTGCCTGCCTGATCACCCCTCACCACTCTGCCTGCTGGTCTGCTTGCCCCCAACTGCCCCCCCCCACTGACCTTCTCACCCCCAACTTCCCCCTCTTACCGGCCTGATTGCCCCCAACTGTCCCCACCCCTGCTGGCCTGCTTGCCGCCAACTGCCCCCCCGCCAACCTGATCACCCCCAACTGCCCTCCCCTCCTGACCTGATTGCCCCTAACCACCTCTGCCTCTGTCCCACCACCATGGCTTTGTCTGGAAGTACATCTGGAAGGTCTCCTGGTCTATTTAGCATATTACCCTTTTACTAGTATAGATTATCTTATACATGATGAGAATCTAGCCCCTCTGTTGACTATTCCTCTTTTTGACTCTTCTCCATACTATGCCTCTGCATATTCTCCTATAAATTCCTCAAAACGCAATTTAGAGGCATTGCCCCCTTAAAGGCAGGCAAACTTCCCAAGCTTGATGCTTACCGATCAGAGCCATAGAAGGTGCTTCTTCATTTGACCCTTTCGCTCTAATGCTGACCTCTGTCATTGCATGCATAGTACCTACATGCTTACTTTCCTCTCCGTATTGCAGGATCTTCAAGGTTATTGTGGCAGACTGATTTGCACTGAGGGCCCCATTTTGTATCCACTCCCTTTGATAGTGCCCTCCCACACTCGGACTTGAGCGTGTGTCTTCTTTGAGCCAATGGAATGATAGCAAACTTGATATAGCAGAGGCTTGACAGTGCTTGGGCATTTTAACTTTCTCTCTTAGAACTGGTACCACAGGTGACAAGTCCAGGCTAACCTGCTGGAGGAAGAGAGATCACTTGGAGCAGAACCAAGTTATCCTAACCAAAGCCATTCTATAGCAAACAGCCCCTAGCTGAGCCAATAGCTGAATTGGGGAAGATTTGTTATACAGCAATACTGAATACAATCAGAAATCATGTCTTATACATTTTTTAACATTGGCACAGTTAGCTGAGTACTTAATATAGTGAGTGATTCATAAACATATGTTGAGCCCTGACCGGTTGGGCTCAGTGGATAGAGCGTCAGCCTGCGGACTGAAGGGTCCCAGATTCGATTCCGGTCAAGGGCCACGTACCTTGGTTGCAGGCACATCCCCAGTAGTGGGTGTGCAGGAGACAGCAGATCGATGTTTCTCTCTCATCGATGTTTCTAGCTCTCTATCCCTCTCTCTTCCTCTCTGTAAAAAATCAACAAAATATATTTTAAAAACAACAACCAAACATATGTTGAACTGAAAAGCATAGAAGATACAGAATGAAAATTCTAATCTATTGCAAAGCATTTTTCTCCTCTTTTTCTACCAAACATCATGACTATGCCCCAACTTTCTCACTTACTTTTACCTCTGAGATCTCAGGAGCTAAATCTGTAGGGTGGCTGTGGGAATTCCAGCATGCACAGTGTGGTTTGAAGTCCGCAGACAAGGGAGCATGGCTTTCCTTCCTTGGCGTGCTGCCCCATGCGTGGTGAGCGGAGCAGTCATGCCAAAGTGGCAGCCGCCGTGTGGGAGCCCAGCTCTGCTGCCATAAATTAGGCAGGGGCAGGAAGGAGCAGTGGGAATCAGCGGTTTCAACTACCTAGTAGTTCATTTTTGTTCTTGTTTTTCAGTTAGCAATCTGTAAAATTTATTGCAAAATTAAGCTCCCTGCTCCAGAGTCAATAATATTCCTGGTGCCAGGTGGTGTAATAATTCACAATGAGGGCAGGAATTGGAGGGAAGGAGACTGATTTAGGAAGTAGACTTCCAACCCCTATTTGCTGCTGCCTACTCCCTGCTGCTAAAGGTCAGGTAAGTAGAGGGCTAAGATTACAGCCTCATAATATCCTTGGAGGGCTAGAATTTCTATTGGGTTTGAAATTAAAACAAAAACTACTTCTTTTGCATGATGGATTCCTTTGATCCTTCCCACCTCTGTTTCCATTTTAGCATAAAAATAGAAACATTCAATTTCATATTTTGTTTCTGGCATCCAAGGAAGAGGTACTGTAGAAAACTTGGCCCTGTGCAAGCTTCCTATAGTGCTTTCTAATATCCTACCATCAGTCTCTCTGAACTTGAGGAGCCATTGGACATCTCTCTATTCCAACGTCTTCATTAATAGATGCTAACACAAGTCTGGGTGTAATTAATGAGTGTTAACATCCTACCCAGCTATCTATCTGGGACTAGAACCTAGATCTGATTTCCAGACCATACACCAACTGCTTCACTCCACATTCTGCTACTTAAAGGATTTCAATTTACTACTTTAGTCTTTTTTGATTATACAAGGGTGGGCAAAGGTAGGTTTACAGTTGTGAATATATGAAACAGTTTATCTTTTATTATTTATTAATTATTATATTATTTTTCTATATGAACAACTGTAAACCTACCTTTGCCTATCGCTGTATATAGTATCTTTAAAAAAATTATCTTCATTCCCTACTTTTTTCTCTTTTGCAAAATGGTCACCACAACAAGTCTAGTTATTATTAAGTCATATTTTTTAAAATATGTTTTTATTGATTTTAGAGACAGAGGAAGGGAGAAGGATAGAGAGAGAAACACTGATGTGAGAAAGAAACATCTATTGGTTGCTTCCCATACGCACCCTGACCAGGACTGACCTGCAACCTGGGCATGTGCCCTGACCAAGAATTGAACTGGAGACCTGGTGCATGGGACAAACACTTAACCAACTGAACCACATGGGCCTGGGCAAATCCGATGTCTTAAAGGGTCTAAATTATGTGTCTAATTATGTAAAAGGACCATAAAGCCACATTTTCATTCCGGCTGCAAGTCATAGATGCTATTATTAATTTGCTTTTAGTTCATTATCTTTACAAAGTTACTTCCTGAAAGACAATGATTGAAATGCTATATTTGGTGATTCAGTCTCTTCTTTAAAATGCCTACAAAATCATCTTTGCAATTTGGGGTGCAAGGTTAGTGTTTTGGGAATATATTTAGCAGTTGGGAATTTTCCTCTTTAAGTGTCTATGCATTTCCTTCTTTCTTTTCTTTTTCAGCAAAAAAAAACAAAAACAAAAACAGGAATTTACTGATTCACGTCATTGAATAACCTTGAGGTAGATTTAATTCTATTTCTCAGTCTGTCATCTGCATGGTTGGCTTTCTTGTTCAATGTCCCCATTTGCTCTTTTAGAAAATTTAGATGGATTCTTTTTTCAAACCCTGGGTTCTCTATGGGAACTGGAGCTTTAGCCACTGCAAAGGGCTGGCTATAAGGCATAGATTAGAAGGAATTGCTTTGATGTTTTTCAAAGTCAAGAAAGAATTTTACACCTCTCTGAGTATCCCTTGACTGCAGGTAAAGAATGTACCTCTCTGGAGAGGTACCAATTAGAGCTAATTGTATATGACCTGATTGATCCGTGGAGTGCCTAGAGTTTCTAATTGAATTTGCTATTGTCTCCATAAAATGAAGATTCGGTTTAGTTGCAAATTGTGGATTGGAGGACCTAGCTGCATTTTCCATCTGACCACAGTGATACTGTCAATATAATGGCCTAAAAAGGGCTGTGTAAATCAGCCCCTGTCACAGAATTGCTCCTGTGAGATCAAGGAAGGTTTAGGAGAGCTGGATCCCAGCATCCGGGAGAGAATGCTGGCAGGGAATGGAGGGAATCCACCGCTCAAGACCTGATACTTGTCTGGTGGGTGGGGTGGGAGAGGCATAGAAACTCCCGTGTTGTGAACCTTTTGTAACGTGACCTGGGACTGGGCAGGAGGAGCCTGGTTCCAGCTTCACCAAGACCTTGAAACTCAGCCCACGCTGATTAAAACTTGCGAGTATGTGAGTCTTTTCAAGTGCACTAATTGTGTTACTTGTGGATAGAAACCGTGAAAAATGGGCGTTTTCAAAGTCTCCAGCTTGGGGTGAATCTTACTTCTAAGATGATTAAACATCTGTTCCATTCTGAGATTTGGAATCAAGTAAATGAACAGTTGAAAAACAAATTAAATAGGCATAGTTAAGCAGTCAATAAAATGGTTCCATCTCTGATGATGTTTACTCTGACCTCGTTGAAATTAAATACCTCAAATGGGTATCATCTGTTCAATTCTATCCTTAAAAAATGGAATAAGAAACCCCAAACTTTGATATGATACTCATTGCATATTTGAAGCTGTTTCAAAATGGAAATTGTCTATACTTGAAGAAACTTTCTTAACTTTACTTTCTCTTTGTAAGTGTAAATAGTGAACATTCTATGACCTTCCATGGGAAACCAAATTAAGTGTAATGCTATCGCCCTCCTTGTAAAATAGTACTTAAAATTTCATACTCAATTGCCTTTCTTGCCTCACACACATAGACACATGTCATTCCTCCATCTACCAAGCATCCTAGACATTATGTTTTAATGTCTGCCTTTCCAGAGTTAAGAGCAAAAAGCAAAAAAGAGGAAGCATTTCCTCAACTAGCCATTTTCTTCCCAATTTACATAACAACAAATTGTCTATAATTGATTGTACGTGGAGCAGATGTACAGGCCGCATATATAATGTTGCGGTGAGAGGTATGCACTTTAAAACTAGACTGCCTGAGCTCAAATTCCTGCTCCGCCACTTATTGGCTGTATGACCTGGGGCAAGTTATTTAAATTGTTGGAGCCCCAGTTGGCTCCTCTACAAAGTGGGATAATAATTCCACGTCTCTCAAGGGATGTGGATGAAACAAATCAATCTATATAAAGTCCTTAAAATCGTGCCTGGCTACTATTACGTTTGCAGATACAATATACACGTTCTCTTAGAATACCCTGTGTCTTAGGAATCTCATATTTGTGAATTCACGTAGTCATGCAGTAAATTTTCTTTCAGGTATTCAAGACTTACCTAATTAAGGTGTTCCAGTTTGAGGTTGTTTGGTGTCCACATGCCCCCCCTCCTCTTGAACTCAAGGATCATTTGCTTGTAGCTCAGAGCCCTTCTGCTTGGAAAGCACCCATCGCGAAACCTCAGAGCATGCAACTTGGAAGGTTTTAAAATCGTTTTTTCCCCCTGCCTTTTCTCAGGCTTCTGTAAGTTTTAGTATTCTTATCACAAAAGAGAAGAGAGGCTGATGTGCTGGTGGAATAGTTTTAGACAGGGAATGAGCGACTGGAGCTGATTTGCCTCTGGCATCTGCCCACCCTCTCTACAACCTCTTAAAATAGTAAAATGCCATTTTTCTAGAGTCTTTCTCATTAGGAAATGTTTTTAAAGACCCTCTTCTAAGCTCACTGGAAAGCTCATGGTAGTCAGGTGGTGAGGTTTACCTGGCGTAGGATTTGTTTCAGGTCGTGCCATAAATCAGCAAGTGTGCTACTTTCTCTGGTCCTCTTTATGGTGCGGATGGGGACTGAGTCGTTCCTAACTGGAAGCTTAAATAGGTGGGAAGTAGGGGAGAGGGAGAGGAGAGCATTGGCATAGAAAGGAAAAGTAAGAAGAAAGACTAAGCCCTCAGATTTGAAGGAACTCTTATACTTACCCAGGCTCTATTCTCCAGTCTCTCTCTAAGACAGATGAACTCTGAGGCGCCTCTCTGTCAGGCATCAGGATGAACAAATTCACAGGTTCTCATGTTATGCGACTTTTATTCTTTTGCATAATGCAAAGTGGATGAATGATCTCCTTGCCCTTTTTAAATGTGTGAACTTTTTTTTTAAATATTTCTTTATTGATTTCAGAGAGAAAGGGAGAAGGAGAGAGAGATAGAAACATCAATGATGAGAGAGAATCATTGATTGGCTGCCTCCTGCACACCCCCCACTGGGGATTGAGCCCGAAACCCAGGCATGTGCCCTTGGTCGGAATCGAACCCAGGACCCCTCAGTCCGCAGGCTGACGCTTTATCCACTGAGCCAAGCCGGCTAGGGCTAAATGTGTGAACTTTTAAGTTTTGACTTAAAAATTGTTTTTCTTTTTGTAAGGATCATGACTCCATGGTTGCCTCCATTTTGAAGTTTGTCTTCTGTAAATCCAAGTATAATCATTTCTGTCTTATTTCATAGTCTTTGGCAATTTCATTGATTTGTTGGATGGTAACACCAAGAATACTTGGGTATATTCAGAATAAGAGTCCATTTTTTAATCCTCGCCCAATTATATATTTATTGATTTTGAGAGAGAGAGAGAGAGAATCAGTTGCCTCTTGTACGTACCCTGACTAGGAATTGAACTGCTACCTTTTGGTGTACAGAAAGATGCTCCAACCAGCTGAGCCACCCGGCCAGAGCCAGTAAAAGTCTATTATTCCTTGTTTACTTTCTCTTTTACAGCATAAAGCTAGAAACTTCTCATCAAAGTGTCAAAACATCATTAGGTATGAGATAACAGTCATTAATAATAATAGCTCAGGAAGAAACCATTTATACACATAAAAAAGGATAAAAGTAAAGTGTAAGAAAGGTATTTTATTCTTTTTTGTTTGTTTTTAATATATTTTATTGATTTTTTACAGAGAGGAAGGGAGAGGGATAGAGAGTTAGAAACATCCATGAGAGAGACATCAATCAGCTGCCTCCTGCACATCTCCCACCAGGAATGTGCCCACAACCAAGGTACATGCCCTTGACTGGAATCGAACCTGGGACCCTTCAGTCCGCAGGCCGACGCTCTATCCACTGAGCCAAACCGGTTTCGGCTGTTTGTTTGTCTTTGTTAATACTCATCCAAGGGTATTTTTTTTTCATTGATTTTTTTAGAGAATGGAAGGGAGGGAGAGAGAGGAAGAGAGAGAGAGAGAGAGAGAGAGAGAGAGAGAGAGAGAGAGAGAGAGAGAGATTGTTGTGAGAGACACATCAATTGGTTGCCTCCTTCACTTGCCCTGACCTAGGGCCAGGGATCCAGCCTGCAATCCAGGTAGTTGTCCTTGACCAGGCATCAAACCACAACCCTTTGGTGCTGGGGCTGATGCTCCAACCATTGAGCACACTGGCCATGGTGAAAAAGGTATTTTCAAAGAGTTTATAATATCTTCCCCCAACAGATGCCCTTTCCAAAATTTCTATTTTTTTTCTATCTGACTCTGCCCTATGGATTATTCTTTCTGAAACCCAGAGATAAATTCCCAATGGCTACTGAATTATTATATATATGCCTTTTCACCGCTTGAATTTGACTTCTTAAAGGCTACCCCAACCTAAAGAGCCCATAATCTACATGTGGAACACTTTTGCAGAAATTTATCTGGCTTGTGCCTCAAAACTCGCTGGGCCATTAGTGGAGTGACTCTATAATTTATCATTGAAACTAGGGCATTTTTTAGAGTGGTAGGAAGAGCTCCTAATAATTATCTCACACAAATTGGGCAGGATTCTTAAGGGCAGTAAATAAAAACTTACTCAAAAGAAAGGGGGAAAATCAAATTAGGAATTGTTTTCTTGCAGTAATGTTTTAGAAACTGTACTGTGTCCTTTGTATATGCTAACTCATCATAGTAACTGTATTAGGTAGATGTCATTATTCCCATTTTATGGCTGAGAAAATTGAGCTTCTAAGTTAGAAGTACAGTCCTTTGCCCAAGGCTACAACATATTATATGTTGGGGATAATATTGACTTTAGAGAGGTTAGAAATTGTGAAAGGAACTGAATGAATGAATGGATGAATAAGGTGATAAAAAAAAACACAGCACATCTCATTCATATGATGAAGAAAATCCTGTGTATATTACCACCTGAGTTTTCAGAAATCTGCCAATTTGAAAATATATTCTTAATTATTTGATGCTTCTGCACCTATTTTACTTTGACAACTTCAGAAAGATAATAGCAAGTTCCAGCAAGTAAGAAAGCTCAGAACCATTGCTGTTGGTAGTTTCTTCAAAAGAGAAAATATAGAGAGCTTCCCAGTAATATATTTAACTAGCGAAAAAAGTTCTTATGCTTAAAAAATTTATCTTTATTGTTGAAAGTATTATAGGCATCCCCTTTTATCCCCCACTGACCCCCTCCACCCTGCACCCTTCCCAGGCCTTCACTTCACTATTGTCTGTCCATGGGTAATGCATATATGAATATAAGTTCTTTGGTTAGTCTCTTCTCGTCCCCCCAACCTCCTTCCCTCTGAGATTCATCAGTCTGTTGCATGCTTCAATGTCTCTGGATCTATTTTGTTTGTCAGTTTATGAGTTCATATGCCTTTATTCAGTAATTTCACTTCTAATAATGTATTTTACAGAAAATAGAGTTGGGCCTTCATACTCTTTGGATGGAAAAGCCTTTGGATGGAAAAGTCTTTGGACACAGGCTGCCCTGTGGAGGGGTTGAGACCTTTAGCTGGAGGCTTTCTTCAGCCAATTTTAAGATGTTTTCTTATGTTAAAACTAGAGGCCTGGTGCACGAAATTCTTGCACTGGAGGGGGTCCCTCAGCCTGGCCTGCACCCTCTTGCGAGACATCCCTCTTGCAGTCTGGGACCCCTCGCTCCTTACCACCCGCCTACAGCAGAGGCGGGAGAGGCTCCCGCCACCACTGCTGTGCTAGCCAGCCATGAGACTGGCTTCTGGCTGAGTGGCGCTCCCTTCTGCATTGAGCGTCTGCCTTCTGGTGGTCAGTGCGCATCATAGTGACCGGTCATTCTGCTAGTCATTTCAGCATTTGGTCAATTTGCATATTAAGGTTTTATTATAGAGGATGAGACTAACCATCTTCTTTTACTGTGCATGGTTATTGTGGAAATCAGTGAAATGTGGCTGCATCTCAAAGCACCTCAAAATATAAAACATGAGATGTGAGAGATGTTGTCAGTCCTGTCACCCTGAATGAATTTGCCTTCCATCTGGACTGTGTATGAGGCCTGGTTTTTAAAGGAGGTCCTTCCATGACACACTTGGCTTTGGAAAGGTTCATAAAGGCAGGCAGTGCTGAACACATTTCTCCTCTTTGCATTCTGTGAGACATTATCTTTAAAAGGGTAAATATGGCCCATCCAGCATGGCTCAGTGGTTGAGCATTGACCTGTGAACTAGGAGGTCACAGTTTAATTCCTGGTCAGGGCAGGAAGGAGGCAGCCAATCAGTGATTCTCTTTAACCATTGATGTTTCTATCTCTCTGTCCCTCTCCCTTCCTCTCTGAAATCAAGAAAAACATATTTTTTTAAAGAGGTAAATATGATGGTTGCTGACTATCTACCATGTACTAAGTGTGACACACTGATTTTCAAATGGTCCCCAGTTAGCCCCCGTCCTGGTCTGCATGCCCATATGTAATTCCTTCTCCTGGAGTGTACACAGGAACTGTGGTTTGCTCCTAACCAGTGGAATATGGCAAAGTGGGTGGTTTGTCACTTACATAATCATGTTATAAATTTGTAAAGATTGTAAATTTCCACTTGTTAGCAGACTCTCTCCATTGACTCTTCCTTGCTGGCTCCATGAAGTAAGTAAATTGTTGTGTTAGGGAAAGCCACACAGCAAGGAACTGAGGACAGCCACTATCCCATAGCCAGCAAGAAATTGAGGCCCTCAGTCTGAGAGCTCACAAGGAAGTGAATTCTAACATCCATGTGAGTCTAGAAGTGGATCCTTACACAGCTGAGCCTCAGATGAGAATGCAGCCCTACCTGCCGCTGTGACTGCAGCCATGCAGAGGACCCAAATAAGCCATGGATTTCTGACATTAGAAACATAATGAATGTGTTGTTTTAAGCTGCTTAGTTTGTGATATGGTTATGTAGCAAGAGATAACTAATATACTAGGTAGTAATAATAATACATTTCAAAGGCATATATTCCTGAGTTATTTTTCCAAAATGGGCATTTTATAAACTAAGCCAATTATTTATTCACTGACCACTAGTACAAAAGAGTTCACTCGGGGAATTTGGAAATTTGGATGGAAGGTGCAGTAAACCCAAACCTGGGAATGAATTCCATCCACAGTGCAACTAGCTGTATAACTCTGAGAAAGTTACATAACTGTGTATGAATATATATATATATTTACTAGAGGCCCAGTGCATGAAATTCGTGCACCGGTAGGGTTCCTAAGCCTGGCTGGCGATCAGGGACAATCAGGTTCCCTGCCTCCCCACCTCCCCACCTCCTCCTTCCCTCACTCCCTCAGTGCCCCGCTGCTGCCACTGGTCACCTGCCATGTTCCGTGCCACCCTCTGGTGGTCAGTGCATGTTCATAGTGAGCAACTGAACTCCCATTCTCCCAGTCGAACTCCTGTTCTCCCAGTCGAACTCCTGAGGGGACACTTTGTGTATTAGCCTTTTGTATATATAGATAGCTGCTTTATATTTGCAGTGAGATAATATTCATCTTAGAGGATTTATGAGAATTAAATGAGATGGTGGTGTAAAGTGTTTGATATAGTGGCCCTCAATAGATTCCAGCTTCTTTCATTTATTTCAAAGGTTGACTGGAATTTAATTAAACTGACACATAGTCTATGGATAAATGGCAGGGAAGTGTGTTTATTCATGAAAATGAGAGAAGCTAACCTCAGTAGAGGATCATATTGCCTTTTCTATTGTGATTAGATTAACCAAGTTAGCTGTGCATTGCCTAAATTAGTTTTGTCTACTAAAGGCAGGTTTTGCTAATAAAAGTGGGAAATGGTTTGGACATGTAAATCTGGGGACCTACATGTTTCTGAAAGGACTAAAGGAGGCCATGTTAGTGACTGCAATGTGCATGTTATCTAGATAGAATTTTTTTATTCATTAAATAAATATTTATTGAGCACCTACTATGTATTGGGCACTATCTATGATGTTAAAAATTTAATTTTATCTGGATATTTGGATATAGAACTCTTCATTAAAGGTCAACAGATTTAAATTTTCAGGGACAGGCCTTCATTAGCCCACAGTATCATGAGATGATATTTTTTGTCAGGATTGTTGAGGTATATGTATAGAATGGTAAACTATTCAGCAATGAAAGGAACAAACCAGTGATATATGCAATTACCTGGATGAATCTCAACATCATTATTCTGAATGAAGAAACTAGACAAAAGAGAGTGCATATAATATAATTTCATTGATATAAAATTCTACAAAGTTCAAACTCTCCAGCAATGGTTTTCTGTAAATGGGGCTGGGGACAGGGATGAAAATGAACTAGGCTTGAAGAAATTTTGGGAAGTGATGGAAATGTTTGGTATCTTGATCGATTGTGGTGATAGCTTCACAGAAGTATAGCAATGTCAAAGGTCATCAAATTTTACAATCATATCTGTATTTTATCATATGTTAATAATAGCTCAATAACTTTGTAAAAGTGATTCTAGGCCATGTGATGGATATGTGAGATAAGTTTCATTGTTAGCTGATAAATAACCTATATCTAATCAAATACCATTTTTGTAGTGGAATTTTAGCAAAATCTAGGTCAGGGAAGGAAAACACAGTATCTCCTTTTGACTGTAAGTCATGTAAACTGCTAAGGAATTTGCTATAAAGAAAGTGTGCAAAGTCACTGAAAGACATGAAGCATTGTCACCGGGGAACAGATTTTTCTCATGAGCATTTAAAATATTTCCCTTGATTTTAGGAAATGAAAGGTCCTACCACCAAAGTTTGGCTGGTGACCGAATGCAAAAACATTCTCATTTTGAATTCATAGCATCTGTAGTAATTATAAACAAACTCTAAGTCCTTGTATACTACCACTAGAGGCCTGTTGCATGAAGATTCGTGCAATAGGCCTTCCTTCCCCTGGCTGCAGGCACCGGTTTTCCTCTGGCACCCGGGACCCAGGCCTTTGGTCTGGCTGCAGCGAGGCGTGGCTTCTCAACTCAGGCGCAGCAGCAAGGTTTGGCTTCTTTGCTCCGGCCGCAGCAGAAAAGCCAAGCCTCTTTAGTCTTCAGTTGTCTCAGTCTTCAGTTGTCTTCAGTCTTTGCTCCATGCCTGCATATGCAAATTAACTGCCATTTTTGTTGGGTTAATTTGCATACTCACCCTGATTGGCTGGTGGGTGTAGCGGAGTGACACCAATTTGCATGTTTCTCTTTTATTAGTCTAGATGCTTCATCTTGTATATTTGTGAAAACAAAACCAAATACCTTTTTATGTCCCACTCAGGAAAGTCTTTCTCTGAAAATTTTTGAGTTTCTAGTTGGGATTAAATAGATATGTGAACATCTGAGTGAACTGATAAACATAATAACATAGCAAAGGTAAAGAGTGGGCATTAAAAATGTAAATGCTGTACTTTTAAATGAAATGTTTTGGAATGTATTTATATTTGTACTTTTGCATTACTTGATTTTATTTAGATTGAAAATGTTTACTATTTTATAGAAATCTTTTTTCCAGTAGAAAAAATACCCCTCTGTTGTGACTACTTGACTTTAGAAAAGAAGTATGTAAATAACTTAGAAATACTTACTGTTCATTATCTATGGGATTTATTCCAAATGACTTTTTTTCTCCCTCTACTTTTCTTCCATGGTTTCCATTTCTTTATCCTCCCTTTATGTTATGAGAGAATATCTCAAATTTTATTCTAATTAAGTTCATTGATTTTTTGCAACATACCACCTGTTCTTCATTGTTTCCAATGACCTTTTTAAAAAAAATATTTGTATTGATTTCAGAGAGGAAGGGGGAGGGAGAGATAGAAATATCAATTATGAGAGAGAATCATTGATTGGCTGCCTCTTGCACGCCCCCTACTGGGGATCAAGCCCACAAACCAGGCATGTGACCTTGACTGAATCAAACCTGGGACCCTTCAGTCCGCAGGCTGATGCTCTATCCACTGAGCCAAACAGGCTAGGGCTCCAATGACTTTTTAGTGAACAGTTTGATTTCTCATTTATAATAACCCTCTATTGTCTTCAGAGTGATACGTTCTCATGATTACTGGTTCTTGTCTCATGTATATGAGATACAATTAGGTTACATGTTTAAGACTTTTAAGATTTTCTTTCTTTTTTGTACTGTTTTATAAAGTGATCATTATTCCACTTTCTCAGGTTGATTCTCTTTCTTCTAGGTCTGCTGTACTTATTCTTAGTCTGATGTATGAATATATCACAATTTATTTCTCCATTCTACCATTGGTAGACCTTTGAGTTTCTTCTAGTTTGGGTTTATTACATTAATGTTATAATAGTTATTTAAAACATATTTCTTCTGGTTTACATAAGCCAGCTTATTTTGGTTATATAAAAAAAGAATAGAACTTTGGCGGCATGCGTATGCACATCTTCAAGTATACTAGATAATGTCCAATCATTTCCAAAGCAGTTGTACCATTTCACAGTCACCCAGTAATGTATGTCTTCAATTGTCAGACTTTGTAGCAGACATGGATGGTGCCCCCAACCCCCATATATTCTGGCATTCACCATTTTCATGCATGACCAAATCCAGGGCTTTGAACTACAAACACCTGCAACTTTTTGCCTGAAGGCTTTCTTTTACTGCCATAGTCCACTTAGCTCACAGGCGAAGCAGTCAGGAAATGCCCAGGAGTTAATGTTCTCCCCATATAACCCTAGAAGCTGCCCCAAAGAAATCACTCACCAAAATGGTGTATAGCAACTCCAGTTCCCTCTTACCACTAGTGAGATAACTCTGAGATGTATTTACCACCACCTGGTGATTTTCAAGGGATAAAGCCCTATTTGATAACTTGCTCATTAATAATACTTTTTTTTTTGGCTTTCTTTTCTTCCCTATCTCACTTCTCCACTTCTGTATTAATGATTCCTAGGAACATCTTTCAAATAAAGTATTTGCACTTGAATCATTTTCTGACACTTTTTGACATTTATGAAATGAGCCTCCCTCCTGTCTTCCCACATAGCCCTGTGGCCTTACTCTAAATAATATACTTAATTGTCTTCCATGAAGAATGTAAGCTCAATGAGAGAAGGGACTTGATTTGTATCCTTCACGGCTCTATTACTGCTATCTAGCAAAGTTTCTGTTATGTAAAAGGTAATCAGTATTTCTAGAGGAGTGACTAATCTTCAACAGTGTCAGGAAGTTAAAGGACCCACGATAAAATATAAAACAGTGAAAGATGACAGTGACTATCAGGAGGCGTATCTTAGAGAATTGGAGTATTTTAGAGAATAGCTCTGAGGAGGAACATTTGACCTCAATGAAATATAGGAGCAAACTGTACAAACATATAAGGGAAGAGCATTCCAGAAAGTGGAAAGAGTGTGTGCAAAGGCTCTGAAATGGAAACATAATTGACTCATTCAAGGATAAGAGTTTGGCTAGAGCAGCACCAGAGAGAGTAACAGGAAATGAGACCGGAGAAGTAGCCAGTGATAAATAAATCAATGAATAAATTAATAAATAAATGCATAGGATAAATATGAGTGGGTATATGTATGAGAAGCAGCAAGGTACAGTGAAAAGACTTAAGACCTTCTTATGAATAAATTTCCTAATTTGTAATATGGGAATATTAATGTTTAACGTAGAGGAGTTGAGGATTAAAAGAGAGTTAATAAACAAATTGTCTACTCAGAATAGGCTCTCAATGAGAAGTTAGTAGTAGTAGTAGCAATAGTCATTCTGGTGTAGATGTAGTAGTAGTTATTCTAGTGCAGAAGTAGTACTAAAGTATTTTGGAAATTGTTGTACGAATAACTTTTTCAAGCAAAAGTAGGGCCAAAGATAGACACTGAAAGCACCTAATATTTGAGCTCAGTCATAAAGAATAATAACTTATGAAAATCAATGACCATTTTGAATGTAAATGGCTTAAATTCTCCAATTAAAAGACATATAGTAGCTGAATGGATAAGAAACAAGACCCATATATATGAAGTCTATAAGTGACCCACTTCAGCATTGAAGATACACACAGACTAAAGGTAGAGGAATAGAAAAAGATATTTCATGCAGATGGAAAGGGGGAAAAAAGCGAGGGTAGCAATACTTACATATGACAAACTAGACTTTAAAACAAAGGTTATACTAAGAAGCAAAGAAGGACACTAGATAATTAAATTAAAAATAATGAAATGAAATAAGATTATTATGATGATTAGTTTTACCCATTATTATTAGCTAAAATCATTTTTGTTTTCCACATTTTATACTGAGTGAATCACTTTGATTCCGTAAGCAAACCTGGGATGTGTCAAATATATTTCTTTTAGTGTCAGTTGGAATTTATTACCTACAACATAATAACCTAGTTAATTTATAGGGTTTACAATAGACACTCAAGAAATCCATAAAGTACATCATAGTAGGCCCTTTGAAAAAAATATTCCAGGAAATATTTTTTAAAAAGTCTTTGACAATATTGGGGCCAAATATTTCATGTAAATTGATCAGCAAATTAGGAATCTCTCTCTTTTCTACTCACCTTTTCTCCTGTCCAGATCCCATTATAACAGCTCCAACTCCTGGATTTTATACATTGTTCACTCAAAGCATTACTTTTGCATTGCACACATTATGAATGTTGTTAAGATGATCTGTTAGTTCTGAATGCTTACCTGTAGTTGGGTGCTCTTTCCTGACTGACAGGTACATTGACAAAAAATATCGAATCAAAACCACTTGAGGCTTATGTAGAAGAAAACCCGGCTGATGAATTACATATAAGTTAATATTTCAGAAGTACATATATCATAAAACCTGTGGCATTTGGAAGACATCATTACTCTAGAAGTTTTTTAAAAAACCTTTATCTATCATTCATTACCTATGGCTTGCAGAATGCAAATTAATGTGTCAGTGAATAAACTAGTTACACAGGTGATGGAAGAGCCAAGAAGCCCAACATTGACTATTGAGATGACCCAGATAATAGAAACAACAGGAAGCCATTACCACCCCCATGTCTAGAAGAACAAAGAGAGAGGATTTTACCAGAATCCAGGGACCAGGTTCACACAGAAGCTAGACCCTTGGTGGGCTTGTCTGATAAGGGCTGGATTCATGGAAGAGATACAGCCACTGCCAGAGATGTCACCTGAAACAGGAGGAGTGAGCAGGGGCAGGGAGAGATACCCTTCATTCTTCCACCAGTACCCCACATTGGCTGAACCCAGAAGGGAGAATGCTCACATGGAAGCCTCAGAAACTGAGTACACAGGGGTCACCCCAATCTTGATGCAGGAGAGAGCAGACAGAGAAAGAGCAGAAAAAGAACAAGGAATGGATTTGAAAAAAGCCTGGGACCTGTACACCAAGAAATAAGCACCCAGAGTTCAAGGACCTTAGAGAACGGGAACCTCTTTTGAGAACTCTTCTGTGAATTACGTTCAGCTCCAAATTCTAAGCCATTGTGCCTTATCAGTCTGATTTTCAAGAGAGATAATCTGTTTCAAGTCTTCACCCTGATCCAATCAGCCCATGTGGTAGACTGGCACTTAACCCCCATGGATTCCCTTTCTTAAAAACAGGTGGCCCAAGGGTTGGGCATATACCCCACACTTTGCCCAACTCTGCTACATTTCAGTTAACTAATATCTTTTTTAGGGTTTTTAAATCTATATTCTTATGTGAGATTGGCCTATTCTGGTTTATATTTGTCAGATTTGGATATCTGTATTATGCTAGAAATATGACATTAATTGACTAGTTTGGTGTATTTTTGCATTAGAGGACATCATGTAGGAAATACCCTTTCCTATAATTGTTTAATGAAACTCAGCAGTAAAATAACTAACCAGAACCCCATTTTAGAAGCATCTTTAATAACTCCTCAATTTGACTCTTATTATTGGTCCTTTATTTGTCAACATTCTTCCCTTCCCCAAAATTTATTTATAATATAAATATTTTCAAATTTTACCCATTGCTACATGCATTTCTCTTTTAAATTTAAAAATATTTTGTTATATCTATTTTTTTATTTCATTTTATTTGTTAAAAGTAATTAGAGCTAAAGTGAAATCAATTCTATTTTTTCTACTTCCTAGTGTATTAAAACTTATGCACTGACTTTCATTCTTGCCTAGTTATTTAACTTTTTGTTTATTTTGCAATTCAAAAATATTTGCCTGGACATATTTATGTATCACTTTGTCTCTCTTCACCAAACTTGGTAAACTTTTTCAATGTGCTTGTTCCCAAATCTAGATATTTTAAATGCTTTTTGTGATTACTTACTAGTAAATTTTCATTTTTACCAGTTTTTCTATTTAGAATACACTTACATCATTGGTTGGATCCTTCATTTTTCAGTTCTTTTTAGTCTTACCCTTCACACTGTGGAAAATTACAGGTTTGTCCTTTATTTTGGTGACCCATTGTCAGTGGACAGGTTCCTGAGACAGGCTACTTTCAGTGCTAAAACTGGGGAAGCCCTGGGCAAACTGAAGCATTTTGGTCACGCTAACTGCATATCACTGACTCGGTCTTTCAGAGCATCTTGTTAGTACTTACTCCTTCCAACCGTCCTATATGGGTTTTAATTATCCTAGATTTTTTAAAAATACTTTCCTCCTTGGTTCCTTACCTGGGCGCTCTCCCTTTCCATCATATCCTATTATCATTGGCCACAGTCTGGCGAATTCTTTATGTCTTCTCCTCACTTTTTAACAATCTTTTTCCCCCCCATCTAGTAAATATGCCACCAGATTTAAGTGTTATTTTACAGTTCCTACAGTAAGTAATTTTAAGGAATGGTATCTTTTGAAAATCCTCCATTGTTCCTTTTCTATAAGTATGAGTATGCAAACCTATTTTTAAGACCGAAAATGGTCAAATATCCAAATTTCTCTAATATCAACCCACATGTTATGTAGTCATTTTTCAGTCCGTTTATTTCTTTTATTCATTCCTGATACATGCAATTAATGTTTGCTTTCACCACAGACAAGGAATGTGGATTTCCCTTGACTTTTTCCTCTGCTTTTTTTGGGTGCTATTGAGTCTCAGATCCAAAGGTAGACAACAGGTCTAGGCCAAGCTATTCTGCTTCCTCTCCCCATGGGCTAGGCTCTGCTATACTGCTCTGCCTCTTCCATGTCCACAAAAGAACTTATACCTCCAGCCTGTAGTCAGTCCTTCCAGAGTCTCTAAAAACTTATTAGCATGAACTAGCTTCTGCCTTCCTTTTCCCCTTCTATCCCACTCCTTTATGCCAGCTTCTGCTTTATTGTTTTCTGGGAAACAGAAATAAATGCGGAACTACAAGGGCTGTAGTAAATGGAGTCTAGCCTCCTCAAGCATCAGCAACCAGGTAACAACAATAATGACAGCAACATTCATTAGCACTTGCTGTGTGTTAGTCATTGTGGTAAAAGCCATAGCTAGGCTATATTACCCACTGAGTGGTCCAACTTTCTTGTTAGTAAAGTTTATGTACCTCTAAACTAGGGACAGATAGTAAAGCAGAGTCAAATTTATTCCTACTTGTTATCCAGTCAATAGATGAGTTATGTTTTCATCTAACCAACTCCATTAACATTCTAGTTAGTGACAAGTCCTTCTATATCAGTGGTTCTCAACCTTCTGGCCCTTTAAATACAGTTCCTCATATTGTGACCCCAACCATAAAATTATTTTCGTTGCTACTTCATAACTGTAATTTTGCTACTGTTATGAATCATAATGTAAATATCTGATATGCAGGATGGTCTTAGGTGACCCCTGTGAAAGGGTCGTGACCCACAGGTTGAGAACCGCTGTTCTATATTCTAGCACCAGGTTGCTCATACATTTTCAATATCAATATTTTTGAGAGTTGTAATATTTTCAATTGTCTTTTTAAATATTTTATTGAGAAATTTAAAAGTTATTCCTTATCTTTATAATTGTATAATTTTGTTTTGTTTATAAAACAAATCCTAGGAGCCTTTAACAGGTAGAAGTACTGTGATGTTTTCTATTGCAAGTGGTAATAGACATAATTCATAAACAATAAAAGCAACTTATAGGGTCATGTTATTAAAAAGGTCAACATTAGGATGGATGGCCAGGTGAAGTTTAAGCCTGGTTCCATTTTTTTCCATGATTCTCTTGGCTTTTCTCTAACCTATACTTATTCTTTGTTCTCAGACTTGCTTCTCTAATATTGGCAGAAATTCTGAATATTAAGTCATGCAGAAAGGGTTGTTCTGTCACACTTCTTTTTAAAAAAAATGTTCTAAGCTAAGCTATGTTCTACTTCTACAACCAGTGAAGTACTCTTTGTTTCTGGGCTGGATCATGAGGGTTACCCTGGGAATGTGACTACAGTCAGTCCTTCCCAGTCTTTTGGCTGCTACCTAGGCAAGGAAGTGGGAGGAGACTGGTCCCCAGGAAGACAAGGTCATGGTTATAACTTCATTCAAATTCCCTAACAGTGGGAAACACACCACAATGCCAAGGCCATATTTCCTCTTTCTCTAACAAGGATCTCATAGGTGGTTCTTGAAAACTTTTAGTGAAATATTGCTGGGGTGAGAATATATTGTTCTTTCATTTAGGAAACTCTTCCTCTTTTGACTGTGAGCATTCAATTCTTTTTTATCTGGGAAGCCCTAATGAAACAAATCATATTGTTCTCATTTTCTATATTTTTTATTTTTACATTTAGGATATTTACTATGTATCTCTTTGTACTGCTTGTAGATGAACAATGTTTCAACACTAAAGCTTTACTAGTACATGGCTATTTGGTGTGTTATCTTTGTCCTTCCTATTAAATTAAAAGTGCATAATACATAGGAAGTGAGTCTGATTGATTCTTGTCCTCATCCTTCGGCCCCTTTTGTGTTCTGAACAAGCCTATGCTAAATAAAAACCCACTAAATAAAAGAAATAAACATATTCCACTGGGATGGAAAAATTTGCTCCAACACAATCACTACCTACATAAGAGTTTCCTATCTACTCTCTCATCTCCATCCAAATTACATACTCAGCCTTATCTCTTCCCTCTAATTACACCCCCTCTTGACCTGTAAATGATGGGAATACCTCACTGACCTTTGCTGAACTGGTTTTAAGTTTCTCTCCTGTTTGAAAATCTAATGCCTTGAATGTGTTGTTGTTTTTTTCATCTGTAAGCTCTCAGAGGGCTGTGTCAAATTCTATATCCTTTGAGTTATAATGTACCTAGCATGATATTAAGCTCAATTTGGTTCATAAAAATTGGTTTATGATTATATGGTTATTTATTATTTATATGGTGTGATTATATAGTGTGGCTCTGAACAAAGTCATATAAAGTGGAAGTACATAATATCAAGGAATGCACCTTAAAAAACTGCATTAATTTAAACCTTATGTAAAAGAACAGAGGGTCCTAAAGTAAGGGAATATAAATGCACTTCAATATTTTGAAAGGAAAAACAAATTCTTTCTCTTTCTATACACTATATAAATACACACATCTATACTATTACTGAATGAAACCAAACAAAAATTGTATCCTGACATGAATATTTTTCATGCTTGGAAAAAGTTAGCTGACTCTTAAGTCTCATTCCTGAAACTAGTCTTCCATTTCAAATTGGAAAGATCTATGCATTTTTATTGAAGTTTTAAAATACCTCAGAATAATACATAGCATTTTTTGAGATTGATTTAATCTTTTTACTTTTACTCTGATAGCAACGAGACTCTTGATTTGCAGTAGTCATCACTTTCCTGCCCTTGCCCAACAGACTGCTCATAAATTATTCCTGTGTATTTTAGAAAGATGGCTATAATATTAAGGGTTTCACTGTCTCCTCTTCCATTTTCCTTAAGGGCAAAATGCAGTGAAACCAAATGAAATCAAATTACATAAAGGAGTTAAGCTACAACTTCGTAAAGACTTCTTATATTTGTCAGATTATTAAGATGAATGAGCAACCCCAATGGTTTAAGCAGTGCAAAGGAGATGTTAGCATTCCGAATTTAAAGCGTTGACTTCTCTTAAATTCTGAAGTGCTAACAATTAAGTGTTAACTCGAACCAGAGGAAATTATTTACATAGAAGCTGGATAACTCTTTACTCTGGCACCATCTCTAAATGATGGATGGGAATTAATTGATGATTTTTTTAAACTTCAGATTCTATCAATGTGGGTTTTTAAAAAATCAACTTAACTTACGTCTATAAAAACTGCATGAGAGCTAAACTGAAATGATTATCTGGTAGGACAGATGGTTCACATTCAAGTGAAGTTGATAAGTTATCCAGTTGCAAGGACAGTGTTAACACTCTGAACATGGAAAGTTGATGCATCAAGGAATGAAGTGATCATGAAAATGATATTTCTTGCAGATCTGCTCTTCTGAAAAAACTAAAAAAATATAGAGCTCAATTTAATTCCTTATGCCCACAGAAATGATATTAATTAGACAAACTTCAGGGCATAGTTTGTGTACAACGAGGCAGATACTTTCACTTTATTCTCAAACCACAAAGTGAATCGCCAAACTTGGTGTTTGCATATGTTAATTTGAAACAATGAAGTTCGCAAATCTACCACTAACGGGGGCTTATTGAAGCTTAAAGTCTATGATTTGGATCAATAGGATCCATATAGATTTAACATTTAAGGAATATCTTCATGTGATTATCTATACTCAGCTGATTCCCTGAAGTGGTAATGGACTGTATATGTGGGAAACACAGAATACTACATACCATTGTCTAAAGAATGTGCCTTATCAATTGGCCAGGTTGCTTTCACAATTTAATGAGTTATAATGGGAGAAAAATAAGCACAGTTTTGAGGGAGGAAAGGAAGTCTTTCACCAGGTTATTAACCCCTAGAGTGCCAGGGAGCGCTATTGCGCTCCTCCTGTCTTTCACCAAAAGTGCCGGGAGCGCTATCAAAGCTTAGAAATGGCGTCCAGTTCTAAGTCTGCTTTTATTAGTGATGATGATATTGCTAAATATGTCAATGTAGTAAAGGTTTCCTTAAGTTTTTGAATATGTAACTTCATTTACTTGCGATTCATAATTTTTGCCCTAAACTGCTGTAAAATCAGCAAAAATGCCTTGGCAATTTTAGCATAGTTCCTAGGATATTGGTTGGCACTCAGACAATGAGCAACATTTATCCAGCATTACCTTGCTGTAAACACTGTGCTTGACATGGAGTAGTCCGTACAGCCATGTGGCTACGGAACAGTAGATGCCACATATTGCAGAGAACGTAATAGGGTCATAGACTGTCCAACTCTACTGAACTACTGCATAACAGAGATGGGATTCAGACCCAGCCTATCTCCCTCCAGAGCCTTTTCCTTACATACTGGTGTTCCAGGCACAGCTGCTATTTTTTCAAGAAATGGAGTGTACACTAATTTACACAAGAGCAGAAAGCCCAATTAGGTATATTGGAAACTAAAATAGAGAACTGAGCAGCCATTAGGAGCCAAAATCTCTTTCATTTATATCAAGTATCTCTCTTCAGTTCTATCTTATTTTTTATGTCCTTCGGATGGTTTTCTCTGCCTTTAAATCGCCATCTTGGTTTCTCAGGTTCCTCCCAGTTTATGTGTTTTAAATTAAAACTCTCAAGAACCATAAGCACAATTGATTCATCTCATCACTCATAAGTTGTTGGATAGACAACAACTTATTAAGATGTCCAATCTCATTCCATGAATGAGAAAGGGCAAGAGACACTAGAGTAGTCATGGTCCAAGCTAAGGATAGAAACACTGCAGGCATACAGACATCCCCTTCTCCTGAGGCAAATTAACCTTTGGTCAACTCCTGATGCCTTGGTTCTCTGAAGCTTGGGGGTTGCCCTCATCAACTGTACAGGCACCTAAGCCAAGGAAGGAGTTTACCTAAGCCCACAGTTCACTTCTCTGTGTATGATGGGGACTCATTAAATATTATGGAACTACAGTCACTTTTATTTAGTTAGTCTTGGCAAGAGATAAGTCACGTTCCCATGATTTGGTTCTTTCAAATTGGGCGACGGAGCTGGGCCTAGAAGGTGAGTGGGAAGTGAAAAGAACAAACCTCTTAGTGAGAGAAGAAATTTCTTGCTGGGTTTACACCTGGCGATTCCAAAGGATTTAAGTATTGCAATGAGATTTCCTTCCCTCTTACTCTATCCCCTGCTTCTGTTGGGGGTGAGGAGGGTGGGGACTCTACTCATGTTCATACTAAGGCAAAGCTCCCTCAGAGGGATCCTTCATGGGGACCCACACATCTTCTTTTGTCTTTGTCCTTCTTCAGAGAATATTTTTTCAATTACCAAGCACACTCTGCTATTCTAGAACCACCACTGCCTCAAAGGTGTGAGCTTAAAAGCTACTGTTCACTTTGCCAGCATCATGATGAAATCATTCCTATGTAGTTTAGATTCCCCCAAGTACAATATTATGGTGTTATGGCTCTAAAAATTAACCTCTATGTCCTCATTCTGGTATATGGCCTTGCTGGCAGAAAAATACATGTGACATTATAGATCCTTAACATTCTTTATACATAGTTGAGGAAATTATGTAGTAACTCCGTTGTCACCTTTGGTTAGCTTTCTTAAGTTGGCTTTAAATTTTGTTGGCTTGGCCTCTGAAGAGTGAAGAGTTGGGAAAGCTTAACTTTGCCTAAAATTAACTTCTCAGTGCATGGAGTTTAAAGCCAGACCCCTGTTTCTTGCTGCAGTCCCCTTGGCCAGCTCATGGACCAATGGAAGCATCCGTTTTTTTTGCAAGGAAAAGCCAAATCTTGACATAGCAAGGTCAGAACTAGGATTCTAGGAAGTGAGTTTGGCTGCACACAATTCCTCTGATTTCAAAGCAAAGCAGTTAAGGATACAGCTTGGTAGTTGTTTTATTTTCTTTAGAGTGGACTTATATTATCAATGGCAGAAAGCCATGAACCACGAAGATAAAATAATGCTAACCAGAGTGCTAAGTAAAGAAAACAAAGATGGCTCCACAATTAGTAGCATTATATATGTTAGTGCTAAGTAACAACAGATGTGTCTACAGAGAGTGAAGCATTCCTTGCAATCCATCAGAAACCAAAGACCTCTGATACCACAAGCCATTATGGTTATCTTGGGCTTGGAGGAATGATGGTCAAGTCCATTGGTTTGGCAAAGTGGGGTTGCTATTGAGGGTGTTCCAATCTACCTGTGTCATCCTTACCACGCTGTACACTTGTGCTGAGTTAACAGGGCGATGTGTGCTGTAAAATCTGGTTCTGTAAAGACATGCACTAGCCATGAGTCATTAGCAAGCATGCGGAGCTAATTGGCAAAGTACTCATAAAAGATTTTGAAGGTGGGTTAATTACAATTCATTACACCGTAAACTGTCCCCAGGCTATTGTTAAAAAATGCAGGAGTTTCAGGGCCCATTATTTTATGATTCATTTTGCCATGTTGTGAAAAACAGACTCTAAATCAAACTACATTTATTATGGGTCAGACCACAAAATCTTTATTGGTTTTTCCAACATTCCACCCTCGTTATATGAATTCATATGGACTGCACATTTCTGTCAATTGGCAAGAAAGCATGAAATAAAATTTATGATATTTTCTTACCTTATCCTCAGTGCAGCCTTAAAAATCACAAGATCTAATTGCTTCCCCTATTTCTCCAAGTTCATGAGAAAAATAAGTATTTCAAAATCAACTCTAAAGTTCTGATGATTGGAAAAAGCTAAAAGATAATGAAGCCTGCCTTCTGAAGGAATAAAGAATAGCCTAAGATGCAGCATCCTGTTGAAATTGATTAAAGCTGTTTTTCCCCACCTAGAAAAATGGCCAGAATTCACTTTTTCTTTGGGGGTTAATTTGAAGTCCATTGGCTTCCAAAGCGTTAACCTTGTTCTTCTTGTCCCCACCTTTGAAAGAATCTTTTTTAAAAAAAAAAACAAAACAAAACAACAACAACAAAAAAGGCGATTCATTTTTCAGAAAACTGTGATACAATTGCATGCCTCCTGTTATTACCACAGACAGACTTGGTCAGAATCATGTAAGATCTCATAAGTAGTCATTCTGTACTATTATATGTAATTGGTTGTTGATTAATGCTCTCAATTATGTCGATTTTCACTATGTGACCTGAACCACCTTGACAGCGATAGCCTGGTATCCTTATTACCGGGGATGAGCAAAGAACAAAATGCTAGGTTCACTTCCAGCCCTCAAGAGTTCAGCAGCTCATTTGAACCTTATCTGAACTAGCCAAGTTTTGACTCCGCAGAAGCCCGTGTTTGAGGAAGGGGAGGAAATGTGCGGCACAAGGAAGGCTTGAGGGTGGAACGGGGGAGGGGGATGGTTGGAAATTGTACAAGAATGAGTTTCCTTCTGAGCGATCCAGTGCTTCCTGATTCTGGCTGGGCCAGAAATACCACAAAAGTCTTTCTTGAAATTTCCAAAATCTTTGGAAGGCCTTCCTCTAAGCAGTTTGCCACTTCTGCACACCTGGGTTTTGGCAGATGACAGAAGACAGAAGTATGTGCCGGGGGAAACAGTTTAATAGAAAGATACCTGGATACTTGAGAATTGTCAAAAGAGGTTTACCTCTAGTGGAATAAAACCTGAATGGTTTGGCCCGGGTCAGTGATTTTAACCACTCCCACCCCTTACAGAAAGATGGACCTGGAAGGCAACATTAGAAATCACTAGGCAACCTGCTTACTGTATAGAGGAAGTCAGGGTGTCCGGAAGAGCCATGTGACTGAACCTATGCAGATGAGGACCAGAGCAAAGACTAAAGAGCTGGTGAAGGAGCAAAAGGGAGGAAGGAGTGAGACAAGCACATTTCCAAAGGTTGGCGTTCTGTCTTTCCCCTGCCACTAATTAGTGGTGTGACCTTGGGCAAGTCATTTCATTTCTCTGGCTCTCATGGACCATTTCAACCACAAAATACTGAGTGACACATTTCTGTGGGATGAGAGTTCTAAAAGGGGGTGATTTAGAAACAGTACCCAGCTGGATCAGAAGTATGTCAAATGGAGAAGAGAAAGCATGGCACCCAGGAAAGGCTGGTAAATGAGAAAACTGAATGAAAAGCAAAGAACCTGATGAGGTGTTTATTTTACATTTGGTGACAGGCAGATAATTATTTTTTTAAAAAAGCTTGGGGAGGAGGTAAAATTGTATGATGTGGTTTTTTAAAAGTCAAAGTCGCCTAAAGTTGTGTGAAATAAACAAACCAATTTAAGAGAGGGGAATGAAAGGGAGAAGTGCCCCGAAGAGGGAGACACTAGGACAAGCCAGTTTCCTAAACTATGCTTGGTGGGACTCAAGGCAAAAAAGTATGGAGTACCCTACTCAACCAGAGTGATCCCCAGTTTACCTCTTGAAAGTAAGTTTTTGTTTAAAGAAAGTTTTATGAGCCTAAAAAGAATCTTGCTAATTGCTGAACTTGCAAGAAATCAAGAAAACTAGTGTAACTTTTATGAGTTCTTGTATGGTGATTCTTTTAAAAGATAAAATTCCAGAACTATGAGAGGACAAAGTTCTGAAGTGGCTATCCTGTATAAAATACAAATGGAATTTGCAGCATGATCATTCCGATTGGGAAGTAACGTTGGCACTAGACATCCAGGGGAAGAAGGCTAGTCCTCTTAGAGTGGAGTGATTGACATTCCAGTTTGGGTCATGGTCTCTTGACCATGTTCAGTGTGTGCAGGGGAGAGAAGCAGCATCCACTATCCTCCTCCTGCCCTGCAGTAATATTGGCCCCCAGAAGAATCTGATTACAATAGAGGAATTGGGGAAAGGCAACAGTAATCATAACTCAAGAGTATAAACATCAAGAAGGAAAAATACCCAGGAAAACAGGAACAACTATTAAGCATAATGGCATAGATACTGATCAAGGCAAAATTGGTGGTCTTGTGAAGGACAATGTTGGCATGAGTCTGGTGGACAAGCCTTCCCATGTTGATGTAGTAGCAGCATGATGGAAGCAAGAGAGAAGGGGTCCCTGCCCATAGCACAACTGATAGGAAGATGCTTCTCCTTGCGAGGCACAGAAATCATTTTTTTAAAGTTATTAAGATTGAGATTCTTTCTTTTCTACCCAAATGCCCTTCCCAGTTGCAGCTGCATGATTGCTTCCTCACTAAACTCTTACTCTGAGGCATGAAGTCTTTAGCCAGTGCCTCACCTTGCTCCCTGCTGGGATTGCCTCAGATGAATCAAGCAGAGAGAGCGAGCTGTCGATTTCAGAGCCAAGTGCAGAAAGCAGCTGGCTCCCAACTTGTTGTCCAAGGGAGCCAAGCAGAGCAGAGCTGACAATTGCCTGGGCCTGTGGGAGCAAGAGCCAGACACCTGTCAAATGCTGCAGTGCATGCTTTCCTGTGCTGGGCTCCCCGGGGCACCTGCTGTGAGATGGCAGTTCATACCACCACCCTCTTCCTCCACAGAAAGCCAGCTGCCTGCCAGCATCCCCCTATTGAAAATATTTTGATACTTTGGTCCCTAAATAAGTTTCTCTCTTCCTCTCTTCCTCCTCCCTCTTGCTTAGTCTCTACAGGGGAAAAATACCCCAAAGGGAAAATGATAATACCTTTGTTTTGTTCTTAAATGTGGCTATTAAAGATAGCATACCTATTCTTTGGGGAGGGACAGAAGGCACATGGTATCGCCAGTGTTTGTGAGGGAGTCTAGGGAAGGGATATGACTGTGTATATTTACCTGTTATCTCGGTCTTGAGAAACTTGAAATTTGTATCTAGAAAGACTGGTGATCTTCTCTCCTCAGTCCTGAACTAGAATGATAGTAAACACTCTGTAGGTTCTTTCATTTCTAGCTGTGCTGGGTTCAGGCTGACCCCAGGGAGAGGGCATTGGCAAATGGACCAAAATGGACGTGAATTGAAATGGACATTTCACACATCCTGGATGAAAAGGCTTATCAGTAGGTCTGGCCTGCTGTGCCTCAGGAAACACTGCCCACCAGATTGACCCTTTGGCTTGGGACGTAGGTATTGGCTTGGAAATCGAGAACTAAGTTCAAGATCAGCTCTGTTGCTAACCCACGTGGGCCTTCAGCAAGCGTTTTCCTTTGCTGGGTTTCAGTGCCCTCATTTGCAAAATGAGAGGGGTAGACACCATCTCCAAAATGCTATGATTTTCATAAATTGGGCCACACTTACTTTGTGGAGCCAGTAGCCCTATCCTGAAGCCTATGAACCAAGTACACTTATTTCAAGTTAGTTTCTTTCTTCACACAGGGAACAAAAAGAATATAGTGTTGCAAAGAGCCCAGGGAATCTGTCCTGTTTGTAGAGGAGAACACTGAGATGACAGCGGCCTGCATGCCCGGCACATTCCTTCCCCATAACCACACAGAGCCTGCATATATTTGTTGTCGTTTTTAATTGCAAACTTTTCTAACAATCTGCCCTTTAGAAATGATTGCCCCTCTCTGAGGATCAGATCACCGCCTAGCCAGTTCTCAGAGGAAATTAACTGAAGAATGCTGAGCCTTGAATCTATGATTAGGATGCCTGGCTAAGTAAAGATGGTTGTGTACTTTCCCAAATGGATCAGCTATGGCCCCAGATATCCACAACACAGTGGCAATGACTCACGCTGGCTGGTTTGATAGCCTCTCGAATGCTGGGTTTACAGCTGGATTTAGGGCTGAATGTTGCAGGTAAATCTAAAGGAGCAGAAAGGGGCTGGGGAGGGAATTGAGAGTCAAGGGAATTTCCATCAAAGCTTTTCAAAAGCAGGAATCCATTCTACCTTTGTCGATGGCTGTGGTTTGCTAGGATCAAGATCAAAGGACTCACCGTGGGCAGAGCCATGACAAATGCGAGGCTCAGTCTGCTGAAACCTAGCATTAGCCCCTCTCTTAGGCTGCCGTCTAGACTGCAAGTGGGTGCTTCTGCCATGCCCGGCTGAGTGTACGTATAGTCAGTGTGCCCCTTCATGACAGAGCAGAGGTGCACAAGCTCTTCTCTATCCCCTCAGGGAAGTCCACAGCCAGGGCCAGCCCGGAGAGGCATAATGTAGCTATAGCTCCAATCAGAAGAGGAGCTTTCGTGGGAAAACGGGGAAAGGGGAGCGGGACATGGAGTAAGCATGGAGCTGGGTGGTTGACAGAGATGCAGATGTTAGTAAAATCCAACTGCCTTGAGTTGTACATCTTTCCTCATCCTCCCTGATGGCATTGGAAGGGTGCTTCAAAACTCTGCTAAAAGGTTGCTCATCTGCAGGCCCAAGACACTCCCAGACATTTGAACTGCTATTCACCAAGAACAACTATTGGTATATTTTTTAGGTCCTCATGATTCCCCAGAGCTTCAGCTAATGTTCTAAGACAACCCAAGTGCCTGATGAAGAACTTTTCTGGATTCTGAATAGACAATGCCACTCTCCATGTTGTCTGCCATGTAGTACATCTGCATTACCCACCGTTTCAACCCTCATTTGCTTCTTGAGAACACCAGCGTAGAAAAAACACCAACAAAATAGATACCAGTGACACTTTTCAAGGTTTTTTTGCATGCGTCATCTTATGTGGCATTTATGTCGACCTGGTGAGGTGGGCAGGGGATATACTCCTGCGCATTTTAAGAGTGGAGCTAAGAGAACTAGAAAACTCAGGAATCAGGGTTTCAATTAAGATTCTGACAAATAGTTTGAGTATCATTCAAGGCCAATTTTACTTTCCTTTTCTAGGACCTGGTCATTAAATGGGGGCAGGGGACTAAGTGGGGTAATAGTGCACTAACCTTCAAAGTGATTATGCCCCTCAGGGTGCAGTTACCAGACAGAAAAACTTGCAGCCTTGAAAAATGACAGTTATGGATATAATGCAAAAAAAAAATGATCATGATGCAATGCTACGTAAAATGTCAAACATAAGATTGTTTGCATATTGACTTTATGGCTTTGTGAAATGATATATGTGGAAAGGGGGGAATGGAAGCAATGAAAAATATAGCGAAGGTTACAGTAGAATAATTTTTCATGTATTTTCACATTTTCTATAATATGGTTAGCTATATTAGTCCTTACAGATTTAAATGTCACCAAATCTGTGAATTAAAAAAGAGAGACCTCCCACCAACAATCCCAAGCCCTACAAAGGGATTTGCCACTGACTAGTCTTAAGCAAATTATCCGAGCTTTCGTTTCCTTAACTATAAATGCACTATAAAGATCTTAACTTGTATTAAGTCCTTACTTTGTGCCAGACAATTATCCTGAGTATTTTTACTTGTACTAACACATTTAATCCTCATTATACCCTGAGAAGTAGGACTTATTAATATCCACACTTTACAGATCAGGAAACTGAGGCAATGAAAGGTGAAATCAGGTCAGACAGCCTTGAGTGGGGGATCTGAGAGCAAGTTGGGATAGAATAGTTCTGAAGCCTAAAGTGTGACCCCCCCCCCCTCCCCCGCAACCAATGACTTCAAGGGGTGGTTACGAAGTGGAGTCTTCTTTCTTGGGAAATCTCTGTTGCAGAGCTGGCACATTATAGGCACTGAATAGATTCAGTTCTTTCTTAGGTTCATTCATTTCTAAGGCTCATATGTACATCTATTAAGTTATAAAGCTGATGACCTAACAACTGGGTGCTAAGAAAATCAGTGTAAATTCGTCATTTGGTTGCTAACTTCATTGGGGTTAGTCAGCTGGGATTAGCAATCACAAAGAGGTATTTTTTGGAACCACAAGGCTAAATTTAGAAATGCATGGTTTTGCCTAAAGCAAAGTCATTATGAACATGTTTTAATATCATCTAATATTTCTACTTTCTTTCCTATGATCATTTGGGACTCAAAGAAAACCTGATCCCACTGTGTCCAGAAAATATTTTTCAATGTTTCTCTCCTCCAGTAATCTCTCCTACTAGAACTAGGTATGGTAGGGGTTAGGGAGGTAGAAAATGGAACCTATGTAGTTCTTATTCTTTTTTTGCAAAAGGTTGTTCTGTATGAGCTATTTTGTATGTTGATGCCCATAGAATCTTGAGAGCCCTTTTACATGGGTTTTATAGGCCCTCTCAGTGACTTATGTACTTAATGCATAGAAGCTACATGTTGCCAAGCTAACTCTTAACATCAAGATGGCTTCAGTTAAGTGAAATCTCCAAGCTCAACTAGGAATGAGTTTTAGCTACTTTCATGTCCTTGCACAGATGCTCATATAGCAAGACGAGCAGGCACCACCTTCCACTAATTTAGGCATCTTGATATTTAAATTTTATATGAGCATCAAATGACCATGTGAATTTGGGCAAGTTGTTGAACCTCTGTGGATCTCATATCCCTCTGGAAGTTGAGTGAACGTTATTCATTAAACAGCAAGCTTCCTCCCTTAGGAAAGCCTAAGATTAGGTCGAATTATTATCATACGAATAAAAATAACGTTTTATGTGTGCTATTTGATGCCCACTTAGAAATACTCTTATGTTGTACATCTCTCACTTAAAAGGAAGCCAGAAACTCAACAGCAAAGTGAGAGGTGGGCTGGTTTGTTCAGTAGGGTGCCTCCCATAGCACAAGTCAATAATTCCTGCTGCTGGTGCTATCCTCCACTCTCTTTGGGTAGTTTTTAAACTAGACAAGTTTAGGTGATCAACTACATAACAAACAACTGTTGGAATGCCTTAAGGATGGGCTCCCACTTCTTGGTGGGAAAGAGGAATCCTCGTGAAGAGTATAGGTTTTGTTAACTAGACGTTGCCCTATTAGGCTCCCTTAACTATTGCTCAGGTCTTCTTCCTTCTAACTCCAGCTCCCCTTCCTTCAGGTTGATCCCCCCCCACCCCAATGCATTTTACGACTCATCCCGTTCATTTTCTATCTAAATGATTAAAGCAGGGGTTGGCACCCTACCAGGACCAGCCTGCTAAGTGTTCATTTATTCCCCATAATTTAAGGCTTCCTCTGCCAGGAGTAATAATCCTCCTCCCTCAGACCACTCTGGCTGCAGAGCCTCAGTGCCAGCCTGGGGCAAGGAAGGGAAGGAAAGATAGAGAGGAATATAATTGCTCATAGATTTAAAAAAATATTTTTCTGTTAAGGATTCTGGAAAAGAAAGGTGCACTGACCTTCAGACCACTTTTTAGGGAAGGTGATTCTGAAAAAGGAAAGGAGAGTGTGTGGTTTTGAAGTAGCTCTGCTTTAAGAAATAGAGAAGAGGTTAAAAAACTAATCAAAACAGGAGCAGCCTGAACAGACCAAACAGTGTATGAGGAAGGAGGATAAGAGAGCTATTCCTCTCTCATTCTACATTCTCTCTGTCCTTGCTTTTTATTGTCAATCTTCATTGAATAAATGAATATGTAGATAAAAGAACAAGGGAGGGAGTCCACTTTTGAATGGAATGGATAAATGAATGAATGAATTATAGATGAGTGTTTCTAAAATCTGACTCTTCTTTAGAATAAACTGCAAGCCCTTTTCATAATACAAATCCCCAAGATGTCCTTTGGAAATTCTGATTCATTAGGTCACAAAAGGAGCCTGGGATCTGTATTTTTTAGCTGCTTCCCAAGTGATTCCAATGGTCAGTCAGGTTTGGGAACCCCCAGCCTCGAGCACAGCTATAATCCAGATTTGATTTTCTATTATTTTCATTCTGAGCAAGAGCCCTGCACTGACTGGCCCAATACTCAATTTAGTTGCATATTAATTCATCAGTTGTTATTTCCTCCTTAATCAAACCAGCTTATTATCCTGCCTGCCATCCTTATATGTTGCAAATGAAACTTGGCATTATTTTACAAGAATTTGTCTTAGACACTTTTATATTAAAATAACCAGAAGTTTTCCCATTCTGTTCTATCTCATCTGTTTTGGAATTGTCCATTCATAAATAAATCAAGAATCCTTGCTTGGTTTATTATTGGTTTGTTTTTGATAAAAATGAGAATTCTTCCAAAATCCTTATGTACTTATTTATTTGTTTATTTATTTTATTTTCAAATATGTTTTTATTGATTTTAGAGAAAAGGGAAGGAAGAGATAGAAACATTGATGATAGAGAAATATTGATCAGCTGCCTCCTGCACACCCCTATTGGGGATTGAGCCCATAACCCAGGAAGGTGCCCTGACCAGCAATCAAACTGGTGACCTCTTGGTGCATGGGACGACACTCAATCAATTGAGCCACAACAGCTGGGCAGAAATCCATGGGTTTTAGAAAACCTAAACTCATCTCTCACTCTCATTGCTTAATCATTTCTATTTATTTAATAAATCTGTATTGAGTATCTCTAGTTTGCTAGGAACACTGGGGATACAAAGATGAAAGGTATCTTCCCTTTCCTTATGAAATGTATAGACTAGTGGGTAAGTTGGATAAGAATGTAGTTATTTTACAATCCAGATATGTAAAAATAAGCACAAGTTAGGAAAGTTGGGATTATCTTGGGTCAGTGGGATGATAAGTCTTGATGAAGAAAGTGAAAACCAAGATTTAGTAGTGGTTCTCAACCTTCTGGCCCTTTAAATACAGTTCCTCATGTTGTGACCCAACCATGAAATTATTTTCATTGCTACTTTATAACTGTAATGTTGCTACTGTTATGAATCATAATGTAAATATCTGATATGCAGGATGGTCTTAGGCGACCCCTGCGAAAGGGTTGTTCGACCGCCAAAGGGGTCGCAACCTACAGGTTGAGAACCGCTGATTTAGGGAATGCAGGAGGGCTAAAACCCTGTATCTACATCTATAGAAGTGATGTCCTTCAAACCTTGCAGAGCTAAAAGCTGAGTTGTGTGTTGGAGAGGTTGGTGGTGGGGGATGATATTGAAGATGCAGACAAAGACCATGTCATGACATATCTTGAATGTCTTCCTAAAATTTTGGATTTTACACTGAAGCAATGAGAATCCCATAATGGCCTTGAGCACTAGATGGATAGAGACAGATATGTGAAGAGATGCTCTCTCAACATTGTTGGGGGAATGGAGATTTGCCTGACCTGAACTTTGCCAGACCAGAGGCTTCAAGACCATGGAGGAATAAGGACCCGAAGAAGTCACCCTGGGGGATTTAAAGAGAGGGGGCAGAGGGAACAAATGAAGTGGTAAAAGTAATTGACAGACCTCAGTGACACATAGGTGTGTTTGTATATGGCAGGGTAGCAGTAACAAAGGAGGAGGACATTAGAATGATTCTCATGTTTTTAAAACTTGACCGCCTAGAGAATGTAATGTGATTCATGGAAGCAATTGTTTGGCTGATTTTATTCATTTTTCCTGTGGTCTCCAGGAAAATGCTGACATATCAATGTGAGGACCCAAATCCAAGCACTTGAGCGAGTGTTTTTTATTTCGTTTTATTTTTTTTAGTTCTTATCAAGGCTGAAAAATCTTCTAAGTAGACATGAAAGAAACAGCAGGGCCACAACTACTTTGAACTCACTGCACATGATTCCTTTCATATAAGATGTGCTTGACAAACATTAATTAAATCTCACAGCACCTCTTTGAAGTAATGCAGGAAATATGTACAGGTGGGTAAACTGAGGCCCCAGGAACTGGAAGGAGAGCCTGAGGACATACTAGGGCAGGTGCAGCATTTGAAAAGACCCCCAGAGGAGGCCCCTGTTTCTCTGATGAGGCCAGATGTAGGCGACTGTGTTTAAGCAAAGGTCTTCCAGCAAGTTCTCTAAATCAGGCAGGATGAGGCAGGCTGGTTATTTACTCCAGTGGCCACACACTCTGACCTCAGTCAGACCTGGCAGCCTTGAGTCTTATAGCACCTTGTCTGCTCATAATCCAGACCCACCATCTCCTTCCTGAAATCTTCAGCTGTGTCACATCCATTCTGATGCTTGCTTTGTCCTTGCAACTGGCTGGTGGTCCTGAGAGTTAGAAGGTGAGGGTGCTTGATTTCATGGCCAAAAGAAGTAATCTGAGTAATTTTTGTACCTGAGTTTCTGCTTTTTAGTTCTTTTTTTTTTTTTTCAGATTGAACTCTTTGGTTTAGTGTGCAGAGTAGGAGTGGGTCCATGGAAGGGTTGAGCTGTGATGTAGGCCCATAAGCAGCTTTGGCCAAGCTTATTGAGGACTCTGAAGCTAAAATGGCCCTTCTGTGCTGTGCCAAGTTGGTTATAATGGCTGGGCCTTTGTACATCCACATGGGACATGGGTAGGGCTGTAGCTGAGCCGGTCCCTGAATTGGCTGATGGCGGAAGGCTGTGCACAGTACACATTAAAATTTAATCTTCAACAGAGGCAAAAGGGGTGGTTGCCAGAGGGGGGAGGGGTTGGGAGGAGTCAAAAGGGTGAAAGGGAATATAGTCAGTAATATTGGGATAAGTTGACAAATGAGTGCTAGAATTAGTGGGGTGATCACATTGTAAGGTATAAAAATATTAAATCACTATATTGTTCATCTGACACTAATATAATATTGAGTACCAACTATGCTTAAATAGAAAAATAAGAAAATGAAAAAAAAGAAATAAAAACTTCATCTTCTGCTTGCTAAACTAGATGTATCCAAAAAGATGGGCCTTGATTAATTGCATCTGCTACCTAATTATTGATTCATTCTACTCAATTTGTTATTCTATCTATCTATCTATCTATCTATCTATCTATCTATAGCATATCTGATGCTGGAAATGATATTAGGTTCTATAATGATAAAAGATTTAAGTCCCTGTGCTCAGAAAGCTCTTAGTCTAGTGAGTGAAACACAAAATAAATAGATGAACATAGAAACAAAAACAACTCAAAAATAACCAATGCTTCAAGAAGCAAAAGACTCAGAGAGGAAATATAAAAAGTAAACATATTCATATATGTTGTTGAAAAGAAAAAGACGGGAAGGACTTTCACTGTCTCCAGTGGGAAAAAGGTCTTCATGATAACCCAACAAGATGTGCAGATCACCAGCACGTTACAAAGTTAAGAGACATGTTTGAAACTTATGGTAATCCATACATTTTATAGTGCAATTGGCCTTCTTCTCTGCAAAGGGAATGAATTGAAAACAATTACTCAGGCCCTAGCTGGTTTGGCTCAGTGGATAGAGCATCGGCCTGTGGACTAAAGGGTCCCAGGTTCGATTCTGGTCAAGGGCATGTACCTTGGTTGCAGGCACATCCCCAGTAGTGGGTGTGCAGGAGGCAGCTGGTCGATGTTTCTCTCCCATGGATGTTTCTAACTCTCTATCCCTCTCCCTTCCTCTCTGTAAAAAAAAAAAAATCAATAAAAATATATATTTTTTAAAAAACAAAAACAACAAAAAAACAATTACTCAGGAAAAATAACACATTTTAAAAAATGAAGATTTGGAGTTAGTGGGATTGTAAACAATGAGATTTCTGCATAACACAACAGTAACATCAAGTGTGAATATTTTTGCTCTTCTTCACTGGATCTCTATTTCTGACATATGCTTCTGAATCCATTGTCCTTCTATTCTTATTAGAAGTTTTCGTTTTTTTCCCCAGAAGCATTTCTCAAGGAAATCTTTGACTACAAACATATTCAATAGCCTTGCTAAATGTAACGCCCCCTTGGAAAATCCTGTTCCAGTTAAAATTTCTAAGGAATCCTTTCAGAGATGAGAGTGATCTCGATATTTTATTCATTAGTTTGGTTAACCATTGGTTTTCCATTTTTATTTACTACATTCTTCTTTTTCTCTATGATTTAGTTCTCTAAAACATTTAGGCGGTTTGCATGAAAGGGGCTATATCATAAATGCTTTTAAGGTCTATATGATTTATACATACAGCGCTCATGATTTATGTTTCAAATGGCCATGTTGGTAAGTTTTTTTTATTAAATTCTTGATTTATGTGAAATAGATAAATATACGGATCATTCAGAACAAGGGTGTCTGTGTCTGGGGGTGGACAGGGGAAGGACGGGAGGGATTTGTATGCATGAATAACTCCCTATTGGTCCTAATGGGATTTGCACAAGGAAGACTCCTGTATTCCACGATACAATCTTTCTTCATCCTAACATGTGGTTAGGTATATGTTATTGATATCATAACTTTAATTTCCGAGCCATGTTAAATCGATACGTGTTTTAGATGTGCCCCTTAAGGCATGAAACTTAAAAGAATATGCCTTTTTTCTTTTCCCTTTCCCCATGTTGCATTTGGCAAATTACCTTGACATTCTAAAATGTTTTATCTACCTCTGATTTTAATCTGCTTGAGGGCTGCACATTGGTTTTACTCTGTGTTATGTACAATCCCTTATATTTAAGCAGTATTTACCATCATAATAGCAGAAAACGGAACCAAGAATGTTTCTTAACAATGGGAGCATTTCATAAAAGATGATACTTAATTCAGGTTTCCTGTAATAGTAATAAAACATTTTCAAGCTCACTCTCATCTGAAGAAAGGAACTTTCACCCTTCTCAAAGCTGGAGTTGTGTGAGAAAGTGTGCATATGCATGTTTCAAATAACCAAACCAATAAGTCCTATTTCTCTCCTTATTATAATCAGGGGAACAACCATTCTAATAAAATTGTGTTCAACAGTTCCTCTATAAACTCCCTCCCTCATCCTAGCTCCACCTGGTATAATATAAAATGTAATATACTTTGGAGGCATTTTTAATAAAACTCTTTCAGATGACTCTATGTGGCAACACAATTCATTTATAGTTTCCTATTAGTTCACCTTTATAGAGGCTTTAGTCTTTTTCTATCTCATGGGGTAAAAATGTCACTATTTGTTCATAACCAACATGTATTTCTGTTTACTTAATCTCTTCATTTCTTAATGTTTCACATATAAGAACAAGGTTGGGGCAGGGAAGAAAAAAAATTCTCATACTCCTATGATATTATGATTCATATTTTATATGAATCTTACCCTGCCCTAGGAGATATGATATTTTTATTATAAGGCCTTATATTAATTTTATTATTTATGAAGATAGAGAAAGTGAAGGGAGGAATTCATGTTCATGACTCATCCTTTATTTATTGGTATGTGTGTGTTTTTAAAAAGGAAAGGAGAGAGAGAGAGAGAGAGAGAGAGAGAGAGAGAGAGAGAGAGAGAGATTGTTGTTCTATTATTTATGCATTCATTGGTTGCTTCTTGTATTTGCCCTGACCAGGGATTGAACCCACAACCTTGGCATATCAGGACGACTCTCTAACCAGCTGGGCTACCTAGCCAGGGCCCATGATTTATTCTTATTAAAATAACTGCATGCTTATTCTGCATTATCTTCAGGGTCATAATAGTGTTTTTCATTAAGAGTTACTTTTTATGTAGGTAAAATGATTCAGGAATGGTCTGAATTATGAATGACTTTATGGCAGGAAAGACTTGTATGAAGTATATGTGAGCATGGGAAAAGGGAGTATCCAAATTAAGAAGGATCACTTTCAGCAACTGACCAAAAGTTCACATCTTTCCATTCTTAGTTCAAGAGAAGGGAAAATGAGATCTCTAGGCAGGCTCAATGTTTCTTAGACTGCCCATTGATTTCTCTGTTTTTAGCCTCATCCTTAACACAGAATTAGTGGAGGTGGATTTGCATGGAGGTATCATTGGATCTGTCTGACTCATGACCATACTTCAATTTTCATCCTTATATTCTGCTACTTGGGCTTGTGGACTCTTGTAGGTGATAGCCAGCAAAGTGGAAACCTGAGAAGCGACTTGGTGCATATTAAATAATCTCCTAAACCCTGGCTGGTGTGGCTTAGTTGGTTAGAGTATTGTTCCTTACATCTAAGGGTGGCCAATTCCATTCCTAGTCAGAGTATATACCCAGGTTGTGGGTTCAATCCCCAGTGGGGGTGAGTGCAGAGGCAATCAATCTCTCTCTCTCTCTCTCTCTCTCTCTCTCTCTCTCTCTCTCTCTCCCTTCCTTTACCGTCCTCTCTAAAAATCAATAAAATAAATTTTATAAAAAAATAATAATCTCCTAAAAGCTAAGGGCATACTAGATACCTCAAGACTGGTGATAGAATTGTAGGGCTCAGTGAAAAATGTAATAGCAGGAACTTTTGTTCAAAATTATTAGGATTTAAAGATGGTGACAGGAGAGCACTAAGCCAACACAAGGGCCTTATATGTCTGCCCAGGTTGCAACACCCATACAACTGGCCCTGCCTTCAGATACCTCTAGATATGAGAGTGAAAGTAAAGCTACAAATAGAAATTTTGACTAAACATCTTTTCCAGGGGAATTTAGACAGCAGATTTCCATTTCTTCTCTACACGGTTGGGCTGTGTCCCTTTTCCTCCCTAGCAGAAGGCTGAAGTAGAGCATTCAGGATTATGGCCTTTGATATCCTGTTGATCTTCTGCATGTAACTGAATCAGTAAATTATTTCTCTGAGCTCCTCATTTTCAAAATAATAGTTGAAAGTAGATTTCCAAGATACCTAAAAACTAAGTTTAATATTCACAAAACCATTCAAAACCATGATAGAAACTTTCAAAAGCAGTTCTTGCAGGGTTTGAGGTAGCCCATGGAAAATGTTGAGCAAAAATAGGTTCTTAGAATAACTGATTATTAAAATTTTTCTCTAATGATGGTTATAATTTCCCTCTAAAGGTAGCAGTGTATTGAAATAGACTGTGGCAGTTTGAAGCACTCTGCGATGAGGCAGATCTGAGATTAATGAAAGCTCTGTCGTCTATTAGCTGTGTGATCTGGGCAAGCAACTTACCTCACTGGACCTCCTGTAAAAGGTGTTCAGTAATAGTACTTACTTCAGAGGGTTGTTGGGGTTCAATGAGATAATACATGAATGGTACTTCTCAGGAAGTCTGACACATAGTAAGCATTCAATACATGTTTTGGATGTGGGTGATGAAGAATATATTGGTGGTAGTGGTGCTGAAAGCCATAGTTGTCAAAAAGGTGGGAGTTGAATTCAAACCAATCTGTGTTGGAATTTTCTCACCCCCATCACCTGTGAGAACCTGGGCAAGTAACATAGCCTCCTATTGCCAAAAACTCAGTGACTTAGTATAGCTATCATTAATTCTTGCTCATGTGATCAGGAGTCTGCTGGTCTAGGCTCAGTGACTGTGCTTCAGACTGAAGATCTAGCTGATCTGGGTTACTTGCTGGTAGTTAGGCCAGGTCTGCTTTCTGTGTGGTTATCCCTCTTGGATTTGCATATATATTTTATAGAAATAGTGGAATCATAAGAGAAAAAGCTCCCTGTGCAAATCCATTTCAAGACTTTGCTTACTTATGGGCCCAAACAAGTCAGGTGCCTGAGCCTAAAGATCATGGTCCAGAAACATATTCCACTCCTCAGTGGGATGAACTCATATGGCCAAGGGTGTGCATACAAAGAGGGAAAAGATCTGAGGCCAATCACTCAATTTCCTTATGTGCAATATGGGGTTGATAAAATGACCTCACTCATAGACTTGTTTTGAGGATTAAATGAGATAATCCTTGTAAAGTATTTAACACTTAATTAGCACTTAATAAATGTTAGCCATGTTTGCAATGATGACTCTGATCATTCTATGACCCACATCTAATGAAAGATTTTAGATGAGAAAGGCAGGTGTGGGCAGGGTTAGTTGGGAAAGATTTAGTGGTGAAGTTTTTAGCTAGACCATAGAAGATGGGCAGCAAGTGCAAGAAAAGAGGAGCTGGGGTGGGGGTGGGGATGGGGGTGGAAGTGGGGGATATTCCTGGATGGGGAAGAACAAAAAGCAAAAAGCCTAAAGGCAAAATAATGCGGATTTACAATGCTGATCATGTTTAACGTTTGAGGTGAATTCCCCACCCTTCATTTCCATTGCTTTGCTTTTAAAATCCTTGAGATGAATTGTCATTCCCAAGCCTGCTGTTTGTTTGGAAAGAGAACAGAGCGTGTGTCTATAATAAACCAGCTGTGAACCTGTGTTCTCTGCTTGGAACTTCCTTGAGTATTTCCCTTCCCTGGGCAGGTGCTGCTTCCCACGGGCCTGCTTCTATCCTGAATGGAAGGCTTGTCCACAGGAATCCAGGATGCCAGAAATTGTGAAATACTCCTTGAGGACTCAATCTCACTTTGTAGCCTTTGAGTATGGCTCTTGCTTGCGTGCAAGGCTCCTGGGAATGCCGAGTCTCTGCAAATTCCGTTGTTCTCTATGAGCAGTGGGGATCTGAGGCAGACGACCCTGTACACAGTTAACATTGTAATCTCTTCTATTCAAGCTTCCTGCATAGGCCTTGCCCCATCCTCCCAGCCCCTCCACCCTGCAGCTTGACCGCACCATGGTGTATTGATGAGCTAACAGGGGCAGAGGGCCTGCTGCTAACACAGCCTAAGTTGTCCAGGCCTGTTAGTATCCCCCTGAATAGCCACAGCCTGGAGAGAGGAGGGTCTTTCCTCCCCTCCTGGGTAACATATGTGCACTCTTAGGGTGTTCTTTTGAAGACAAATCTTAGAAAAACCAGCTGGAGCTTGGAAGTCTTCCAGCTGTGGCATTGTCCTCACTTCTCTCTTCTGATGTCAGTCACCCCACTCTATCCACCGAAGCATGGTTTGAACACCTCTCTTCGGTTGCCTTTTGGCTTTTAACTCTAGCCTGCCAAATCAATTTTGAGAAATCACTCTGCAAAAAGCCGTCTTAGCCAGTGATCCCAGGTTATACTGGTGCTTGCCAAAGTTGTGTCCTCACACTCCGTAAGAGATGAAAGTTAAAGGAGGTGATGGTGGCTCCCAACAGTTATGTAGCATCGAATGGCATAGAGAGGTGATAGGAGGTACAGAGAAAGCTGGGCAGAAGCCGGGTGAGAGAGTTTGAAGCGTTTCGGAGTCCTTGAAGAGCCCTTAAGGGACTCCATGCTGGGTAAGGTGTGATTACATCCACGCATGTCATGCTCAGAACCACCCCTGGGCCGCTGTGTAGAAGATGAAGGGGAAATGCATGATGGGAGATAAAGAGACACATTCGGAGCCTTTTGACGGAGTGTGGGCCTGATGTTCTGAGGGCCTGAGGGAAAGGTACAGCCAACCAGCATGCGTGGCCTACTCGGAAGTCACTGAACAAAGTTCCGGAACACACCAAAGGCTCTCTGTGACCCTCTGCTAAACGTTCTCTGGCAGAAAGGAGATGCTTGGCCAGTGTGCAGCCCCTGTAGGTGCTAAAGAGAGATCATGTCCCTGGAGCAACCCTCAACCATGACGGGTGGGAGTTGGTGCATGAACACCCCAGCTTCCTCACCTCCAGGCAGACCCTCCTGGGGTGTGACCTGTGCACCCTCTCACAGGGCACCCATGGTAGTAAGCACCAGCTGCCCTCCGGGATCACTTGCTATTCTCTGTCCTCACTATCTTCAGGAGATTGCTTCTCAAATAAACCACTTGCACCTAAATCTGGCCTCAGGGTCTGCTTTGAGAGAAACCCAAACTAAAATGGTATTTTTACTGGATCTGAGAGATGAGACTATGGAGGATAGAAAAGCCCTGAAAGAGGTGAGATCACAGAGCCTAGGCATCAGATGTACACGTGAGAACAGGAGGCATTGAGGAGGCTGCTGGCTTTCCTGGCTGCCTTGCCTGGCTGCTGGGAAGATCTGCAGTGCTCTGAGATGGGGATGACAGGAGGAAGAACAGATCGAGGAGGGCATACTGAATTCAGTATGGACATGACTTTGAAACACTCATTGGACAGTGGACAGAGATTTCTAATTGGAAATGCAGAGGTAGAGTTTATGGAGAGAGAGTTGGACTGGTGGGCCTTACTTAGAGTAATCGAGGATCTGAATGAGATTTTTCCAGAGGCAATTTAGGGAACCTGAACCCAAACCTTTTGAACATCACATCTGTGAAAGCTGTTGTCTTCCAACTTGGCATTCTTACTCTCCTAATTCTGATTCTACCACCTAACCCTAAGTGCTGCTCGCTCTGACACACAGTGGGAAGCAGTTTCCAACCTAAAATTCCTTCCAGTAATAGCAAATGAAAACGATTTAAAACATTTTTTTTTCTAGATGGTGATCAACTGTAGGTCCATCAACAAGAATGTGTGCCCTCCTGTTCCTTGTTTCCATTTCCACAAAGTTGGGTATTATTTTTAGGGTGATCATGTTATTTAGCATCCATATCAAGGCACTTTGAGAGTAAAAGGAAGCGCTATTTGTAATTATACCTGGGGAGTTGGCAAGCATTTGGGACTGTCTTAAGCAAAAGAAAGTGTATGGCTGCACTCAATACCTGATTAAAGATGAAGACCACCCCAAGTCTTTCTAGAAGTGTATGGACATAGAAATGAGAGATAAAGCAAGAGACAGAGTGAGAAAGTGACAGAGAAGGAGAGGGGAAAAGAGGGGCAGAGAGAAAGAGAGACAGAGAAAGAGGGTAACTTATGTATCTGGCTTGAGAGTCCTTTGTTCCGCTGCCTGGAACACTCCTATTCCCCTTCTCAGCCTTTTATCCCCAGCTTATGGCCCAGTGCCAGACACACACCAGACAGTAAGTACATGATTTTGAAATACAGGAATGAGTAATTAAAAAAAATACTCCCAAAAATTCCATTTCTCAATCATTCTGCTCCATGTGACATTTTTTTTTCCCATTGAAATTTCTTGCCATCTCTAGTTTTAATTGCTCAATTAAATACTTGATGAAATACTTTCCTGTTCTGTTGATCAGGGTCGGCATGAAAATTATTGATCTCCATTATACTGATCCTCTTAAAATGTCATGTCTTTGGTTTTTGTTCTGTAAAGTGGGGATAATTATAGTGCCCACCTCATAAGATTATTGTGAAGGTGAAATGAGCCTGGCCCAGAGTAAGGATTCATGTTACCTGTTGTTGTTTTCGTTTGTATTGTCTCTTCTAGGACAGAGATGAGACCATTGCACTTATTACCATTTAAGCAGAAAATAGGAACTCCATCATGATATGACTTTAAAGCATGTTAATTCATATTTAGTAAAATGGTGTCACTGAATTCATTCAATTATTCATATCTACTACACTCATGAGTTGAATTCAGTGAACTGGACACCAGGTTTCAAAACTTTTATTTTCTCCTGAAACACTCTAATTTGAATTTTGAAGCCATGTTTTCAGGATATTCAATTACATCTTCCCCTTAATATGAGAGCACATTGGCTATATTGAGGTGGGTGGGGGAAAATGCTTGGAATTTAAATTTTAAAAAACACACAAAAACACACCACACATCTAAATAGATCTTCCATCAGTTTTCTGAGAATAAGAAAAACTCCTTTCAGCATTGTATTTAGTGTGCTTTTCTGGATTTTATAGAGAAGGGCTAAAATGAAAATATGCCCTTCATCAGGTACTATTTGCAGAATTTCTAACCTCTCCAGAAATATCAAACTTAACGGGTCTGAGACAAGTCTATCAAAAGGACACCTACGATGTGGATTATCTCGGTGCTTGAAGAAGCTCTTTCCCCTTTATGTCAGAGCTTGAACTTAAAGACCTTGCATTCCTTGGTCGCTAGCTGACATTTCCTCAATCCAACGTTCTCCTTTGAACATGTTCTGAAGTGCATTCAACACCTGCCCCGGTCCTCCCATCTGTAATGGAGGCCAATGCCACATTCTGTCTTCTTTTTGACCTTTGTCATCATCTCTCCTCCTTCCTGACTTGCTCGCCTGGGACATGAGCAGTATTTTAATACGCGGAACATTGCTTTGCTTTTGTTTCACGTCATCCTGGCTCCTCACTGACACAGGATCCTCTCCGACCAGTGCTGTTCTCTAGGACTCTCCACAGGGATGAACATGTCCTATGTCTGCAGCATCAAAGCGACAGCCACTCGGCACATGAGATCCAGGAGCAGTGCAACTGCAAAGTGGAATCTTTCACCTAATTTTATTTTAATGTAATTAAAATGAAATAAAACAGGTGGCTACGGACTACCATATTGGACAGTAAATTTAGACTATCTTTTCTTTCAAAGACTTCACCCAAATTCTAGTTCCAGGGCAAAACAAAACAAAATGCTATTTATTCATAGTCACAATCACTGTTTAAACCATGTGTCTAGATAGCCACAAAGGGAAATCTACTGAAATTGTGAGGAACCTACACTTCTGTCATCTCATCTTAAGTAAAAATTGCTACATCTTTTAATGCTGGCAGGCCTCACAAATGAGTCAAAAACCCTCTCCTTTATTAGCTCCATATTCTGCTTCTGGGTTATTGTGCCCATGTTCTAGCGCTAGTAATCTCTACATCACTGACTCCCAAATTTATACCTGCAGTGTACACCTCTCTCTGAGAATTTCTCAAATATAGTTCAAAACTGGAGGTGTGACTCCTTTCGGTCCATGTATTCTTTACATCTAGGTGGGTAAGTCATAAATCCAAAAACCATCCCTGACACCTCATCTCCTTCCATCAATTCCCACATCTCAGCCATCTCCAAGTCTAATTGATTTAACGTGGAAAGTAGCTTTCACATTTATTCACTTCCCTTCATCTCTACTGATGCCACCATCACCTGAGATACCATGAACTTTTCCCTGGACTTTCTTCTGCTAGAGCAGTGGTTCTCAACCTTCCTAATGCCGCAACCCTTTAATACAGTTCCTCATGTTGTGGTGACCCCCAATTTCATTGTTACAAATTGAACATAATTAAAGCATAGTGATTAATCACAAAAACAATATGTAATTATATGTGTGTTTTCTGATGGTTTTAGGCGACCCCTGTGAAAGGGTTGTTCGACCCCCAAAGGGGTCGAGACCCACTGGTTGAGAACCGCTGTGTAGAGGTTTCTACAGGGTCATCATCACACACCCCTTCTTTTGAGTTTTATAAATGTGTCATGCGCCTTTCAGTCATGGCATTACAATGTCTCTAGAATTAACGCTGCCTGAAATGCTCCCAACTTCACTCCCCGCTACCCGCCCCCACCCCCACCCCCACCAGCCACCCTGTCCTGCTCAACACCTGGTTGATCTCCCTGAGGTTTTATTCAGACCTTAGCTCAAATCTCACTTCCTTAAGAATACCTTTCCTGATTCCCCAGTCCATATCTGGACCCCATTATACATTACCATGTTATGGGATACTTCCCCTTTCAAGAATTTTTTACCACTGTAATTAATTGTCTTTAATGTCTCTGCTGCCAAGAAGAAAAAAAAAAAAGTAACCTCTTTGGGGGCAGGACTTTTGTCTCATTCATCATTCTGTTCTTGATACTTGACTCAGTACATGCAAATAGTAGGTGCTCCATCAATATATCTGTTGAGACCTTAGTTAACAGGAAGTTAAATGTACACTCTTGTTGCCTGGGGTTAGTCAGCTGAACCACCACTCAGTATCAGGATCAGGAAATTGGTGGGGAAATGAGTTAGCAACTTGCCATTTGCATGGGATCTCAATTCTCAAAACAGGGAGTTTTCCTGCGAAGAAAACAAGTTACTGAATCTTGGAGTTTTCAAAACAAAACTCTTGATGTAAACCTTTACGCTTTTGTGATTGCAGCTGCACACTTTGCAGCTATTCTGTAAAATTTTAAATGTGTTTCATATTATTCAGTTGCTATTTTGAGTAGTTCTTCCTGAATATATATTTGTGTGTTTTTTTTTAATTTAGTTAACTTACTAATAATATTCTAATCATTATGATGTTGTTGAACACTGTTCTTCCAAGAGTTCCTGTCAGAGACTCTCACCTGTGTCATTACTGACACGGTTACAGACTTCCAAAGACTCATCCATCCTTCAGGAATAATCTTTGGAATCAATTGTTTTTTACCTGGCGTGACACCAATCGACTAACTGTATTATTTAAAAGTGGCACCTTTTCTACTTCCTTTGTTATTGTTCCCAAGCACAGCTCTGACCATTTCTGTGCAGGAAGGGAAAACGAAGCCTTCTGGACTTGTAGGAGACTTTTTGTCTTTGCCTATTAATTGCTTAACTGACCTTGTAACTAGCTTCCTCTCTTTGATCTGATACTTTCTTATTTCGCGCTTGCAGATGTTTTAAAATGTTCCAATATTTTCCCCCTGGATGCTCTGTGGGAGCTGCTGACATAGGTTGCCTGGCCACCGTGGCTTAATTTGACAGTTTTTTTCTCTAGCAAGTAGGGCATCTAGGTTGAGGACAGAAAGGATTACTACAGTGTACTAACCTACATTGGAGATGTTCTTCACTGGATTGACTTATTAAAGAGTTAATTTTTTTTTTTTTTTTGCAGAAAGGGATTGCTGTGTATATTCTGCAAAATTCCTGATTTTACAAGTTCACAATAAATGTTTGTACTAATTAAAGCTGTTTAAACATAAGTTATTTAAAGAAACTGTAGGTTTTAAAGATTTAGAAAATCAATTTTAAAAATTTAAAAATTTGCTTTCTTCAGAATATTTGATTCAAGTCACATCACAGTTTGAAAAGTTAACTGCAATTAACATGAAAGAAATTTTTGAAGTATATTAATTTTATGTGTTTTAATAATTAAACTGATAAAAGATCATGAAATATTTACATTCCTCTATGGTCAATAACTATTTTTCTAAAACCATAGAAAGTTATGATTCTCTTTAAGTAACTAATTGATTTTATTAAGTATTTAACTTTTATTTTTAGAAACAGTTTTTTTCTTTCCTAAAGCAAAATATCATTTATTATAATTATATCAAGGGTCAGACTTTAACTGTGACCATTAAGCAATGATTGAGAAATTTAATAAAACAAATTTTTTTGAAATTAGGGACAGCTATTTACAGATGATAAAAACTATAAGGTAATAGTCATACATATCTTCAGTTATAGCAAAAAATATGAAAATAAGACCAACTTATATCTAACGCAAAGCTTTAGGCTTTACATGTGCATGTGAAATGAAGAATTTCCCAGATGCTAGTCCTAATGTGGACTAAAATCCTAACCAAACCAACTGGAATATTCTATTGTGAAGGTTGGAGGGAGGGGGGACTACATGGTGCAGCCACTCCAGAGCCCCTCTGGAGGTGGATGTTAGGTATTAAAGCTATACACCCCAAGAAGATAATTACTAAATTCATGAAATTAATGGAGCCATTTACAAATATTATGCCATGATAATTTCAGCTGCTGTAAAGTTTTGAATGGCTGTAAAAAATGGTTCTAATTTCTTTTGAATTGCTATTAAAAATGGTTCTAATTTTTTTCTCTACACCTGATCAGTGTCTCTCAGCACGCTTTGACCGCGCTGTCCTGGCATACCTGTGTTCTACTGCACACCTGGCAGGAAGGCCTGCTGTTCCGCCTGGGGACAGAGAACCCAGCCCTGTGCCTCCGGTGAAATCCTGGCCTTGTCCCTTCTTACCGTGGTTGTCACTTCACCTCTCTGAACTTTAGCTTTCACCTGTGTAAACTACAAGGGTAATAGTTTATCCCCAGTTCTTCAGATTTCCATCTGGCTTAAATGAGATCATGCAGTCAGGTGCACCGTGAATGTTCAATTAATGTGAACTTTTGTTAGTTCTGTGATTCCCTCCACGGACCTTGAGTGCTCTTTCTTGATCAGGACTCGCAGCTTTTCCATCTTTTTTTTGCAGTGTTATCGTGAGAAGAGGGTGTAGTGTTCGCTTCAATAAGTCTGCATTGGCTGGGGTGAGGGTCCTGTGAGCACCTGCATTTCTCAGAAGAAACATCATTAGAACCAGATTTGCGACCTCTGCCAACAGAAGCAAACCACTTTACCTTCATTAGCACAGCCCTGCAAATAGCTTTTCAAGTGGGCAGGACAGTAAAAGCTCCATTCAGCTTGGGGCGAGGGACACTTGCTCCCCGCAGAGGCCACCTGCGTTTTATAACTTGAGAGGGTCTCTCTGTCAAGTCCTCACACAGCTGCTGAGGGCAGACACACATTCCTGGAGCTTGGCATCACAAAGGAAGGCATCCCCCACATGTTCCTTAGGCCTCAAGCTGGAATCAGGAAGCGCAACAGATCAGGAGATGCAGCAGCACTTCTGTAAAATTAAACTTTTGATGAGAGGTCATTGTAAATTCACATGCAGTTGTAAGAAAAATTCTGTGTCTTCCCCCAACGGTAACATCTTGAAGAACTGAAGTACAACATCCAAAATATAATTTTTTAAACATTTTTTAATTGATTTCAGACAGGAAGGGAAAGGGAGAGAGAGATAGAAACATCAATAATGAGAGACAATAATCGATTGACTGCCTCCTGCATGCCCCCCACTGGTGATTGAGCCCACAATCTGGGCATGTTCCCTGATCAGGGATCGAACTATGGCCTCCTGGTGCATAGGTCGATGCTCAGCCACTGAGCCACACTGGCCGGGCCAACAGCCAGAATATTGACATTGATACAGTCAAGATACAGAGAAATCCTATCACCACAAGGAGTCCCTTTGTCAACCTTTTATAGCAACCCTCTTCCTATTTCACCCACCTCCATCCCTGTCCCCTGCTTTTCTATTTCTATAATTTTATTATTTCACGGTTGTTATAGAAATGGAATAAATGGAATCATACTGTATGTAACCATTGCATTGTCTTTTCCCAGTAAACATAATGCCCTGGAGATTCATTTGAGATGTTGTATGTCAGTAGTTAGTTCCCTTTTATTGCTGAGTAGTATCCCATGATGTGCCATGATGTGAATGTATCATGGTTTGTTAACCATTCACTCACTGAAGGACATCTGGGTAGCTCCCAATTTTTAGGCTAATACATCTGTTGTGAATAGCTATAGAGAGGTTTTATATAAACTTAACTTTTCATTTATCTGCAATAAATGTCTAAGAGTATAATTGTGGAGTTCCAGTGTAGTTGGACTTTAGCTTTACAAGACTGTTTTCCAGAGTGACTATATCATGGTATATTCTACCAATAATGTAAAAAGGACTCTCCAGCATTTGGTGCTGTCACTATTTTTTATTTTAGTTATCCTGACAGACATTTAGTGATATCTTGTTGTGGTTTTAATTTGCATTTTCTCAGTGGCTAATGATGTTGGCCATCTTTTGCAGTAGTCTTTTGCAGATGGTATAATTAAAGAGCTGGCAAATATTGGAGGAGGACCTATTTGAATGACTGCGCACAAATTAATTTATTTGGATGAGAGTCAGGTTCCAGTGAGAGAGAGAGAGAGAGAGAGAGAGAAAGAGGGGGGGAGCACTTCACTCAGAAGTCAGGGCTCCGAAATCCCTGCCCAGTGATGGTTACACCAGGTCCCACCATATTTTTATATAGATTAAAGGAATATATATCTTCTCTCTATATATGTATATATCTTTATTATCTATCTGTCTATCTATCTATCCCAGGAGCTAACATTTTCCCTTTCTTTATAGTAGGCACATTAGAAGTTTGTCTCACCCTTTCAGAGCAGGGAATAAATAAATAAAACAGTCATTTAAAAAATGATTTCAAATATCATCAAAAAAGAAACAGAAAAACTATGCCTGTTCAGTCCATACCATAGGACTCATTATGTCTTCCTGGAGTTAGTCATGGAAGGGGCGCTGTGGACGAGGGGTTCACTCTCCTGATTTGCAGACGAGGAAACAGAAGCTCCCAGAAATGAATGTCCTTCTTGGATGATGCTCAAGAGGGTGCTGAAGGAGCTGGGACTAGCAGTGTTTTCTGAGTAAGGAGCCCAGTGCCCCTGATGGAGCTCCTGCCTGGCTCACACACAGGACCAGCTGCTGGGGCCACGGGCTCTGCTCACAGCGGGGGCCTGAGTGGGGTGGGAAGAGAGAGGAAGCGAACAGTCAGCACCGGGGGTGGAATTCGCATGTGGAGCTTGACGTCTTGTTCTAGCCTGAAGGATGTCACAACAACTCTTTCCATTTGGACATAAAATAGGTCAGTGCTCTAATAACCGCTTCCAATGCCACCCGCCATCCTGCCCCTGGCTGTGCAGACCCAGATGGGAGGTGGAGTCAAAGGAATTTGAAAACGTGTTTAAGACAGGAAGACAGAGGTATACAATCTATATCTCTAATTCAGAAGGAGCGTGTTTCAAAGTTAAGAGGCGACTTGGCCAGTAAAAGACACACTTGCCAGGTGGAAGAGATACTGAGTCAGAGGTACCCGAAGAGATGTGACCCTTGGGGAGACAGGATGTTTATAGCTCCAGGACTCTGGGGGCAGCTACCTTTTATAGCCTTATAAACGGTGCGACCCACACTGTGGTTCCTGCGGGGTGCAGACCACCCTTAGCACACGCTTGTATACCACAGGTTGGGAGGCAGCCAATAAACGCCCCGGCAGTGCTTGAGGTGCTGACCTGAGAGTAGCAGGGACACTGTGCGGAACATGATGGCTAACACAACGCATTCAACATTTTACTGGTTAAATAGAACTTTTATAGGCTCTCTCACTTCCCTTTCACCGGGTCCCCCTCACCCCCCAGACAAAGTATATTGGGAGAGGCAGGGCTCAAACCCACCTCTAGATGGGTCGGCGCTCTTTCTAGCCCATGAAGAGGCCAAATTCCCAGAGATGACCTCCACCTACACCCAGTGCTCACACAGAGGGGCCCTGGAAGAGAAGGAGCAAATGTGTTGTCACCACCGGGATACAGGATCCTGGTGTTGCATGGCCATTCTAAAGCTAAATATTGGGAGGACTGAATAAAGTTCCATGTTCATCATTCAGCAAGTGGTGTTTGAGCATTTGCTCTGTGCAAGGCCGTGCTGGGCCTGGATCTGCGCCTCTGACTAATACAGAGGTGCATCTTGCACTCCTGGTGCTTATAATCTGGGAGGGGGAGGGGATATCAAGTACCCACATGGCTTGTGTGCTGAAGGAGAAGCCCAGGGTGCCAGGAGGTGGGAGAGCAGGGGTCCAGCCCTGACCAGGGGACACAGTGGGGGTGTGAGAGCAGAGAGAGCTTTGCAGGTACAGAGAATAGCAAATGAAGGTGTGAGTTATGTCACCTCAGAGAAGGATGAAATGTGGCTGAAGCATCGTGAGGGTGTTGATGTTAGGGGACCTCTAACACCCCTCTCCCTCTCTACTACACACACGCACGCACGCACACACACATGCACATTGTACACCACACACACACACCTTTCCCCCCACATACAGACAAACCACACATTACCACATACCATAAAACACCGCATACACACACATACCACACACACCGCACACCACACAATGCTCATATATATCTGATACACATCACACACACATATTGTCTACCATACACACTACACACACCACATATATACCACATACACACCCCATACACCCCACATATACCACCCCCACACTACATACAATGCACACACCACACTACAATACACACCACACATACACCACATACAATGCACACACCACACTACAATACACACCACACATACACCACATACAATGCACACACCACACCACACACACACACACCACACACATACCACATACCATACACACACCACACTTTGTGTCTATTCAGACTCCCTAGAAATCCCAGTAACAGGATTCTTGCACAATTATTCCCAAAATAAGTCTTGAAATTATCATCTCTGTCAGGTTCTTAATAGAGAGAGGTGCTCAGACTAATTAAATCAGAATCTCAGGCAGTGGTACCAGGCATCTGTAGTCTTTAAAGCTTCCCAGGTGATTCTAAAGTACAATAAAGTTTGAAACCCATTGATTTTGAGGCACTTAAAAACCCTTTCTATGACCATTTACAGTGGTTTTAACAGGGAAAGAGGCAGGCTTACGGCATTGGAAGGGGTTTGGGAGAAATGCTAAGGAGGTAAGGTTCATGAAACATGTTGTGAAAGCAACAACAACCCAAGTGAAGTAAAGAGGGCTGAGGGAATGTCCTTGTTTGGGGCCCTTGAGAGATTTAATTTTGAACATCTGTATCTGACTATAGAAAGAGTCACATCTGCCTGACCGGTGTGGCCCAGTGGTTGAATGTCGACCTATGAACCAGGAGGTCATGGTGTGATACCCAGTCAGGGCATATACCCAGGTTGCGGGGTCAGTCCCCTATATGGGGCGTGCAGGAGGCAGCCTATCAATGATTCTCTCTCAACGTTGATGTTTCTATCTCTCTCTTCCTCTCCCTTCCTCTCTGAAATCAATAAAAACTTTTTTAAAATGTTTAAAATAAAATAAAAAAAGAAGCGTCACATTCAAGGGGCCAACACTGACTTTCTCAGTGCTATTGGTGGAGGAGCAAGAGGGGAGTGGCTGTGAGCCCTGGAGAATCCCCTTTCATCCCCAACTTTCTGAAGAAAGCAGCATGGCCAAGCTGTTATTCAGCATAATTTATTCCTTGATAACAATGGTGTTTGTTACTTCATGGCCTGAAGCAAGGCTAGCAGATGTAATAGCTGTTGAAAAAAATTAACTGGTAGATGACTGATTTATAGCTTCATCATAACATCAATTATAACAGGAGGTGGAGGGAGTGGCTTTTGGGGAGCAGGGCTTTTCTGCAGAAGTGCAGAGCCCTTGCTTCTTTTCCAGCTGTTGTTAAAACTGCAAAAAATAAGTCTGTGAAATATGTAAACACCCCCCCCCCCCAATGAAGACTGTGAATTATTCAGACCCAAGACTAGAGAAAAAGTCAGATATTGGCCTAAGGCCTTAAGTTCATGTCTGTTACAGGTTCCCAAGCTTGTCAAAACTGCTCTTCACTCACCTTACTAATAGTTACGGTGAGCTTCAGTTACTGACCTGGTCACATAATTAGAAGCATGCTCCTCTGGCCGGGAAGGAATCTGCTGGTACACTCTAAATGAAAGGAAACCAACTAGTTGTGCCAGGTTATATAATTTAATGAAGAAACTGTAGAAGGAGCTCTTTAAAAAGTGTAAGGGTTTATTCATTTTTGCTATAATATTAAGCACTCAAGCAGAGCACACCTCTCTTTTAACTGGCAGGCATAGCTCATCACTGCCGTGTAAATGAGTTAAACGCAGCCACAGCCCCATCTGGTTGACAGGACAGAGTGGATGGCGACCGGAATGCGTGGGGTCTATTTGCACTTGCCTTGTCAGGCCTTGGATAAACCAGCGCTGATGTCCAATGGGAGAGGTGAGCGTTTCTGCTTTCATCATTGTTACAAGCCCGATTTGTCTTTTTTTTTTTTTAACTTGTATTTGTTCTTTAAAAAAAACAACAGAAAAATCTGGTGGTGGGTCCATCTGACCTCATCGAGTCCAAAACGGCATCTCAGTCTCCTTGTGCTTTCTCTCTGGCCGCTCCTTTATTTTTCTTCTCCTCTTTTTCTCTTTCATCTGGTTTCTCCACCCAAAAAGCCAAGGGAAGTGAGGTAACAATAACTTTGTTGCACTTCACCTGGCCCACCCAGAGAAAAGCTATTTCTAGGCAAATGCGGAAAACCCAAACCTTGTGGAAGGCAACAGGCCCTTTAATCTAACCTCCTCTGTGTGCTGCAGAGCCTAATGTTTAATTTGAAAAACAATCTGAAAATAGCATGAAAGGAAACGTGGAATTTGCATAGCTATATATATGTTTAAGATAGTCATAGTCCTTTCCCAAAACACTGTGTTTGAGAGCTGACCCTTTACTTGACATTGCCTGAATTTCATGGGCTCCTTTAAGATAAGGAGTGTAATTTTCACTTGAGTGACGGTTGCTTTTCTGCACAGTCCTCTTGGCATTAAGGGGACAGATGTCAAACCTTCTCACTGGGAAACTGAATGCTGATATTCAGAACTGTTGGAGTAAAGCTAAAATAGCAATGCCGATTGAAGATAGGATTATTTCTACTAACTGTTGGATTAGAAATTATTCTCTAATAATTTTTGAGAATCTGTTTTCTCTTTCTTTATATTTCCTCATTCTCTTTCTCTCTTTCTTCTTCTTTTTTTTATTTAAAAATACTTTTTCTGTGTCCTCTCTCTTTTGAAAGTTTAAATTGCACCAAAACCTTACTTTTTGTAAGCAAAGCCTTGCTTTAGTTTATTCTGGCTTCTTACATATGGATTCTTTCACCATCAAGTTTTGGAGGCTGGCTTGTATTTCTTAAGCTCTAAATTTCATAGCTGGAGAAGCCTAACAAAAATCTCTATCATTTCAGGTTTCTCAGAGGTTCCATCGTTTTCAAGGTGCTATTTAGTTATTTAATTTTTCAATTACAGTTTACATTCAATATTATTCTGCGTTAGTTTCAGATGAACGGCAACATGGTTAGAAAACCGTGTACTTTACAGAGTGCTCCCCCCACTGTTTCAAGTCCCCACTGGCCCCACACATAGTTATCATGATATTATTGATTATATTCCCTGTGCTGTAATCTACATCTCTGTGGTTGTTCTGTAACTACCAATTTGTACGGCTTAGCTTAATCCCTTTACTTTTTTCACCCAGCCTCCCAACCCCCCTTCCCCTCTGACTCTTAGCAATATTTTTTTTAATGATACATCTCCTCAGACAAGGGAAACAAACAAACAAAAATTAGCACATGGGGCTGAACAAACTAAAATGTTTTTGCACAGCAAAGGAAACCATCAACAAAACCAAAAGACAACCTACTGAATGGGAGAACATATTCACCAATGATAATCTGCTATGAGGTTATTATCTAACATTTGTAAAGAACTCAGACAACTTACCACCAGAAGAACAAACAACCCCATTAAAAAATGGGCAGAAGACCTGACCAGACACTTGAAGATGCCTTTTAAAGCAATCTTACTGACCGGTACTAGGAACCAGGTGGAAGCCTATGGTCCTCACTAAAAGGTGTCTGTGCTTCAGGTTAAAGAGGCAAAACAGCCCTAGCCGGTTTGGCTTAGTAGATAGAGTGTTGGCCTCTGGACTGAAGGGTCCCAGGTTTGATTCCTGTCAAGGGCATATGCCTGGGCTGTGGGCTTGATCCTGAGTGTGGGATGTGCAGAAGGCAGCCAATCAATGATTCTCTCTCATCAATGATGTTTCTATCTCTCTCTCCCTCTCTCTTCCTCTCTGAAATCAATACAAAAAGTTAAAAAAAAAAAGGAAAGAAAAGAAAAGAAAGATGCAAAGCAGAGAGAGTGCAGAGCTTATGGGGTGAAAAAAATTTCAGGCAGATTTATAACTAGTCTATAGACTTTTACAAAAGGCATTCTTATATTGGGGTCTACCAAGGGATCCATGAGTAGATGTCAGGGTGTTGATGAACTTAGGGGAAAAAATTACTTCTTTATATTTCCCATGCTTTAGTTGAAATGTATCTTTTCCATTAATTTTAAATATGGACAAAGAGCCATGGTTATATGAACACTCTGTTACATATTGTACTGTAGTTTTTTCAGATTTCTCAAAATGCCCTTTATCTTCTTCAGTATTTTGAAAGTGTGGTAAATATTAGATCCACCACTAGATCTGTTTCAAGCTTTAATGAAGGAGCACAAATATTACTTTAACAAGCAATTTTCAACCAGTGTACTACAAGAACTTTTAAAACATGCAATACCTGACTATTTAGTCAGGGACACCAACTTTTTTTCTCTAGATTGTTAAATAAAAGAAAAACAATAACCAACACAACCATAGCCCTCTAATGTAAATGTGCTGTCCTGAACCACAAGTATATAGGTCATATAATAGAATTGCATCATATCACTTAGAAAGGTTGCATCTGATTAGTTTATTATTGGTAGCAGAAATCCTTATATACAAGTATCCTATCTAATAAAAGAGTAATATGCAAATTAGCCATTACTCCATCACTCCATCACAAAGATGGCGGCGGCCACGGAGCTGGAGCGAGCAGGAGGCTTGGGTTGCCCCTGGTGATGGAGGAAGCCAAGCTTCCCTCCTGCCCTGGCCGGCACTGGGCTCCGCTCAAGGCTACAAAGTTTCAATTATAGAAGATAAATAAATCCCAGAAAAAAAGAAAAAAAGGAGAGGCTGGGAGCTTGGGTCACCGGGGGGCATGGCCAGCCTGAAAATGGCCCTCAGCCCCTCACCCAGGCTGGCCAGGCACCCCACTAGAAACCCCCACTCTGAAGAGTGTGTGGTCAGCCTGAAAACAGCCCTCAGCCCCTCACCCAGGCTGGCTAGGCACCCCAGTGGAACCCCCACCCTGATCTGGGACACACTTCAGGGCAAACCAGCCGGCCCCCACCTGTGCACCAGGCCTCTATTCTATATAATAAAAGTGTAATATGCAAATTGACCCTAACAGCAGAACGACTGGGAATGACTGGTCACTATGACACACACTGACCACCAGGGGGCAGATGCTCAATGCAGGAGCTGCTCCCTGGTGGTCAGTGCGCTCCCACTGGAGGAGCTCTGCTCAGCCACAAGCCAAGCAGACAGCTGCTGGCACAGTGGTGGTGGCGGGAGCCTCTCCCTCCTCCTCAGCAGCACTAAGAATGTCCGACTGCAGCTTAGGCCTGCTCCCCACTGGCAAGTGGACATCCCCCAAGGGCTCCTGGGCTGCCAGAGGGATGTCTGACTGCCAGCTTAGGCCTGATCCCCTGGGGAGCGGGCCTAAGCCAGCAGGTGGACATCCCCTGATGGGTCCCAGACTGTGAGAGGGCACAGGCCAGGCTGAGGGACCCCCTGAGTGCACAAATTTTTGTGCACCAGACCTCTAGTAGGTACATGATTCTTTAAAAAGTCACTTTGGAGCAAAAAGGGCAGCCAATTACTACTACTATTATTATTTTTGTAAATAAATTAAAATTAGCCCTAACTGTTTGGGGTCAGTGGATAGAGTGTCAGTCTGCAGACTGAAAGGTCTCAGGTTCAATTCTGGTCAAGGGCATGTACTTTGGTTGTGGACACATCCCCAGTAGGAGGTGTGCAGGAGGCAGCTGATGGATGTTTCTCTCTCATCAATGCTTCTAACTCTATATCCCTCTCCCTTCCTCTCTGTAAAAAATCGATAAAATATATAAAAAATAAAAAGTAAAATTATAACTATTTGTCAGATTGGCAGAAAAAATCTAGTTTTTAGTGTGCCACACAATTTTAGCAATTAGTTTATAGGTGCCATGAGATAAAAAAGGTTGAAAGTCACTGCTTTAATGCAATCAAGCTGTAACTATTTCAATATAATTGTTTTCCTTAATAATCCTATGCATATTATTAAATGCACTTAAAATCATTCTGAGAAGTCGTCAGTGAGTTTTACCAGATTGTCCAATGAATCCACAGAACAATAAAGTTTGACAATCTTGTTCTGGAGATTAAATTATTCTTCCAAACTAGATATTTATTGGTCCTTAATTTGAGGGAAGGAGAGGACTGTAGAAGAATCAGAGAGAGGGGGGTGTGGAGCATGTCTTGGGCCGAGCAGAGTTCCTGCTTGCTTCTGTTGAACCTGTGTCCAGAGTGAAACGTCTAACGAGCCCTCACAAAATGTAGAGAGAAAGGAAAAAGCCCATGTTAAGCAGCAGCATGTGTGAAAAAGCCCACTGAGAGTCCTATAGCACAAAGGGTTTCTTACCATTTCTCCTTGATTTCTGTATATATTTTTCTGAAGCCAACCCCCAAACTCCCTTTTTAAAAGCATTTTTAGATTCTAGAAGATACGTATCCCTTTGTAAGCTATTTGGCATGAGCCCTGAAGGCAAAGCTGCTGTGCCATTGGCTGAGGCCTTTTATGGACTCTCAGTGCTCACAAAGTCCTGCCTGACCCTTTACTGATAGCGCAGCAGTAACAGAAAACTAGCTTGCTCTGAGGGTTAGTTAGTATTATCTGTGAGGGAAGTTGGTTTCCCTGTAAGACCTATATCAGAAAGGGGGAGGGGTGTAAACTGGTAGCCACTGTATGGGCCAAATGAAGCGAGTCTAATGAGATATGATGTTTCCCCAGAGTTTCTGTTAAGATGTTCTCATCAGAATAATACTGAGAAGAGGCCTTGTCAGAAGAACGCTATTGTTTGCTTCTGTGATACCTTCTGATTCTGCAAGGTGGTGGGAAGAAGAAAGGAAGGAAGGAGGAAAGTAGGCAGCAAATGTGGATAGTGAAGTGCAAGGAGACTGGGGGACAGGGACAGACTTTGTAGTCAAACTGAGCTAAGTTCAAATCCCAGATCTTAACTTCCCTGGCTGTGTGATTGTGGGCATGTTGCTTAACTTTTCTGAGCTTCCCTTCTACATCTATAGAACAGACGCAATTATAGTATCAACTTATTGTGAGAATTGGATGATATCTGATGCATGAGACCACATCCAGTGCCTGGAGCCAGGTAAGAGCTTAATAGAGTATAGCTCCTGTGGAGGTAGTGCTGATACTAGGCTCATGTCAGCAGGTGGAAGAGATACGCATATAAGCAGCTGCTGTCTTGCCCCATCTGCTGAGATTGCCTCTGTAATCAACCAGCCAATCCTGTTCCACTGGGAAGCGGGTGTTCCTCTACATTGGGCTGCCAGCAGCCTGGCTTCTTCCTTTACTCTTAATAATCTTGGTTGCTTTATTGAATAACTGGCATGTCTCAGTTTTTCCAACTAAAAAAATAAGGTCTTAATGATAGTTAATATCTACCTATCTCACAAGCCAGATTACCCAGTGTGTATGTGAAGTCATGGTATTTCTCAAGTTCAAGATAGTGACTCCACTGCTCTTGTAATGAGGGTGTGAGCACTGAGGTAAATGTATATATAGATGCATATCTGTACCTGGGTTTGTGTTTTTTTTCCTATGTAGTACTACCTAGTTAATGTTTTTAAATTGGATAATCATTTAACTGATAAATAAGATAATTCATGTGAAATTCTTTGTAAACAGTGAAGCCTTATTAAAAGCCAAGGCTTTTTTTATTGTTGTTGTTCAAAATAAAAATAACGTGTTCATGGGGAAAATTGCCCTCCCCCCCCGCCCTGCTTTCCCACCACCCCCCCCCCCCCCCGACACACACACCCCGGGAATCCTGTTATCCTACTAGAAGGGAAGTCCCTTGGAGGCTCTGGGATCTCTGAGCTTTAACCCTGGCTGATCACTAAGGAACAGGAAGTTCCTGAATGATTTTGAATCTTATCTTTCTCTTCTGTGAGATAAGAATATCCTGGGCTTGACCCATGGTCAGGCTTTTAAATAATCATTCTTGGAGAATGATGCTAAAAAGTGGTTAATCATCAGTATGGCAGATGAACATTTGAGTGGTCCTGCAAATACTCCTTGCTTCTTCCAATATTTGATGATATACATCTCATTATAAAATAAAACCTTTAAAAATTCTTTTTATTACTTACTAAGGACCTCTTAAAAATCCAGAGGCTGGAGACCCCATAATGGTCTCCAGCCTTCTGACTGATAGGACTGGGCTGTTTGGACCTGGACTAACTTGAAAATGAAGCCCGTTTGTCCTCTAATTGTGCGTCTACTTAAATCAATAAATACATATATTTTGCCCAGGTTATTATTTTCAAGCTCTAGTGTAAGCTGTTGTTTAGTTGTTAGAAGAGTTCAATAACAAAGAGCATAGCTCATCTACTCTTGGACTGAGACATTGATCTGGTTTGACTGTGGAGATAGAAACGTATAAACTTGCCATAGGATTATGTACCATATTAACTGGGTTAGGTCCTGGAAGGAAAACAAAGGGAATTAAGAGAGAATTCTTCCTGTAGGGATACAATGATCAACCCTGGTCCAAAAGGCTGTTTGTATCTCATCGCAGCAGTGAGGAGAAACCAGCTGGCTACTGACTATGGTTTTCACTTGCCTGATCAGCACTGGCATCCAAAGTGGCAGCAGGTCATATGTACCCGTTCCCACAGATGATTCACCCAGTTCCAGTTTCATGATGGCAATCACTAATACTATTGGGCTAGCTTGCATTGATGATTCTTGATGCAAAGCGATGGTGTGCTTGTTTCAAAAATAGCTCCGAGTGATAACTTACTGGCAGAGTAGCTCCTGAGAAATCACAAACCAGAGTTCTTTACCAAAACGGTTGGCAATATCCAGGCTTGGTTCGAAAATGGTGCTTTGAGGGAGCCCCATTTCTTGTGCTTGGCCAAGCGTTCAGAGATGCTGAATTATAATTTGCTGCTTTTCAATCCAAGATTTGGCTATACATTTAGGTTAGTTTTTTTTTTTTTCAAAACTGGCAGAAGGTTGATGTCTAGCTTTTTTTAGTGCCCAGGTTTGATCATTTCCCTCTCGTTAGTGTGGAGAGAACTAAAGCCTTCTGTTCTGACCAAACAACCACAACCCAAATAGGCCAAGGTACTAGGAAAATACCAGGGCAAGTGAAATGAGGAGTGCCATTTAGAGCTGCCATGCTAAGGCATAGAGCTTAAAACCAATGCTGGGACATGCCTGAGAGATTTCTTAGAAGGCCTGATGGCACTTCTTATAAGGCTCTACAGTAGGGGCAGCATCCTAGTACATTAAGTCAGAAAAAAAAGGTTATGCTCTTCTATTATTTCTGCCTCTGTATACCATTTTGGTAACAGTGTCTAAATGTTTCCCTGGGGGCCCATTCCTTCCTTGATTTCAGTCCCTGAGGTTTGAATGGGACTGACTGACTCTCTCCCTACCTGCCCCTAGCTTCATTCCTGACCAATCAGGGCTACTAGTTAGATCAATTGTGATCTACCTTTGATCAAAGAGAGTCCCAGGAATTTTGCTAGAGATTTTAGAAAAGAGGTGCTGTCCTTCTTCTAGGGCAGATATAGGTGGCATGCAATCCTAACACTCTGGAGACTATCTTGGTCATCACATGGAGGGAGCTTGTCTGAGAATGAAGCCAACAGAGAGGAAAGCTGAGCTGAGGGATAGTGAGTGGTCTACTCCTGATAACACCATTTGAATCATGTTACATGAGGATCTATGTCCGTCTTTACCCAAAGCCACAGGTGTTTTTCATTGCTTTATTTCTTTTGCACAGACCATTTTGAGTTAGGTTTCCATTACTTACAATGGTGAGTGACCTGAATGATATGTCATCTTTTATAGAGCCCATGTATCAGTCAGCTGTTGCCACAATAATGCTGCATAACAAAATACTAAAAAAGCCAGAGGTTTCCAACAATAGCTATTACTTATGTATTTTTGTGAGTTAGCTGGATTGGGTTATTTTAAGCTGGTTTCAAATGATCTTGATTTCAAGTTTCCCTTACCTCTTTGGACCAGTGATTTTTTTGGGACATATTGCTTTTTTCATGATGCTGTCAGGAATGCCATACAGCAATCCCAACCACATAAACACAGTTCAAGCCTTTGTTTATGACATGTTCACTCACATCACATTGGCCAAAAGAACTTGGTCAAGTCCAACATCAAAGGGGTGGGAAATGTACCTTCCATGGAGATGGGGAGAAAGGAGTTAATATTTGGTAAACAATAACCTAATCTACCACAGTTGGAATTTAAATCAAAAGAAATAAGGGCTACTTATTATAAAATAGTTTTATTCTAAATATACAGGGCAATAAAAATAGCAATAAGCAATATGAAAAATTTTAAACAAGTTAATATAACAAATGACAACTAATTTTTTAGCAATGATAGCTGTGTATTTCTGAAAGTTTCAAGCTTCTGACTTGTTTCTAATATGAATGATGTCAAAATTAGTTTTGAAATAAGTAGAACATCATATGGGCACCTCCCTCTCACAAAGGAATTATTTGTCATGTATAGTACATATAACTATTAATTGATATAGGCATGCAATGAGAATTTAATTTTTAAATTCTGACATCATACAGTATGCAAACACTGTGAACATCACACAGTGTACAAATAAAGAACAGCTGAATGCATAGTAATAATGGCTGTCACTTTTTTAAGTGTCTCTACTGTTTCAGATACTGTGCTAAATGAAGCCTAAGGATATTAAAAAAAACGTGTCCAAATTCCCAAATTTCGGTAAGGCCAGAGGAAGGAAATCAACCTGAGTCTGTTTTGTGTGAAAACTGGAGCCATTATTTCACTACATTATAGGAAGTTTAGGTAGACAAAGAGGATGAGTTTGCAGCTGACTAATGGCAGTCCTGCATCTTCAATTCTAGAAAATGCTACTGCATTGATTAAACAGAACCATTGCTGTGGTCCTGCTTAAAAACAGGAGGTTGGATTAAGTGAGGGAAGTTTGGTCAGAGAAGCCACTTGGCACAGAAGGAGGCACTTGGTACAATAGTGAAGAGGATGGAACATTGTGAGACTCACCTGGGGGCCATTTTCTGTCAGTTACAATGGGGAAGACAATTGCCCTGACCTACAGATTCATTGTGACGAGCTGATGCCACACTAGATGAAAAGATCTTTATATAACCTGTGGTTGAGGGAGCACAATTGTTATAAAGGTACATTAAAAAAACAAACAACAAAAATACAGACTATTTCTCAATTCTGATGATTCTATAGACCAGTCTAAATCAGAGGTTGAATCTGGTAATCTCGTGAAATCACTTTTTTTTTCATTCACTCTGTCAAGGTCTATCTTTTATTTATTGATTTATATTAAATTTATTGGGGTGACATTGGTTAATAACATTATATAAGTTTCAGGTGTACAGTTTATAATACATCATCTGTATATTGTATTGTGTGATCACCACCCAAAGTCTAGTCTCCTTTCATCACCATATATTTGACCCTCTTTACCTCTTCACCCTCCCCCATACTCCTTCCCTCTGGTAACCACCATACTGTTTTCTTTGTCTGTGAGTTTGTTGATTTCTATTTTATATCCTATACAGTGGGGCCTTGACTTACGAGTTTAATTCATTCCGTGACCGAGCTCGTAACTCAAATTACTCGTATGTCAAATCAATTTTCACCATTACAATGAATTGAATGCTGGGTTGATGTTGTAGCGTTCACTGTGACGTTCGCTGCGCCAACTAGCGGTGGGGTATCTGAAGCTGGCTCGTAACCCGAATTTTAGCTCGCAACTCAAAGCAAAAAAATCGGCCGAGAGACGTCGGGACACTCGTAAGTCAAGGCCCCACTGTATATGAATGAAATCATATGGTTCTTGTCCTATTCTGTCAGACTTATTTCACTTAGCATGATACTCTTAAGATTCATCCGTGTCATTGAAACTGGCAGTATGAAATCACTTTTGACCCTTAACTTTTTAACAAAATAAATACATTTTTATTTCAGAGAGGAAGGAATAGGGAAAGATAGATAGAAACATCAGTGATGAGAGAGAATTGTTGATTGGTTGCCTCCTGCATGCCTCCTATTGGGGATCAAGCCCAAAACCTGGCCATGTGCCCTAACCAGGCACGGAATAACCACTGAGGAGCACTGACCAGACTGACCCTCAGCTTTTGAAGTTTTTTATATTTTTGTACTTTTCTAACCATTTGAAAAAAAAATTTTAAGGAGACACTGTCTTTGGTTTTGTGTGAGTTTCAACAATTGGTATCCAGGCTGCCCAAATGCAGACCAAGTTCTTGAAAAAGCAGAAACATTGAGTTTCAAATTCTACTTGAATTCACACATCTAGATGCAAGGTTTTATAGTTAAAATCTTTGGATGGAAAGCAGGATTTTTTTTTTTTTACCTTTACTTTGAATTGAGGTAATGTTGGACTGAAGGATGAATGTAAACTAGCTGGAAGCAGTAATATAGTCTACTCCTACTCAGGAAAGTGAAGTGTAAAAAATATCTTCTCAGAATTTGTCATGGCTCTGTTGTACTATATAACAGTTTATGAGTGATAATGTGGATGGTGGCCATGATAACATCTATACTACAGTTAATACATGAATATGATTCTGCTTATAAGGCACTTTTCAAACCAAGTAAGCACAACTTGAAAATAATTGCATGGGAGGGGTGATTCCAGACACGCGGAGGCACGATTCTTGATTCTAATTTGAGTGTGGAGACAATTAGATTTGAAGCTGGGCTGAGAAGGGGACAGAAATCTTGATATATTTTTATAAATCTCTTTCTCCTCTTCTATTTTTAGGATGGGAGGGTTCACTGCTGGGTGAAGAAACTGAGCAAACACACATTGTTGGGAAACAATAAAAAGCCCAGAAAACTGAGTCAGGCACCTCTCTCTGCAAATCCTGAGTGAATACATGGGTGTCCTGAGTGGCAGCAAGGAGGTGATCTGTCAGAACACGAAATAAGAGGAGTTCTGAAGTCATGGCTTTGCCCGGAGAATATTCTGCCTCCCACTTCTAAAGATTAACTATGGGGACACAGCCTGAGAGCTGAGAAATCCGCTCAAAAAGAGAGAAGGCGGTTCAGAACCTCAGCTCTCTGGGGTTTCATAAGCAGTGACATGACTCAGCCATGCTATTATTTTTGAGACTAGAGCAACTCATTTAACCCTTTGTTCTCTCCTTTTTCCTTTTTCCTTTTTGTTAGGTCAAATGAATAGTTTTCAAATTGTGAGCCTTGAAACTCTTGCAGTCCTTAAAGACCTCAGAAGGATCTCATGGGTCCCCACAGATGTGGCAGACAAGTAGGGCAAGAGAGAAGGATTCTGTTCCCTTCACCCCCTTTATTTAGAATTTTTCACTTTTTAAAAAATATTTTTTATTGATTTCAGAGAGGAAGGGAGAGGGAGATAGAAACATCAATGATGAGAGAGAATCATTGATCAGCTGCCTCCTGCACTCCCCACACTGGGGATCAAGCTCACAACCCCAGCACGTGCCTTGACCGGGAATTGAACTGTGACCTCCTGGTTCATAGGTCAATGCTCAATCACTGAGCCACACTGGCTGGGCTCACCTTTTGACTTTTGCTGTATGAACAAAGATGCCTGAACACCACCTTCTGACTTAACCTTTTTGGAAGCCAGTGTGCTATATGGCTTTGAAACTCCCCTGTAGTCCCACCATCCTTGGTGATCTTGAACACCAGAACCAGGGTCAGAGTTTATTCATTCTCAGAAGAAAAAGTCCAGTGTAAGGAGTTTCTGGGGATAAAGGAACAAAAAATATGATCCCTGCCCTCAAGGATTTTATGGTCGAATGAAGAGAGAGACAGTCAAACCCATCATTGTGCTACAACAAGGCCCTTGATTAAATGGAGATCTATGCCAAGAAGAGAGAGAACATAGGGGGTGGATTGCTCAAGTGTAGCTGAGAGACTGAGAGGAAACTTCAAAGGGAAGGAGGCCTCTGAGCTGGGACTTGGCAGCTCAAGGAAGAGTTGTACAGCAGGTGTGTATGATTTAAAAGTATAATTCAGATTTGTCATTCCTCTGCTTAACTATTCCCAAGTGCTTCCCACTGTACCTAGAATAAAACCCAAACCCTTAGGATGCTCACAAGGTCATTATGATGTGGCCTTTGCCTTCCTCAGACACCTACTCCTCATCTCCCCAATGGTCATTATCTTCTCATCTCCATTCCTCAATACTCCATACTCCATGCTAATTCTCACCTGTGGCTTTTATTTTTGCTGTTCCCTCTGGCTGAAATACTTTTCCTTCAGAATCTTCCATAACAGCTCCTCCTCATTGCTCTGGTTGGTGTTAGAATAATCTTTTTTTTTTCCAGAGCAGTAAGTCTTACATTAGGTTTAAAATATTCAGTAAACCATGTTGTAGACAGATGTGCTATCATCCAGGCTTTGTTGTCCCATTTACATAGCACAGGCAGAGGAGGTTTGGCATAATTCTTAAGGGCCCTAGGATTTTCATCATGGTAAATGAGCATTGTCTTCTACCTAAAGTCTCCAGCTGCATTAGCCCCTATCAACACAGTCAGCCTGTCCTTTGAAGCCTTGGAGCCAGGCACTGATTTCTCTTCCCTAGGTACAAAAGTCCTGTGTGCCATCTTCTTTCAATATAAGGCTGTTGCTACATTGAAAATTTATTGTTTAATGCCATCAACTTCTTTCATTATCTTAGCTGGGTCTTCTAGAGAACTTGCTGCAGCTTCTACATCAGCACTTGCTTCACCTTGCACTTTTTCATTATGGGGATGAATCAATCTCTGTTAACTTCAAATTTTTCTTCTTTAGCTTCCTTACCTCTCTGCCTTCAAAGAATTGCAGAGGGTTAGGGCCTTCCCCTGGATGAGGCTTTGGTTTATGTGAATGTTGTGGCTGGTTAGATCTTCTATCCAGACCACTAAAACTTTCTCCATATCAGCAATAGGCTATTTCACTTTCTTTTAAAAAAAATGTTTTTATTGATTTCAGAGAGAGGAAGGGAAAGGGAGAGAGAGATAGAAACATCGATGATGAGAGAATATCATCAATCAGTTGCCTGCTGCATGCCCCCTGTTGAGGACCAAGCCCAAAACCCAGGCATGTGCTCTGTCTGGGAATTGTGCTGTGACCTCCTGGTTCATGGGTAGACGCTCAACCGCAGAACCACGCCAGCCAGGCTATTTCACTATCTTATCATTCATGTGTTCACTGTAGTAGCACCTTTAATTTCCTTCCAGAATTTTTCTTTTGCATTCACAACTTGTCTGTTTGACGCAAGAGGCCTAGTTTTTGGCCTATCTTGGCTTTCAGTATGCCTTCGTCACTAAGCGTAATCATTTCTAGCTTTTGATTTAAAGACACATGGGACTTTTTTTTTATTGGAACTCTTAGAGGCCATTGTAGGGTTAATTTGTGTAATTGTAGTATCTTTGTGTCCCAGGGGATAGAGAGGTCTAAGGAAGGGAGAGAGACTAGGGAAATGGCTGGTGGGTAAAGCAGTCAACACACACACCATTTTATAAATTAAGTTTGCCATGTTTTATGGGTGTGGTTATTGGTGCCCCAAAACAATAACAATAGCAACATCAAAGATAACTGATCACAGCTCATTCTAACAAATATAATAATACAGAAAAAGTTTAAATATTGTGAGAATTGCCAAAATGTGATATAGAGACACGAAAGTGGGTACATCTTGCTCAGTGCAAGATTGCCACAAACCTTTGACTTATAAAAAATGCAATATCTGCAAATCACAATAAAATGAGATATGCCTATATTACCAAGATTATTATTGTAATAGGAAGTTTTATTGTGGAAACCCAGAGTCAAGAAGGATATTATTCTACTTTTCATAATTTCACACTCCCAACTGCATCCTTTTGTTCCAGTACAAACTTTGGGCATCTTTGGCATGTTTTCCCCTCATGTCATCATCTTCATTTGTCAACAAGTTACTGCACAGCGTTGCACTGTTGTCAGTTCCTGTTGATAGCCAGACCTGGTTGCATTTGTGCCCATCACAGAGGTGAACTATGGAGACTATCTCCCCTTTCTTTTCTTCACTAGAGAGAATTCCAATCTGTCTTCCTACTAAGTGTGTAAAGCACTGCTGAAGGGAGTGAAATTATCCTCAGGCACTATGGAATATCCCAGGGCATGGGGAAGGTCTAAATGCACATTGGGCAGGTATGGACTTAGGGCTTGACTCAAAGCCAGTAGTCAACCTGCTTTTATGTTCTCCTTTAAGATGACCTTTGCAGCAAATGACAGCAAAGGTAAAACCTGTCCAAGGGAATTTAGACTATGAGAGATTCATAAGAGAGAATGTAGCCATAATGGGTAATTACACAGGCTGTGCAGTAGTAGGCAGATCCTTTCATGAGAATATTACTTTGTCTATAAAGACAGGAATGAGTGTTCACTGTGGTAACCTGGCAACCAAAGAGATCAAATGAGGATAAAACATGGGCTAGTTACAGTAGCAGGGGGTGTTGTATACTTAGGCACGCTTGGAAGGTTTTCCAGGCTTTCTCACCTTCTTTGGAGGTGCCCCAAAGCCACGGCTGAAGGGATAGGCCCACGTAGACATGTTCATATCAGATGGCCTTGCTCTAATGGAAAAGTTTAATTGGACCAAATAGGAACTGTGATCCAAGCTGAGCCAATCATATTCTGTCTCAGATTTGAACTAAGATACATACTAACTACAAACAGTGAGTATTAGAGGCTGTGATGTGCCATCCAAAACCATGGGGCCTTACCATTGTGCCGGAAGCACCAGGCATTTGATGCCCCTATAAGCACTCTTGACCAGTCAGTGACTTACAGGAGTTGATATATAGACAACCCAGCTTTTTTGTTCCTTGTCTGGGGCAAATCTGCAGAGCATGTTTCCCAACAAGATTAAGTTCTAGTTACCCACAGTGACAATCGGCTTAATACACATTTTATCGGTCGTCTTCTCTTTCCTGTCCTACTTCCCCATACCCTTATCAATATTTCCTGGGATCACCTCTCAAATAAAATACACTGCCTCCGAGTCTACTTCTGAGGAATTCTAAATGAAGACAGAAGCAGCCCCTTATTTCACATATGTGAAACTTATCTACTGATACCCGTTTCCGTTTCTCCTACTGTGTTTGGTCTTCATTTTTGTTTCTTCTGATTTATTTCCCGTCGACAGTGAAGTGTGGGTGCATTTGAATACAAATATTTTGGGTTCCTTGGAGGCTGTAGGTTCTTAGTACCACACACAGGGACTCGGTTGTGCTTTTTCAGCTGATCTCTAGAGGTTAGTGGTTTTGTTGGCCACACACACACATTTTTGGAGAAGCACTGGGCAACCCTGCCTATGCACAAGACACATAAATGCATTCTTGAAAACCTGCAAGAATATTTGCTAAGACCTCAGCCAGAAACATTTCAAGGAGATTGGGAGTGAAGAACAGGAGCCTTTTGTGTCACAATTGATCTGTGGGCATGTTTGCAAAATTGTCTGCTATCTAGCTAAGCTTCTTCTCAAACAAATAATTGCTTCTCCACAGTGAGTGGGATAAACATTTTCCCATTGGAAATGTTTGCAGGTGAAACAAACAATCCTTGGAAGGGAATATTCAAACTTAGAGATTGTTTGCTGAATGTTTGGGAAGCATTTGCTATTGTAGGCAAATTCTGTCTCTGACCTGGATTGTTGATTCTTGTGAGCAAATAAGGGAGAAACAGAGGTTTTTATATTAAATTAAAGACATGAAAGGGGAGATAGGTAGTTTACTGAGTATTGCACACATTTAATGGATTTCTTCAAAATTAATTACTTAATTCTGGGGTGAAATGTTTTTTGGTGTGTTTTTTTTGTTTGTTTGTTTGTTTGTTTTTAATAAATGACGTATTTGCAGGTTGTTGTGAAAACTCCTGATTTTTCCTATGATTATATAGTGGGATTTATTAATTAAAAGTGTTTAAAAATAGACTTAATTCTTAAGATAGGAGTGAAAAATCTTAAAGTACATTATGGCCTGTTCTTTGTTTAAAATTCAGTCCAGTGAGAACTCTATGGGTCATCACTGCCTAGGCTAAATGCATTAATCAGAAATTGGGGCCCATTCCTCAAGACACATCACTGTCATCTGTCATAGTAAAAATATAAACCAATGATGACTATGTTATGGATGGCGCCCTCTGTGGTTGTGCAGAGCATAACTTGCGCAATCATACACAGTGGCCCTGTGGGGGATATTGCCAGGATTAATCAAATCACTGGTAAAGCTGATATTTTAAAAATAGCCATGATCATAACACTGTCTATTGACAGGAAGTTTGAATTGGAAGAGTTAGATTTCTCCACTGATCCAGGCTATAGGTAACTTCATTCCATTTGGGGGAAGAGGGTACTAATGATTTGAGGTAAATTGCTCACACTTTTTCCATATTCAAATATTGACATGTATAAAAACTACTGTGGGGAAGCCAAGGGTTATTGGGGGTTGGGGTGGGGTCATCTTTGTCAGTGCCCCAGCAGAAGCCTTGGGTGGCGCTGGCCAACATCTGTATTAATATTATATAAACTATAGTGTTGGCAGCAGGATGGGAAGCCTCCAGGAAGACAGACTCTGCTAACCATTCCTTTTACCCAAAGCTGAGCTGTAGGTAAATGTGTAGATCTGAATGTGGAGCCTGGTTTAATTGGGCAGAACTTTCAGGAAGCCAAGTAACAAATGACAACTTAATTAAACATAATTAAAACATTTTAGACTTCTTGAGGCCTCTTTCAACAAGGCTATGATTGCAGCCTGGGGAGGGAGGGGGCATAAGGAAAAGAGAGGCAAGGTGCTTTCATTTTCCTTTCTCTTACTTTTTGGTCTCCGCTCTTTTTTTTCTCTTCACTATTAGAAATGCAGCTGGATCCTATTTATAATCCATTTTCACATTTGTTTGAATTAAAATCCCAGATTGTTGTGCTTTCAAGGTTGAATGTGCACGGCAGCCAACATTTATCCAACCATTTCAGGAGTTACTGGGTAACTGGGCTCCGGGAAGGGAAACTACACCACGCGTTGGAGCCACAGGGAGGAGAGAGAGAAAACAGACCCAAGCCCAAAGCCTCTGACATCACTGTTGTTTGGAGAGAGATTGTTCTGCTCAGAACATGTGCTGCCTACTTAAGACTCTAATTATTCTAAATTACTTAAATTGGCCCTAATACCTGTGTTTTATTATTTGATATTAAGGAACAAACCATTTTAAAAAGAAATTCATAATGCAATCAAAATATTGGCAACAGAGTCTCTCCGTAGGAAGCTCGGGCTTGGAAATACCTATGCTCGCTACTCTGCCACCTGAATTCTAATCTGAGAGCTGCCGTGTGCTCTCCCCAAGTCTTTTCCAGTATCCTGTTTATGTCTAAATCCAATAGTCCAGCCATGCCAGCTCGTTACCACATGGAAAACTCCATTGCTCAGACAGAGTCATGAATCCCTATATTCTTTATGCTTTAAGATCCACCATGACATCTCAAAGTAATGCCAGGTAAACCTACCAGATGGTTTTGGGGGGGATAAGGAATCGACTAATAATTTCCATTAGCATAATATTGTTATTCTAAAGATTTAACGACCTCACTGATGTGGTGTCCTGTCCTGGTGGAAAGTTTATGAGCCAGAAATAAAATAATACTTATGGGTACTCGTGAGGCCATTTTAGAATAGTACTAAAGCGGTTATAGAGATCTCAGGTCTCTTCAGCTCCAAATGGAAATCTTTTTTTTTTTAATGTTTTTATTGATTTTTAGAGAGAGAGGAAATGAGAAGGATAGAGAGATAAAAACACCAATGAAAGAGAAGCATCATCTATTGGCTACTCCTTGCAAGCCCCCTACTGGGGATCAAGCCCAAAACCCAGGCACGTGGCCTGACTGGGAATTGAACTGGCAACCTCTTGGTTCATGGGTTGATGCTCAACCACTGAGCCTCACTGGCCGGGCCAAATAGAAATCTTCTTATTTGAGCTGAGCTAAGTGATTTGGGAAGGGGCATGGTAGATGCAAGGCTGACTGAAGTGGGAGAGAGTTTATGTCCAGTCCCAGCTCTGCTGCTACATGTCAAGTTAGAGTCAGGCCTCTAATCTGGTTTCAAACTGCCTGGTTTCAGTTATGGCATAATTTTTCACTGGCTGGAGGACCTTGGGCACGTTACTGAAGCTCTCTGTGCTCCAGATTTTTCATCTGCAAAATTAATGCAACAACGGTACCCCAATCAATCAGGGATGAGGTAACCCTCACAGAAGTGCTTAGAACAATGCCAGAGACATAGTAAACAGCGAATATTATCAATTATTATTTTTATTATTAGGATTATAGGGTTTTCAGCAAGTTATCTGACTGTGCTGGACCTCAGTTTCCTTAACAGTCAAATGGAAGAGGTTGACCTTACTCTGGAATTCTGTGACTCTATTAGTTAAAATCCTGATATACTAAAAGACCACATTTTTTTTAATGAATGTATTTTATATTGTTGATAGTATTACAGATATCTCCCATTTCCCCCTCCCCCTTCCTCCCTTACCCCCTCCCTAGGTCTTCACTACCCCATTGCCCATTTTATTTTGAATTTTGAGTGTGAATTTTGTTCTTGGAGACCTATCACCAGACTTTGGGGACGAGGTGTACTGTACAACAGGTGTTAACTATGAGAACAGGAGTTCAGAAGAAGGGGTAGTGAGAGGAAGAGGCTTCTCTGGGGATCGTGGGGTCTTTGCCTTATACTAACCTGCATGGGAGGTTGCTAGGTCTCCCCTGTCTGGGGTCATGGAGAGGAGAGAAAAGCTGATTAGTTTTCACAGGAGATTCAAAATGGATTGTGTAGGTTGGTTATCTTTATTAATTTTTTAAAAATGTTATTTTTTAATTACAGGTTACATATAACATTATATTAGTTTCAGGTGTACATAGTAATTAAACATTTATATAACTTATGAGTTAATAACCCAATAAGCTAGCGCCCACCTGGCACCATACATAGTTATTACAATATTATTGACTGTATTCCCTATGCTGTACTTTACCTCTTCGTGACTATGTTTATGACTGGCAATTTGTACTACTTGATCCATTCGCCTCTTTCACTCACCCCTCCAGCCTACCTCCCATCTGACAGCTCTTTTTTTTTATCCTTTTAGTCATCAGATCAAAGAACGTATTTTTCTCCTCTGACAGGAAGCAGTAGCATGCATTTAGCTCCTTGTCTACAGAAAAGGGAGGGTTTTTTGGAAACACAGAAATGAATCAGATGGCTACTACTCCTGAGCTGGATAACTGACTTTTGAGCCCTGCCAGTTACCTTTGTCTTGTAGTACAAGTAACATATGCCCCTTGTTTTTACAAGGGTTATTTTGGTTTCTAGTTGTCTGACCATAATCAATCAAGGTAGTTGATTATACTCTGGAGAGACAATTGAACAATTCATTAGGCAATGACTCTTTTGCCCTCTACCAACAGAGAAATTGTTCTTTTTCCCATTAAGGAAGAGAAAGTGCCTTTTTTGCCTTCAATACACAGGTTCTCTGCCTTGTTATCTGTGGTTAACCCTGGTGAAGAGCACAGATGCTCTTGTGCTTTGCTGTAGGGTATCCATTTGAGGAAAACGTTGAACTTTGAACCTTTATGCTGGTGGGATGGAGGGAGCCAAACTCCTTTTGCAACAATCTCTCATTTTGAGGCAAAGACATAGTTGATATTACTGTTCTCTGTGAAATACGTCCTTCTCTTGCCCTGTGGCTTAAGAACTTCCCTCCATAAACCCAAATTTCCAGGGAAAAATACATTAGTAAATGAAGGCAAGGGTCCTTACAGTTTCTTTTAAGCAATGGCCTGATTTGCTTAAAGGGCAATGTTGATTTTTAAAATTTTATTTATAATCCATGTGTAATTAATGTGTCACAAACTGACATAACATCCAGTACTGATGAAAATTAGCTTACAGAAGCTATGGTCTCCTATACTTTGAGAAAGTCTATCTTGGCAGTGGAAATACCAAAAGCCTCAATTCCCATACCTTTAAGACTTTATCCTAAGGAAATAGTAAATAATTGGCAGAAACAAAATTTACCATTAATTTATTTAATACTTCTTTTACATATTCAGCATGTATTTATTGAGCATCCACTATGTTCATGGAGTGATCTTTATATACAGAGTCCCAACTCTCAGAAGGTATCATGTTTATAGGAAGGAAAAATTCAAATTAGAAACTATGAAAATACTAAATAAAAATCAGTTGGTTTATTACATTATATACTATATATGGAAAATATTGCCATTTAAAATAATTTTATATAGAAATTAAAAATATATTCATGATTTTCTAGTGACTTATACAAATTGTTTGCATATTATGACTAATTGTAAAATTAGTATGTCTGCTAATATGTTTACTATTATGTTGATTCCAGGGTTTGGTTTAGAGAAAATATAAGATGACCATGGAATCTTTTCTGGTGCCAGAAAGTTAGGAAGTATTGAAAAAAAATGCTGGAACCATGTCAAAAAAGACACAGGATCTACCTTTTGGCCAAATCTGGGACTAATTTGAGCCAAAACATGATAGTATTTAATTATAATCCATTGAATAAAAGAAATACCCATGCATACTTGAATAATAAAATAAAAGGGGAGAAGGGACAGCTCTTTTTTTTTTTACCATAGAATTCCAATCAACAACTATAGGAGGAAAATAGAAAATCACCACTCAGCAATTGCAATAATAATTATTATAGGCAAGAATCATTGATGTATGCTAAAATTAGGGGCAACAATCTGACAAGAAAGAAAATATTTGCATACTCAACCTATCTCCCCACAAGATGTTAATTACAAAGAGAAACATAATAACTTCACAATGGAGAAATCTAGCGAACACCATAGTAACCAAATGATCAAGCTCAACGTTCCAGTTATAAGACATCTCAACCCCATGTACCTCTGGATACAATGCACTGAAAAGGATTCAATACCGCTTGTGTGGTAGTCTTGCCAAAAATGCATAACATCAATCTCATCATGAGAGAACATCCTGTAAATACACATTGAGAGACATTCCATGAAATAACTGCCTTTGAAAAAGTCAATGTCATGAAAGATGGAGGAATGACATGATAAATAAATGCAATGTAGGATCCTGGATAGGAAAAGCACCTGAGTAGAAAAATTGGTGAAATTTGAATAAATTCTGTAGATTGGTTAACAATAGTAACAATACTACTTTCCTCATTTTGATAATCTATAATAATAAAAGCATAATATGCTAATTAGACTGGATGTCCTTCCGGATGAAGCCAGGGCTGGGAGGGAAGCCCAGATCCTGGGTGCCAGAGGGAAGCCTGGGTCCCTGGTGCCAGAGGGAAGCCAGTGCCAGCAGCCAGGGGAAGGAAGGCCTACTCTTGCACGAATTTCGTGCATCGGGCCTCTAGTTATATAATATGAGGTAAGTTGTTAAGATTTGGGAAAGCTGCATGAGAGGTATATAAGAACTATGCTATTTTTGTAACTGTTTAAGAGCCTAAAATTATTTCAAAATAATAAGTTTAAAACCACTCCTAAATTAATCAGGCTCTCAGGATTTGGATTCTTAGAATAGGGTTAAAAAATTCAAGAAAGAAATTATTGAAGGGAAAGAATAATATAAAACCAGAAAGACTGCATTGATGGTATTTTTAAAAGATAGATAAATTAAACAACCTTTCAAATCACAAGAGAAAATAACTGATATATTTAAGTGAAAATAGGTGGAGGATGAGAGAGCAAGAGAAAAGACTAGAACACAAAGTTCTCAAGTTGAAAAGGGATTAAAAATAGGTGTAAGTGTGACCAATTTGAAGGATTTATTTTGAAAGATACAGTTCAGCTGGGCTGAAGAAATTGGCTTCTGTATTTTCCAAAATGCTGTCTTGTCATCTCTCTTATTGGAGTGGACATAAAGCTAAATGTTTGATAAAATTCTCAAACAGCTGCTGGATCCCCGCAAGCACATGCTATTTTGAAGATGTCAGAGTTTGGCCTTCATGCATGGCAGTCGGCTATGAATGTTCACCTTTAACTCAGGGGCTGTAATTAGATCACGAAGTTCATTTTTATTGTCTAAATTTCTTTCATTCCTCTGTTGCGGCTCAATTGTGTAGGTAAAGCAGGTTTTTACCACACTTTGCAAGTTCATCACTTTTAATTCTGTTCCTACCACGCTAGATTAAATTTAAGGGTCACTCAAGTCAGAAGTCACTGGCCTTTGCCCTCTTAATGGTTCTCACCATTAATACTTGACCCTAAAAGCTATGTATACAATAAACCATATTTATAGGTGTGGAGGGAAGGGAAAGGCAGAAACACAAGTGATTATTTATTTTGCCATGCTCTTCAGAGATCAGGAATGTTCACACAGTCTTACACTTCGGTTGATGAACTTGGACTGGGTGCTTTTTACAGTGTCAGAGCAGAATGTGAGGAGGGAATTACATTTGAGGGTAACACTCAAAATGACACCCTAGCCTGTCTCAATCCCTCAGGAATTGCTGGTGCTTTATCTCCATTATGCCCTCACTTGAGATCTCTCTTTCTGGCTTTTCTTTTCTTTGCGTATGAAAGTAAGAAAATAAGGGGCATATATCACATTTAGGATTATCCCAGAAAGAACAAACTAGTCAAACAGTTTCTTTCCCAAGATTAAAATTGTGAAAAATCAAGAGAAAATTCTTTAGGAATTCCGTGAAATGTCTGCTCCGTCATTATTCTGTCTGATGAAAGAGGAGAAAATGAGAAGTCTTTATGAATTAAAATCTCCAGCATCCTGTTACCATAAACTTTGGATGTTTTTCTCCTCTCGGTAGTTTCTAGAGCAGTGATGGCGAACCTTTTGAGCTCGGCGTGTCAGCATTTTGAAAAACCCTAACTTAACTCTGGTGCCGTGTCACATATAGAAATTTTTTGATATTTGCAACCATAGTAAAACAAAGACTTATATTTTTGATATTTATGTTATATATTTAAATGCCATTTAACAAAGAAAAATCAACAACAAAAAATGAGTTCGCATGTCACCTCTGACACGCGTGTCATGGGTTCGCCATCACTGTTCTAGAGTGTTCTCTTTCTTAAAATTTGGGCGAAACGAGTTGATTTTGTTTTCTTCTTTTGCTTTCTTTTCTTTACTTCTGAACATATGTAGTTTTCAGGACATTTTGTAATGTGCATAATCGATTAAAGGCTGTTCACTTTTTTCTTGGTGAGCACAGCACCTGGGTTGGGCAAGGGGATTCATTTCATGGGAACAGAAACTTTCAGGGCATCCGGGCTGCCCATCAATTCTTAGATTTACAGAAAACTTGGCTTTCAATGGCCCATGTGGGTGCGCACATGTAGTCATGAAATAACGCATTAGTAAGAGTTGCTTAAAAATGCACATGCAAATATTGCAAAAGAGGACAAAATTCATTATTAATTCATGCACTGGAGCATTCCAGCTCCCAACCATTATAACTTTTGGGGAGTGACTAGACAAAATCTTTTCTTTAGCCTGGAATAATTATTTTGGCATATACGAGCTATCCGAAAGAATGTATGGTGATTAAGGCAAAGAATTTCTCTTGGTCACAGATTGACGAAGAGTCCTGGGCTTATAAAATACTCTATTTCCTCCATTAATTGTGTCCGTGTGGAGTTGTAACCAGGTAGCTGAAACAAATAAAACTTAAGTAATATTGTTTCCTTTAAAAATATTTCACTTAATTTGTGGAAGAGATTTGAACTCATTAAACATGCACAGCCCCCAGTGCACCCCCAGAGAGTTCCTCCACCCCCTCCCCCAGCTCTGCCCTCCCTCTGAAACATTCCAGCCATGCCTATAGCAACACCATCACGGCTTCCCAGTGAGGGAGGCTCCTGGAGCTACCCTCTAATTTGGGAGTGTAGGTGGGAAGGAAAGCAGAGAGTACAAAGTTAGCCTGGGGGCCTGCAAACCTCCCTTCTTTTACCTGGGTTCTTACCATAGTGTATGGTATGTGATCATTTTCATCTTTATATGCCTCTGAATCCTTTTGGCGAAAATTCCTAATGCTTTGAGGAGGATTCTTTGTATGAAAGGATGCATTGGTTTTATGAGAGGGTATATTTTCTCTGCACCCTAAAGCAGGCAACCAGTGGATCCGCACCGAAAAGCTTCAGAGCAAGTAGAAAAACAACTGGAGAGAGCGAGGAGCATATGTGTTTGCGTGTGAGTGGAGGGCTTGGACATTGCCTTGCGCTGGTTTATTGCCTCTGTTTACTCCCTAGAGGGGAAAACAAGCCAGAGTTAACAGAGAGAAGCCAATCCCCTCACATCACTTACACATAAAGCAAAGCTTTCTATCTACTTCTTTCTTTTTCCTTCCCATTTGGTGAGAGAAGCCACAGACATAAATAATGACTGTTTCCCTTACTGTGGATACAAAACAAACTGTGGGTTGATTCAGTACTTGGACTAGATTTAGTAAATTATTTTCTCACATTGTTGTCTACATGGTACGGCCAAAGAAGTCAAGAGATGTGCAATTACTTAGGGCCTTTGGGCAGCGTTACTTAGACAAAACAAGCTAATAAACCTAAAAATGAGTGGAATTACCTTCGGGCCTTATAAATTCCAGTTGCAGATTGTTGAAGAATATATTTCTTAAGTATCAATATGCATATTTTCGGCCCCTCAGCCCCTCAAGATATCAGCCTAGTGATGGATTAATTCGTCTTTTCCTTTCATTATATGGTGGCTATGTGAGATCATTTCCCATCTTGCCTCGAGGTCAATATTAAGATTTTTGTCCCCAAACACCTTCTGCAAGAGTCAGGGCTTTGAGTTTAATGAGTCAGGCTTTTCCTGTTAGGGTGAGTGAGATTTTACTATTTTCGTCTGTCACCACTAGAAAGTGTAAAGCTATGATACGCTCCTTCAGGTTTAGCTCTTCAAATTTAAGGATGCATGGAACATAAGAAAGGGTATTAATTTTCAATGTAATTCATTTCTAATTTTTTAAAATATTTCTCTGTCTCTTTTTGTCTGTCTGTCTCTCTCTTTCTCCAATGTAATATACTGTGAGAGAAGAACACAGTCAAGAATGTATTCTATACATTGCATACTGAATGAATGTGTTTTTAGGGCATAATTTTCCCTCTTCACAGTACAATTATAATTTAAATGTGCAGAGAACAAGCAAGTAGACCATGTGACATAAGTCAAGATTTCATTTATTAGTGAAGAGCTGAATTTCTCAAGTATCTCAGTTATATATATATGACTGGGGTAAGGAAATTACCAAATTATGAATGAATTGTTTTGATTATTTCAAAATGAATTCTTGAAAAAATTATTCACCATTAATTCTTCTTAAAATTTTTATTGTGATAAAATATACATAATATTAAATTTACCATTTTAACCATTTTAAGTGCATACTTTAGTAGCCTTAAAGCACATTCATTTTTAGAACTTTTTTTATTTCCAAATGGAAATTCTGTACCCATTGAAAAATAACTCCATATACCTCATTGCCCACTGCAACCAGCATTCCGTTTTTCTTTCTATGAATTTTCTCATTATAGATACCTCATATAAGTGAGATCATATAATAACTGTCCTTTTATGTCTGGCTTATTTCACTTATTGTAATATTTTCAAGGTTAATCCATGTTGTACCATGTATTGGAACTTCATTTCTTTCTGTAACTAAATATATTCCATTATATATATATTTTAATCCATTCATCTATTGATGCCATTTGGGTTGTTTTTTTCCTTTTGGCTATTGTAGATAATGCTGATATGAACATCAATGTACATGTATCTGTTTGAGTCCCTACTTTGAATTCTTTTGGGTATATACCTAAAAGTGAAATTGCTGTATCATGTGCTAATTCTGCGTCATTCTTTGCGGAATCACCAAACTGGTTTCCACAGCAGCTACACCAATTTACATTTCCACCAGCAGTGCACAGCGCTCCAGGTTCTCCACATCTTTGCCAACACATTGTTTTCTGTTCATGTTTTTATAATAGTAAAGCTAGTGGGTGTGAAATGGTATTTCATTATAGTTTTGATTTGTGTTTCCCCAATGACAAGAGATGTTGAGCATCTTTTCATGTGCTCATTGACCATTTGAATATCATCTTTGGAGAAATGTTATTCAGATCCTCTGCCCATTTTTGAATTGGGTGGTTTGTTTGTTCATTTGCTGTTTGAGGTATAGGAGATCTTTTTTCCCCCTCTAATATATATTTTTTAATTTCAGAGAGGAAAGGAAGGAAGAAGGAGAGAGAGATAGAAACATCAATGATGGGAGAGAATCACTGATCAGCTGCCTCCTGCATACCCCACTCTGGGGATCAAACCCACGCCTGGGCATGTGCCCTGACTGGGAATCGAACTGTGACCTCCTAGATCAGTGATGGTGAACCTTTTGAGCTCGGCGTGTCAGCATTTTGAAAAACCCTAACTTAACTCTGGTGCCGTGTCAGATATAGAATTTTTTTGATATTTGCAACCATAGTAAAACAATGACTTATATTTTTGATATTTATTTTATATATTTAAATGCCATTTAACAAAGAAAAATCAACCAAAAAAATGAGTTCGCGTGTCACAGGTTCACCATCACTGTCCTAGATCATAGGTTGATACTCAACCACTGAGTCACACCCGCAGGCCAGGAGTTCTTTATACGTATATCCTGACCATTTTCTTTTTAGTCAGAAGTTTTCATGCTACATCTAAATGAATTTCCTTAAAGAAATAATTTGCCATGTTATTAGATTATTTATATATGTTCATATATACATGCATGTAAATATTTTGTTTATTTTAATTCATGCATAAAGTATACATACATATGTACATATACACATACATATACATAAATATGTATAATTACAAAAAATGTGTGTTTTAAGCTTGAATAATTGCAAACTTAACTAAAATAACATTTGGGTATTTAATTATTTAAATTTTTAATACTTGTTTATTTTTATGACTTTCAGAACATTAATTTAAAAAAATTTGTTTCATTTTACCATCCTCAATTAGGGGGACTAACACAAAAGTACATAAACAACAAAAAGAAAAATGCCCTTTTGTTGGGTTATTTTATTCTTGTTCATTTCCAATATGTTCCAAAGTGAAAAGAGCAGTCATTTGTATTAACATGAATGCGAATGGAACTCTGTAGTTGATCTCTTAATCTCTGAAGGGCCTGCCTGGGTTGGAATGACACTGCCACTTACCGGCTATGTGTGATTTTGGCTTGTTTAACCTCTCTAAACCTGACCTTCCTTATCTGAAAATGAGGATAATAATAGATAATAGTAGGCTATTGTGAGGATTCAGTGAATAACCTAGTTAAGTGATCTGTATAGTTCTTAGCTCCTAAGAAGAACCCAGTTGGTGTTGAAGAATGATCTGATTCGCTAAGGACGTTCACAACCCTCAGGGATAATTTCCTAGACTTGAAGATGAAAGGCATAGCTTGGATTTTACCAGTGTATTCCTGGGTGATCATCAGACTCCTCAGAGGTCAGGAAAAGGGTAAGCAATTTCCATAGTTTGAGAATCCTTGAACATTTAAAAGAATGAAGCAATGCCAATTTAGGGTCATAGAAGTTACGGGATGTATAAATATTTGTTTTTAACAAATTAACATGTACATGGACACACACACAATGGCTATATGACTTTGTTTAGTGATTAATTCAAAGTCTACATTTACAGGCTTTTCTGAAGGGTAAGCCTAGGCCAAGGGCCCTGCTGAAAACTTCTCTTGCCTACTACCACCATCCCATGATAATCTCTGGTAATCATACAAAAATAAAAGATCATGGGAGCTGAAGACTCAAAGAAACATGAATATTATGGAGTTCAGTGGATTTTACACTCTGATAGCAAATTAGAAAACAGATGAAGGTGGAGATTTAATGGTTCAGATAAGGGGGGTTGTAGAAACTGCCTGCTGCATGTGCCTCATCTATAGGAGGCTTCATAGAACAAGTGTAGAAACCATTGCTTTAGTCTGATTTTATTTCATAGATGTCCTTCTCCATCCCACACTGAAATGGAGATGGGAAAGGAATAGTGCAAAAATGTAGAAACTGCAAATTAATGACAATCTACAACATGTGACCCTATAGAATAAATTGAAATTAACATTAAAAACCTAATCATGGAGAGTGACAGTTCTATTGTGTTATGTAATTTAATTTTAAAACGTGTTGAAAGTCAAATATGTCTGAGATACACAAATAGGTCTACATTACACAATTATTTTAAATAGTTTTAAATTGTTCTTTTCCATTTCCTTCTTATCCTCTTAGTCCTTCTCTCTCTCTTCTTTCTTCTTTTCCTCTTTCTCCTCTTTCTTTAGATATCCTTTTGCAAACTACACATGTTGGGTCAGATTTTATTATCCTTAGCTAAAGGTGGTTGTAAGAATAAAGAGCAAATACACTTATCTTCATGCTATGTAAATGCATACACACACACACACACACACACACACACACATATCCCATTTTAAGAAATTCTGCAGATGGGGTTATTATACCAGTGAAAAACTGACAGGTTATGCTCTCCTTAAGCATTCATTCATTTTTTGTATGATGAATGGATGTGAGAAGTCATCATTAGAGAACATAATAATCTCTGATGATGTATTTATGACATGAACGATGTCATGTGATGAAGTGTTTACAACATGTAATGAGGTTGTGTAACAATCTTTTTACAGCCTGTAATTAGATTGACTAATTCCTTATAAAAATACTCAACGATACGCTCTCTCTGTGCACGTGCCTGATATCACAGCAGTTTAGTAACTGACACCTCTAAACTGCAGAATTGGGCAGCTTGGATGACTCAATACTCTGCTTCCTATCCAAGGCATATGAAAGATCCCGGGTGTTTAGTTAGTACACTCCATGAATTGCCGCTTATTGGAGGTGACTGAGATAACTACTATAATGCATACGTGTCAAATATCCTTAAGGGTTGGAGAACTTGTGAGGGAGCTTTACACCTGAAATAACCTTTCTTAATATATCCTTTTTTTGTTGTTGCCAAGGGAGAAGTATGCACACCTGCTCTCTGACATCCAGGGCAATGTTTGTACCTGACACTCCACTTCTGTCCTTTAATTATCTAGAATTTATTCCTTGCCTTATTTCAGTAATTAGTGAAGAATATGACTCAAATGAGGCCCCCCAAATGTTAAATAACTGAAAGCACCTTCCATATGAAGTCATGAATAATCTATATTATATGTGACTACAGAGATGAATTAGGCAGCTGGGGAGAAGGAGCTGTTAAGAGGCTAAGAGGTTGAGGTGCAGAACCTGGAATGAGATCCCAAACCTCTTCCCAGGAAATGAGTTTCAAGATATAAGTAAAAAAATGCTGAATCCATTCTGTAGTTGTGTGAGAATATGAAGGAAACTATGGAAGTAGGATGATGAATAAAGAGAAATATGATGTAGGTGTATCATCTACTGAACTTACAGCAGAATATGAATGAGCAGTTGAAAGGGGTTCTAACCTGAGGAAAATGAATGACTTTGTGGTCTAGGAGAAATACTAGTCTACGTGTTGAACAGAGGCAGAGCAGGGTTGTGATACTTAGTTTGTAAGTATTTAAAAAGGGTGTTGTAGGGACTTATGTTAGAGTGAGTAAACTATACAAAATTAGTTGCAATTTCATCTTGTCAGAAAGAACTTGCTTCTTTTCATAGTGAATTTGGACAGGATTTTAGCACCACATAGAATATAGCTAATCCCATATAATAAGACTAGATAATGTGACATTGACAAATGAATATGACCAGGTGACAAAGTCATATCTTGCATTTACATAAATCCTTTGAATTTCCAAAACACTTTACATAACTCAATCACACTTCAGAACAATCCAGTACATGGGCTGGAGGAAATGTGTTTGCTTCCTACTTTTCAAAGTTAGCAAGTAAGACCCTGAGAAGTTAAATGATCATTGCTTCGAGGTCTTGTAATGAATTAATGGGGAGGTCATGGACTCTCTTTTCTCATCCAACGTGATTCCTGAGAAAAATCACCCTTGCTTGCCTCAGGTATGGTGGATGTATCAAGTGGCTATGGCCAACCTAACATACCAAATGGAGGCTGTTGACTCTGCATGCATATAAGTGCCACTTCATAGAAGGTGATGGCTCTTGTTTTTTTCAACTTGTTCTATGGACAAAACAGTGTGGAAACAAAGCAACCAAACTGAAAGAGAAGACCATCCACCGAAATGGCATTGAAGCCAAGTACCAGGGTCAAGAGCCTGCTAGAAGAACAGAACAGAAACATCTTAGCATCATCACTTGACACGAGGTTTCTCGTCTTGGCCAGGAAAGAATGTCTTTCAACAATGCCAGAGATGTAATTGGTTATTAAGAGAGTGATTATCCTACTCCTCTGTGTCCTGCTGGTTTCCTTTGGCCCCAGACCTCCCAAGAACTTCAAAAAGAACTCTGCATAAAGAGGAGCATCTGGATTCAAACAGATAAATTGGATTTGAATTCTACTAACAAGGTTCTGTCAATAATACATTAGGGCAATTTAGTTGAAATGCTCTGGCTATTATTCTGTCTGTTGTTGCCATGAAGGCTTTATTAAGTCGTTTTACTCTGGTCAGTTCCAAGAAATGAGCAATAGGATTCACACAGAAGGGGCCACGGAGTGATTACTGGTGGCTCAGTAACCCCAGGCCCTGATATATTCCAGTCTGCATGTGCATACTACTCACTCCTGGGTTATATACTTTATAATAATTACTGGAGGAATTTTGATGCCATCTTATTATAAGGTGGGCAATATCTGAGGTAGGGAAGGAAGGAATGCTGGTGCTTAGAATGCAGACTTAGATGGGCATGGCTGCAATTCAGGTCACAAACACAGGACCAGCTATTTTTTTTTCTGAGGGGAAGCAGGGGTTTTTGATTAGTTTCTTTTCTTCCATTGACAAGCAGTGAGGAGCAGTGACATTTGCTGGAGAAACCAATTATCCAAGCAGTAGGACAAATGTGATGAGACCTCATAAGAGGGAGAGAAATATGAAATTCAAATAGAAATAACAGTATCTGTGGTGATCAATGCAATTGAGGGAAAAGATAGGAACGTTGACAACCCACATTCTGGAAAGTGATTCTTTCCAGAATGTTTTTCCTGATTTTAAATGTCATCTTAAATTTCTGTTTTATTTTTCATATGAATCTCAAAGAAAAGTAATTGAACTTTCTTTTCCCCATTAATACTGAACTAAAAGGAATTAAAAAAAATACATTTGACATTATCTTATTTTACACTCAGATGTGTTGTTATCCCCTTTTCATTGATGAGTAAACTGAGGTTCTAAAAAGCTAAGTAACTTCCTTAAACATTTATTTATGCTTTTGCACTTTGCTACACCTCATTGCATGCATGCAATACATACTCCACACCTTATATTCTCTTTTTACCTATTTTATTTTAAATCTTTATTTTTGAAACCACACCTTATCTTCTGTTTTAACTTGCTCACACTTATTTCTTATTACTCACCTTGTTGAAAGGGGCATGTTTAGAAACAGGTAAAAGCAACATTGTTTTAGCAGAAAGCTTGAGGGACTGAAGAAGTAATGTTACATTCAGTTATTTTAACTAAATCTTGAATTGATGACCTGTACTATTGTATAAAGATATTTCTCTTGGAAAGGGTTTCAAAATTTAAAATCATAAGTTTTGACCTCCCACATCTAGGTATCTAGAACAGTTTGGAGGGTTTCTCATTTTTGCTTTTGTTTGTCATACAGTCCATAAAATTGACTTCTATTGTGTTTTCTTTTATTTCATAAAAAAACATCAGAGGAAGAATTATTGGTATTTCAAAGGACTTGGATTAAACTTGCAACAATGGTGGTGAAGGGAAGGGGTCTCCCTGGACTTTGTCAGCCTTATTTCCCAGCCTCAGGGCATGGCCTCTGGCTGTGACCTGCTGGAGGTGGGGGCAGTAGCAGACAGGCCAGAGGGCAGAGAAATCACACACCAGCCAGACCCAGGCCGTGAAGGGAAACGAAGCTTTCTAAGTCCAAGGGTCTGACATTTTACCGGTCACTGAGCCTAAGGCAATTGCCACAAAGAAAATAAGAATTGCATCGGGTAAACCTTAAGTTTATTTAATTAAAAAGTGTAAAGTATAAAAGAGGCCAGAATCCAGAGTTCTAAGTAGCAACAAGTGTATTATTCAATTTTTTTAAATGCTCATGTACTATATTTTAAGTTTAATGCTTATTTGAATGAACAGTTTAAAGGGTTATCATATGTAGTGTCCAGGAGTCTACAAAAATAGCTAAACTGTCATCAAGATTCTTGTGAGACGATTGAGGCAAACTTAACTTGGAATGACTCCTTGATTTATTTATTACTTTTGAGGAACTAGATTCTAATCAGGCAGGTATAACCCCGATAGAAAGAAATACATACCACTGGAGCATGAAAAGGATAATTTTTGTGTGTTTTCCCAGGCTGTATTGCAATAATTAGATTTACCATAATCAATAAAATGTGTGAGCCAAGTTTATTGAAGTGTCAATTTCCTATTGCATAATTTCCCCTGGGAACCTTAATTTTTAATTCAAAAAAGAAAAGTGGGAGATAAGTTGTACAGATGCCAGTGAATATGCGAGGTTAAAGAAAGCACAAGATTCCTTACAGACATCAAAGTGGGGCCTAGAACAACTCCCTTGCCACTCCTTCCCACATCCCTTGGCTCACCATTAATTTTCCAGGAGAATAAGATCTTGAAATGGCCAAGATATAGATCTCCTTGCCTAGCTTGCAGAAAGATGTATTGGACAGTACGATTCGATGATTTTTACTTCATTTCCAGCAGTCAAGAGCACTTAGGCGTGGGGTATTATGGTTGGCTTACAGCGTTTGAACTATAAAAGGAAGTGAGTACATGAGTTTGGCTATGGACATACTTTTCAACTATACATACCAGTATTTGGAATGAAATGTGAGTCCTCGTGGACTTAGAAAATAAAGCTGGAAACCCCACTAATGAAGATGAAGACATTCATTGGCAGCATGCAGATTTTTCTGTAATGGTTATATGATGCATCAGTCAGATTGACTGCAAAAACATCCCTGATTATCCACCCTTCCCTATATCTAAGCCCTTTGCAATATGTATTTGTAGCTCCACCCATCATGAGAGGAGTCTATTTCCCCACCCCTTGAGTATAGATTGACTTCGTGACTTAATGTTGGCCCAAAAGATGCAGTGGGAGTGATCATATGCCAACTTCAAGCATAGGCCTTGAGCACTTTCACAAAGTAAAGTATTACAGTGCAGTATTCACTGGGTTTAAGGGCCAGGGAGAATCTTAGAGTTGTCAGAATAGAGCTATGATGACATTTCCTCAGGGCCCATGGAATCCTGCCTTTAAGAACCACATGCACCTTTTCCCACATGCTTGCTTCCTGTGCTGAGGTCACTCGGTTCCTATATCATTAGAGCTGGAGGAGATCATAAAGGCCATCTAATCTAATCCAACGCCCTCATTTTACAGATGAGGAAAGAGATGAAGAACGTGTATAAAGTTTACTTAAGTTCACGTGGAAAGTGTTTTGTTTTGGCTGTGCTGGTGCACGTGCACATTGCACATGTGTGTGCGTAAGAGAGACATGAAGTATGAGATGTTGCTCGATTTAAAAAAGGTAAAAACAAAACCCTAATCCTCTGAGAGTTGCTGATCTCGTCTATCCTGGGTTTGTTGAACATCAGGCGTTATCTAGAATGCCAAGTCTTAGATACTGAGTCCAACTTCCTCCTTTGGCAAAAGATGGAAATGAAGAGTGATTCCCAAGGAATCCTGGTCACACAGCCTCCTCATACTCCTCAGAAGGAGAGTCCAGCCTGAGATTGCTCATTCACAGAGGATACCAGAGTCCAGTGGTTCTGATTTCCATTCACTTCCACTGTGATAAGTTATTTGTTTCCACTCATTTCCTCTTCCATGAGGAACGGGATCAACTGCTTGCTGATCACTATGGGGACAGCCCTTCAGGTTAATCAAACGTTCCAATTTCCGTTCAATGTTCCTGTCTCCAAGCCAGAAAGGACAAGCTCTTCATGTTATTTTTTTCTTCTTTAAAGCCAAATTCTTGGTAGCATCTCTCTAATGTTGATCTGGGTGGGAATCTGCAAGAATTAGATAAGAATCTGACTTACACCAAGTACTATAGTCAAAGGACTATTTCATAATTCCCATATGCACTTTCTTTTTTAAAATTTAAATTTTTTATTGTTTAAAGTATTACATATGTTTCCTTTGTCCCCTATTGACCTCTCCCTGGCTGCTCCCAGCCCCCAGCTCATGCCCTCACCCCCCTACTGTCTGTGTCCACATGAACTTTCTGATACGCTATTTCTTTTCAAGGAACTGAAATATGGCTGACATACATCTACATAGATGCATCACTGAGAAATAATTTCTTCCTCTGTTCTTTTCAACCATTTCTTTTCCCCACCACTATACATTTTATTTACTGTTAAAATTAAAATGTGTAAGCTTTTGATGCTACCATTAATTCAGACTCAATTTGAAAGTTGTTTTAAGTTTAATTCTTTGTGTAGATAACATTTTAACCACAGAAAAGAATTATAAACAGAGCAATTAACACCATAATAAATAAATTGATTTTTTTTATGTTCTGGACCAAAGGCGTGCATAATTTTTGCCTAGCTATAATCATGCTTTCATTTAAAAACCTTACACAGGGAGGGGTGTTTCCCCCATGATAGTGGTTGGGAAATGGAGATTTCAAGTCAGTTTCACTGGGTTCCCAGTCTCCTCAAGTGAAGGCCAAGTGAGGTTTTTCCTTCCACATTCTTGCTCTCACTGTAGAGGCTCAAGGCTCTAATGTTGGGTGCCGGCCAGGTGGCATGCTGGCCACTGTGAAGGGAGGTCCTCATTTGGCATCCATGAAGAGTTCAGCAGGATGAGGTGCTGGGGAGAGGGCCGCTCAGAATTTCACTGGAGTACAGAGTGAGGATCTTTAAACACTGAGTTAGCTCTCCCATAGGTCCTGGAGTCTTGATCAAATGCTCTCTAGCTGATGTTTTATTTTATGATATAAGAAATATTTCTTAACAATCTACACAAATGAGAGGCAGAATCAGAATGTAAGTTAGTAATAGTTGATAATGCAAACTAAAGGAATTAATAAAAATTCATTGATATGTATAAAACACGGATCCAAGAATGAGTCTAATTTTTAAAAATGTAGCTATTTTTCCCTATTGTAAGGCAATTGATTAACAAAAGAACAGTTTTGCCCAGCCAGTGTGACTAAGTGGTTGAACATTGACCATAAAGCAACAGGTCATGGTTCAATTTCTGGTCAGGGCACCTGCCCAGGTTGCAAGCTTAATTCCCAGTGGGGGGCATGCAGGAGGCAACCGATTAATGATTCTCTGTCATCATGGGTGTCTCTATCTCTCTATGCCTCTCACTTCCTCTCTTTCTAAAGACCCATAAAGACATATTTAAAATTAAAAGTAATTGTTCTCCCTGTTAAATATCCAAAAATAATTATCCCAGGAGCCCTAAATAAATTAAATGCCCAATATTAGGAATAATATCATTTCATACAGTCCTTGGTTTCCCAAAGTGTGTTTCTTGTAACAACAACAATAAACTCACCTTGGAGCTTGTTAAAAATGCAGAATCTCAGGCTTCACCCTGGGGATTCGTGTATACACATTCACTGTGAGATGCACTAGACTACAGTATCCTTAGATAGACACATTTGTACCTGAGCCTTCATTCTGTCAGCACCTTTCCTTGGGGTATGCTGATTGATCCTCAGTGAAACCACTTTATGAATTTTGTTGGTGTGGCTTAATCTAGAGGTATATAAAATAGTCTGCCTAATCTTCAGACAGTCTCCACAAATACAGCTTCTTGCAGGCAGGACTTTATATATTGTGCAACAGTGATTTTCCTCAAGGACCTGGATTGTAGTTAAACTTTCTGGAGTCCTGCACTAATATGGAGCTGATGGGGACATGTGTGTGTATACAGAAGGGCTTTGAACCTTCAGCATGTAGGTAGGCAGGAGGTTCCTAGAGAAGTGCTTTTCAAGCTCTGGATAGGGAACATGAGTAGTTCATAAAATTAATATAAGAGGTCATAACCAGAGGGAAAAATAAAGCAAAATAGCTGAGAACAAAATGAAGGGCTTAGACAAAGAAAAACACACTCATAGACACAGAGAATAATATGGTGATTACCAGAGGGAAAGGGGGGCAGGGAAATAGGGAGAGTAAAGGGGGATAAATGGTGTCAGAAGGAGATTTGACTTGGGGTGGTGAACACACAATGCAATATAAACGGTGTACTATAGAATTGTACCCGTGAAACCTATAAAATTTTATTAACCAATGCCACCCCAATAAATTCAATAAAAGATTTAAAAAATAAATGGACTGGAATAAAAAAATATAAGAGCAGCACTTATGGTTGGGGGAAGTTTGTTCTGTTAAACTTACGTTCTAATTGTACATATACACATATGTGTGTACCAAGTCAAAGTAAAATGGAGGGTTTTGTTTTGTTTGTTTTTTGCATTAGCCACCTGTCAAAAGTTTGGAAATCATTGCCTTAGAATATACCTCTGAAAACACTCTTATGGAGAAACTTATAAGGGAGGTTCACTCCCTCTGAATGTCAAGAGGAAAAATATCTTAATTTTCAATAATTATAAGCTATCCTATATAATAAAGAGGTAATATTGACCATCACGCCTTTGCACAAGATGGCCACCCCCAAGTTTGCACAAGATGGCCACCACAAGATGGCTGGCAGGGGAGGGCAGTTGGGGGCAACCAGGCCAGCAGGGGAGGGCAGTTAGGGGCAATCAGGCCACCAGGGGAGGGCAGTTGGGGCAATCAGGCCAGCAGGGGAGTGGTTAGGGGGTGATCAGGCTGGCAGGCAGAAGCGGTTAGGGGCAATCAGGCAGGCAGGCAGGCTAGCGGTTGGGAGCCAGCAGTCCCGGATTGTGAGAGGGATGTCTGACTGCTGGTTTAGGCCCGATCCCTGTGAGGTCCCAGATTGGAGAGGGTGAAGGCTCAGCTGAGCTCCCGCCCCCTCCAGTGCATGAATTTTGTGCACCGGGCCTCTAGTATTTGATATTATAATTTTGAGATGAAAATCCATAATATTATGTTATGATTTCTGCACAAAAAACAGCATTCCTAATTTATACATGAATCATAAAAAGAAATCCACCATTAACACAATGTTTCTTTAGGCACATTCGTGCTTGGTGTAGTTTTTGGAAATATGGAATTTGAGTGTGAAATAGAATTTTGGAAGTGTTGGAGCTCAGATTTGTTGAATTCCAATACCTATCAGTTATTTAGGCATTCATCTGACAAAAATATCATGTCATGTCAAATTTATAGGAGAAAAGGTAGATTTAAGAATTCTCCCCACAAAACTTCTTAGGCATGAAGTCTTTCCTACAAATCAACATTTTGTTAATTGATTGTAAAAGAATGGGAAACATACTTATTTGATTCACCATCAAATTCATATGGACTTGCCATATTTAATGGCAGAAGGTATTTTTTTAACCAAAATTTGTAGAGAACAGTGCAGAGAATTCCCTCTTACCACAGTGAGGTTCTTCCTCATAAAAATAAGGTGGAATCACCCTGGCCAGTGTTCTCAGTGGCCAGAGTGTAGGCCCATGCACCAAAGGGTCACAGGTGATAACTGAGCATGTATCTGGGCTACCTGGGCAGCAGGTTTGACCCCCAGCCCCCGGTCAGGGCACATGTGGGAGGCAACCAATCAATGTATTTCTCTTCTCTCTCTCTCTCTCTCTCTCTCTCTCTCTCTCTCTCTCTCTCTCCCTTTCATTCCCTACCTCCCAATCTCTTTAAAAATCAATGGAAAAATATCCTCAGATGTGGATTAATAGTAAAAATAATAAGGTAGAATCATTTATGCCTCCAGCTTTGGATTAATATACCAAAATGTCCTAAGATGTGCAATTTATTAAGATTTTCATTCTGTTCTATTTAAAAGAGCTATTTTACAAAAATATTTATTGCCAAGAACCAATATGATATCATAACTATAACTAGGAGCTTGTGCATGAAAAGTTATTTTTTAAAATAAAGGAATAATGTATTATCAAAATCAGTCATTATGCTCTAAGTTACAAGAATTAAGATTCATTGATTGTTCTCTAAGCTAGAATATTTTTAGTAGTTATTTTCTAAAAGCTCAATGCTTTATTTTTAGCAAATGTTTTATATTAATATGTTTGAATTCATTTTGCATATGTCAATATGTATGTCCTAAAAGAATCTGTAGATACTTTCAATTGGTTGAAAACAGTAAAGATGTTGTATACCTTGACTTTTAACAGTTAATATCTCTATAACAGTTTCCAGAGGATCAATAAATAGTATAGTCAAGATGTTTTTGCATTATATGTCTCAGGTTACATCAGGGAGATTTCTATGGAATATGGACGTAAATGATATTAAAATGGTTTCATTAATATTGGCTGGTTAAGGAACTTTCCTTCTGACACATGAGCAGGAACAGTTTGGCTGAACTATTAAATGATGCAGAAACACAACCAGTTAAGAAGAGGAACATTAAAACCACCTGATTTGGGGTTTACATGATGGAGAAAGGAAGTGAGCAAAAGCGTAATTGCACACCCCAAAATAGAGGAGATCGGCTGATTACCTGGTTACTTTTTAAAATAATTTAAGCCACTTAATGAAACACAGGATTCAGAATGTTAGCATTTAGGCAAAGAACACACAAACACTTCTGTCCCTTGGCAGGGCAAAAACAGTTATGGTGCTCCACAACTCTGAAGTCAGAGGCCTGAAATAGCCAGCTATAATCCTTTCTGGTGGATTTGCAAATAAATTATATTTACCATATTAGAAGAAAGATTGCCTTTCTGATTAGAAGTGAAAGGAGTGTTGTGCAATAAGTATGAAGAGTTTACTCTTAAAGATAAATGCCAGTTGTTTTTAAATGTAGGTCGTGTGTGTGTGTGTGTGTGTGTGTGTGTGTGTGTGTGTGTGTTAAAGGACCGCATGCTTTTCTGGGTTTCCCCTAAAAACAAGTTTAATTTTCTTAAGGGTCTAAGTTAAATTGGGATGCCTGTGCTTCATGGAGCTATGGAGACATGATTGTGCCTGGGCCACGATGGGTAATTTTCAGGTTTAAGTCTCCTTTGAGTGTTTGGATGCATTGGTGATTATAATTGCTGCTCACAGCTGAAAGGTTGAAAAGTTCCGATGAACAATTCATTCATTGTCTTGTTCACATCTGGGTTAATGTTTCCTTCTTGGAGAACTCTGTACCACTCTGTTCTCTGCTTCTTGCCACAGATAGCAATGCCAATTTCCCTCTGTTTACTTGGAAGCTCTTGAGGCTGATGTATCGGTGCTAGCCACAAATTAATGGAATTCTTTCCAGCTGCAATGCTTTCAGATATTCAAACAATAAGCCAAAAACACTGAACTGTTTTGGCTATTTTTCTCTGAACTATGTGCCATTCTCAGAGATGATGTAAACACAGTTACTAGTGGAAATGACCATAGCATTTAAAATATTTCAAAGAAACAGATAAAACTTATGGAAAACCATGGTCCAAAATATTTTTAACATGCTTTTAATGATGTTTAGAGTGAGAGGGAGGAAAAAGAGAGAGAGAGAGAGAGAGAGAGAGAGAGAGAGAGATGAGATGAGAGAGAACATCAATGTGAGAAAGAAACATCCATCTGTTGCCTCCTGTATGTTCCCCCACTGGGGATCAAACGCACAACCTGGGTATGTGCCCTGACTGGGAATTGAACCGGTAACCTTTCAGTGCACTGGATGATGTTCAATCAACTGAGTCACACTGGCCAGGACCAAAAGCGATTTTTGTAATCTGAAGCCAGAGGGCATATCATCTCAGAAGAGGGAGAAGATTGGATAAGGGAAAGCGCCAAGTGTTTACACTAAACAGAACTAGATAGAGGTCAAGCGCTGAAGTTGGGAACCCCATTTCCTTCTTGGATTTCTTTCTGTCCTGTGTTGTTTGTTAGCAGCATCGTTTCAGCCCTGCTGTGTGGTTAACCTTTGGAAAAGGACTCTGGCTGGAGGAAGTGCTTTGGCAGACAACCAGTGTCTGTCTTGAAATGAGGCTGAGACTGATGCCAGATAACCTGGTTAACTGGAGACCCGAACATCTGGTGAATCCAGTCCTTTTGTTCCAATGGAAAGGAGTCAGAGAACGCATGGACAACTGAGGGAGTCTGGGTGTTACAGAAAGTTGAAAGAACAAGTGAACTGATATGGCTGGTCTGATTAGACTCTTTGGAATGATAATTTTTATTCTTTGGTCTTAAAATGTTCCTGTTGATTTACTCTGTGCCTGCTGCCTAATTGGCAATCTCAACATATCTATTGATTTGTGTTGATCCTAAAATTAATTTGACTAAGTTAAAGTCTTTGAATAAATCAAGACCTTTCTATTTTTGGAGAAGTCTAATTCAGTAACCCTAACTTTAACTCTAGAATTGCCTTTTCGGATTTCCTGAGGAGATGTGTACAATATTCATGCTGGGGTCCTACTCCTATAGATTCAGATTCAGTTGCTTTGGGGTGAGGCTTGAGTGTGGTTATTTTGTAATAGCTTCTCAAATTATTCTAATATACAGCAAAGATTAGAAACTACTGCTCTGAAGAGAATCAGGAACAATTGAAATACAGATGTAATTAAGGGCCATGAAAAGAAAGAGCTTTAATTGACATTCTTTGAGTGTATGTTAGTGTGTACTTTTTTTTTAGCCTCATTTTAAAGCATCCTTCCCCTAAGAGTCACCTTTCTGTCAAGAAATATCCTAAGATTTAAGTGCAAATGTACCTAGCAAATGATTTTTCCTTTAACAATTAAAGTTGAAAACTTTATTAAGAAGTTGAAGGATATGTATTTATAAACATTTTAGAAGAGAAAGAATAGAGTGTACATGAGTTTCTCTAAATCCACCAACTTCACCAAATTACTTAGTTTAGTGCTGTATATGTCTGCTAGCAGGGGTAGGGAATAGGACCATCGTGCAAAAGAAGTATGTGCTCCATTGCTGCATTGAAGGAAATGATTAGTGTCCTGCAAGGGGGAGATAAGATACATACGTGAGATAATTAGACCGAACTCAAATATAAATTGTCTAAAATAGAAATAAACTTGTGCCAAAATTTACAGCACTGTTTCAAGTTTGCCTTGAGCTCATATTCTTTTCATTAATGTTATTGATTGAGGAGAGAAGCAAAATGTGCTTGACTCTATGAAAAACTAGAAGTCTAAGAAGTTCAAGTTTATATCTTACCAGAAGAAAATAATTAGCTATAAAAGCTCTAGGAACAGAGAAAAATCAGTGGGTACCTGCAAAGCACGGATGAATAGGATAGTTGCTGGAAAATGTAACAATCTGAAATTTGATGATGGTCAGCAATCTGGTCCTGTCTAAAATATCTGCCTGGCAGGAATTCTCTTTTAAAGCCTGAATTTGATGAAATCATATGGTTATAAATCAAATCCAGAAATAGAAATCAGTAAGTGGACCACATCCTCCCAATGGTTTTGAAAAACTCTACCCCGACTTTCACAGGAAGGAATGTCTTGATCATGAGTGATCTGTCACGTTAAAATCTAAAACATTATTTAAATTAACCATCTTTTCAGTAGCTACCTACGCTGTTTCATGCTGTGTCGAACACTTAATTAAGGAGCATGAGAAAGGGGGTACTTGATTTACAACTATTTTCTCAATAGCCTAAATCTAAGATCCTTTACTTCTGTGTATTCAAACATGTTATTCTTTCTTTCATTGGTACCTCCTCTCTCATGAAAATGTAATGATGTAAACACTTTGGTAGTGAGAATTTCATCAATGTATTCAAGTCTTCCTTGCTATCTCACTAATGATTTTTGAATAATAATGGAGATGACAGTTGCCCTCTTATCTACATCCTTAACAGTTTATTATCTCTACAAAGTATTCCCCTTACTGGGGACACCTATTCCCACTGTCCATTCTTCTCTTGTGGAGCCCTCACACATTACCAGATTTAGATCAAATAGAATCTCCTCTGTGAAGTTTCCATAGTACCTACAACCTATCCTTGACAGAGTTAGGTTCTTTGTACTTGGCATGTAGCAAACTGTTATAAAGCAAATGACACAGTATTTTAACTATTTGTTTATGTGACATCGACAGCCTTCATTTTCTTTTTGTTTTGGTTGTAATCAAACTGTGATACAACTCTTATTTCTTTAATCATATTTTAATTTAACCTATTTTTATAGAAGTAGTTCCTTCTCACTGTAGACAAAATAGAAACTAAACAGAAACAAGAACACTATCACCCCTAATCCTGCCAAGATAGCTATATAATACTGGTGCATTTCCTTCGAGAAACCCGCCTGACACAATTGAATTTAGACCGTTTTCAGATACTTGCTCTTTTAAATAATATTTGATTGATATATTTGTATGTACACCTGGGTATACTTATTCAATTATTTTCTTAAGGTAAATCTTAAATGAAAAGTTGTATCAAATGATATGATCTTTCCTTTTAACATCCTGATTTATATTTCCAACTAACATCGAGGAAAGTTGTTCCAATTTACTCTCTCTTTAGTGTATGAAAGTTCCCATATGCTGTGAAGATGTTTATGTTTCTGTTTTCCCCGAAGGGCAGAGAACATTTTGTATTCAATTTGCATTTCAGTGCCTGTAGCACTATTTGCCCCAGTTTGCACTCCAGGTTTGTCAGAAGAAGGATGGATGAATGGAAGGATGGATGGAAGAAAAGGGTGAATTTATTTTCAGAATCAAAACAATATACCGGATGTCAGATTTTCAAATCGAATGCTACTTAGAACACAACCTCTTAGCTATCAGAATGAGTTGCTGTCTCTACTTCTCGACCTCTCCTGTGGCTTCACTTTGTGAGTGCCTGCCTCTTTGATTAGGGACTCAGCCGTGGCTCTGTCCAATATCATGTAGGTGAAAGTGACAATGAGCCATTTCTAGTACAGGCCTTCAGCTCACAAGTTTTTACTTGCCTTCTTATGTCTCTACCATCATCATGAGAAGCATGTTCTCAAGTCACAGATGTCCCTTTAGCTTTAGCTAGAGAAAACCCAGGGAAAGGATGTGAGCACACAGGACTTTCACCCTGAGGCTGAATCACTCCAGCTGACCTCCCCCATGAGGCCATATCTCCCCAGACACCACAGGCTGAAAGCATTTCTGCCCCAACTGAGATCAACAATAAAGATACATTTTTAAAAATTCCTAAATAATACAAAAGACAAGGAGTTATTGTGATTCGTGTCTTCCATACTGCTGAGAAGTCTGAGTTGCTAGTTTAAAATGTCCTTTTAAGTATTGAATGTTGTTAAGGTGTTCTAAAGTAAACACAACCATGATAATAAGTGACATCTGCAAAACATTTTATATCTCAACTTTTATAGAATTCTGCAATTGAAAAAGTAATTCACTTGAATATTAAGACAGGTTGGGAGAAAAATCTTAAAGTATCAAAAATGTAGCTTGATAACAATAGGGTGTTTAAAAGGTGTTAACTTGTAGATGAATTGGTATTAGGAAAAGCGGTAGTAGGAAAAATCTCTACATCTTCTAGGCCCATGGTCGGCAAACTGCGGCTCGCGAGCCACATGCAGCTCTTTGGGCCCTTGAGTGTGGCTCTTCCTAAGCCTTAGGAGTACCCTAATTAAGTTAATAACAATGTACCTACCTATATAGTTTAAGTTTAAAAAATTTGGCTCTCAAAAGAAATTTCAATCATTGTACTGTTGATATTTGGCTCTGTTGACTAATGAGTTTGCCGACCACTGTTCTAGGCCATAGAGCAGGTGGAACCTGTATCAAGGGTTTCCAAGTAGCCCAATAGGAGTTCGGTGTAGAGATTGGGCTGAGGCAAGACAGGAAGTTAAAGTGCTGGAATTCTTCTGGAGAAATGACGAACTCTCTGGGGACTTTTAGGCAGATGTGTGGCTAAGATCCTTCTGGCTGTGGTGTGGAGAGTGGACTGGAGAAGTCAGTGCAGATGTGGGAGCTATGTACAAGCTTTCGTAATTGGTCATGTAGCAGGTGATGGTGCTGTGTTGAGGAAGTGGTCCAAAGGAATCCATTCAGGCTGAAAGAGGAACTCGATGAACTGTCTAAGAAATCCATCAAGAAAGAAGTTTCAATCTAAAAGACCTCAGCTAGTGCAGGGACCGGGGTCCTACCTCCAAAGAAATGGGGCTGAAGGGAGCGAGATGGGATCATCAGTGCCTTCATTAAGTGCCAGAGGGGAATCCAAAACTGGGGCAGAGATGCCACATAATGTGAGTCCAGGGAAAAGTTACACCAGAGACAAATTCCAAGTTGCGCCCACTGGTGGGAGAAGGGACTCTTGGTATACCATGAGGACCATGAATTCCTCTTGGCTTGAGACCAAGGGCCCAGTAAAGCAGGTTGCAGTCTTCAGGTCTCAGACTTGGACAGGCAGGCATGAGAGTAAGGTGACTGGTCTTCCCATCTTCTCTGTAAGAAACTTTCTGAGGCAATCATGTTGTTCCATGCTTCCAGCAACATGCTGGAATAGGCATTATTGGTGGTTGTTAGGTTTAGAGAACTATACATTCTTAAGGAATATTCATTTCCATTGTAACAACTCCTTTATAATTTAAAAATATTATTCTTCCTCTCTTCTTCACATTGATTTTTTAGTAAGCCTATATTTTCCTTTACTAAGTTTCAATCCAGAGCTTTAATAGTAGACCACATTTCCCAAAAATCTGATCCAAATTCTGGCTCATGAAAACAAATGAATAATTTTGAATCCAATGATTTTTATCCAACTATGAAGTTTACAGTATAGTCTTACATTCAACAAATTCTTCTTTGGCTTTGAATCAACATACTTGTAAGTATTCGTTAAGATATGCTCACGTGTAAAGTAAAATACATGACCAGGTCTCTGTTTTAATTTACCAAATTGAATTACATTTATCCCAGCAATGTAATAAGTTCAAATAGTGTAACTATATATCATTTATTTTTTTATTTATTTTTTATTGCTTAAAGCATTACAAAGGGTATTACATATGTGTCCTTTTTTCCCCCGCCCTTGACAATACCCCGGCTTCCCCTACCCCCCCAGTGTCTTATGTCCATTGGTTATGCTCATATGCATGCATACAAGTCCTTCGGTTGATCTCTTACCCCCCTCCCTCCTGCCCCCCAACCCTCCCCGGCCTTCCCGCTGCAGTTTGACAATCTGTGTGAGGCAGCTCTGCCTCTGTATCTATTATTGTTCAAAAGTTTATAATGGTCTCTATTATCCATGAATGAGTGAGATCATGTGGTATTTTTCCTTCATTGACTGGCTTATTTCACTTAGCATAATGCTCTCCAGCTCCATCCATGCCGTTGCAAATTGTAAGAGTTCCTTCTTTTTTACAGCAGCATAGTATTCCATCGTGTAGATGTACCACAGTTTTCTAATCCATTCATCTACTGATGGGCACTTAGGCTGTTTCCAGATCTTAGCTATGGTGAATTGTGCTGCTATGAACATATGGGTGCATATATCCTTTCTGATTGGTGTTTCTGGTTTCTTGGGATATATTCCTAGAAGTGGGATCACAGGGTCAAATGGGAGTTCCATTTCCAGTTTTTTGAGGAAACTCCATACTGTCTTCCATTTAAATGTCAGAAATTTTTACAATTAAATTTGCTTTAATTAAAATATATTTAATGTCGTTGAGTGGGAGTTGTAAATATCAAGAAATATAAAATTTTTACATTGAAGTCTCTGATTTAATGTGAAAAATAATTTGAAGTTTTAATAGAAATAATGCCAAAGGAGTACATTATATGGAAGATCAGATGGCTGATAAACAAGAGGTTCAGCTAAGTGCAGATTAGCCTCTTAATTCCCAGAAACAGCTTCTTTAAAACATTTTTTTTAAATCTCGTGCTTCAGTTTGTCTATTCAAAAAGTAAAATTACTCTGAAGGCTAATTATCAATCTACAAAGTAATGAAAGCAACTATTAGAACTATTTAAAATCAGGAAATAAATTGTAATTGATTTTATTTTATTACTGACACTGTGGGATTTATAATTTGCCTTATACAATTTCCAAAGCAATGGATAAAATGCATAATGGTGATAGATGGAAATGAAGTCTATTTTTATTGTTAAAATTTTGCCAGAAACTCGTGTTCAGACAAGTAAGGTCTGCTTGGTTTACTAGAATTCATTGAGCATCAATACTGTGATACTCCATTAAAAATTTCTTGAAGTCTAAAATTCCAAGGAAAATTTTGGGAATTGGTTTAATGTTTAGTGACTGGTAGGCCCGGGCATCCAGTAACCTCTCCTTTTCCTTCCCCCTTTTGAGTAATTTTTTGTTAGGAGTCTTTTGTTAATCTTTCTGTTTTGAATTCTGAATTAAAATTTATTTATCCTCAAAGTAAAAGAATAGACATAATTTTTTTAAAGTGGGGAGGAGGGAGGGATAAGAGTCAATTTGGGGCAGATGTTAAAAATGCAATGTAATCCTTTTTGAGGAAATAGAAAACAATATTATTTCAACATAAGAAATAGAGGTCAAAGAGGGATTTTGAGGAGAAAACAAACAACAAACAAAAGCAAACAAACAAACAAACAAAAAACAACACCCAGGGCTCTAAAAGTTTGGGAATATTGGTGAGAAAGACCATTTGTTAGAAGAAAGAGTATAGCTGGAAATATCAGAGATCAAGGGTGTTGTCCTGAATAGGACATGAGAGTTTTTATTTCCAAATGGTGGAGTAAATAAAGCATTGGAATAGATTAAGCATTTCCTGGCATTTTATTCTCTATAAATTCTAAGAAAGAAAGAAAAAAAGTAAACTCTCAACCTTTGAATAAACTGGGAGACTTCTGGAACCCTAACTATGTAGTGGGCAGAGAAAATGGGAAATATGTGTAAGTAGTAGATAGTAAGGCATGAAGTAGGCGGAGATTACTTTGAAAAGAAAAAGAAAGTTAAACCAAAATGACTTTGGGCCAGGGCTGGGAGATGATGGTATGAAAATTGATGCTACTCAATCCAGAAAATGGCTAAAGAATTGGCAGGAGTGAGGATGCTAGTGGTGAATTCTGGAGCTGAAAAGGAGAGATTTGTTTGAAAATAAGTTAAATACTTTCAACAATAAAGATTTTAAAAAAGAAAATAAGTTAAAGGAATAGGCAACTTCTTAATCCTCACTCTCACCATTTGCAATAAAAGGACAAATTTCATTTAACTGCCCATGCTTGCAAGAGCCTGGAAGTTTATTCTGTGGAAAAATTGAACCAGAAAAATCTCAGAGATCAGGGATAAGGGGCCCATAGGAGGATGAGTTTAAGGCATTGTATTTATGATACCAGGATTACGTAAAGTCTGCAAACCAAAAAGTGAGAAAGAACCTTCCTGCCCCTAGTCTTGGTTTTAAGCACACACCCTTTCCCAGACAGAACATTGGTAGATCAAAAGTGATCCCCAGAATGAAGATCAGCAGACATATTTATATTCAGCCTTCCAGATGATCTGGCCATCTTTTCATCTGATTACCTCAGGGTCCACCTTATCATTGTACAAACCATATAAATATACATACAGTTTCTATTCAACTATCTAGTATTTTGCTGTAAAATGTAAATAGCTAACCAAGCAATGTTGGCCATTTGTGTAAATCCTATTAAAGAAAAGATAAGAACCCAAAGAAACAGGGGAAAAGTCAGAGGAAGAAGAGGAAACACAAATAAGAGACCTAAAATTAAAGATATTATTATTAATCATCTTAAAATGATATATGGAGCTACTGTAACTATCTTAAAATGTTGTTAAAGGAGGAACAACCTAAGAATATGAAAGAACTCATGAAAATTGAAAATAGAATAACTGAAATTTTTAAAAATTCAGAAGTGTTGAAAAATAAAACTAAGGAAAATACCCAGAATTTAGAAATGAAAAGACAAGGTGATGAGTGGTAGGACAGAAAATACAAGGGTATTAACAGATCATTCCAAGTGATCCAACATCCAACTAATAAGTCTTTGGAAGACATGAGAACAGAAAAAAAAAATATCTAGTACATTATTATTTTTTTAATCCTCACTCAAGGAGTGAGGATATTTTTCCCATTGATTTTTAGAGAGAGTAGAAGGGAAGGAGGAGGAGGAGGAGGAGGAGGAGGAGGAGGAGGAGGAGAGAGAGAGAGAGAGCGAGAAACATGGATGTGAGAGAGACACATAGATTGGTTGCCTTCTGTTCATGCCCTGACTTGGCCCCAGGATTGAACCTACAACCGAGTTATGTGCCCTTGACTGGGAATCGAACCTGCAACCCTTCGGTCCATGGGCTGAAGCTCTAACCACTTAACCAGGGCTAGGATATTATTAACCAAATAATATAAAAATATTTCTCAGAACTAGGGACATTTAACTATCCCACCAAATATTTAGCATAATGAATAAAATGACTCACACAAAGGCAACATTACCACAATATTTTAAGAAACTGAGACTAAAGAAAACACGGTAAAAACTTTAAGAGGTGAAAAATAATGAGTTCATATGACATAATTTAGTATAGCAGTGGTATTAATAATGGGACATAGAATGCAACGGAAAAGGCCCTTAAAATTTCGAATTAAAATAATGTTTATACCATACTACTGCAAAACTATCATTCAAGTGTTAGGACAGAATAAAGTTATTATTAGATATGCAGTGTGAAGACAGAGAGCAAAAAAGAGATGCAGCCACAAGCCCAGGAATGCAGGCAACCACCAGAAGCTGGAAGAGGCAAAGAATGTATTCTTCACTACAATCTCCAAAGGGAGTGTGGCCCTCCCAAAACATTGATTTTGTATTTCTGGACTCCAGAAATGTGAGAGAATAAATTTCAGTTGTTTTAAGCAACAAAATTTGTGGTAATTCATTATGGCAGACCTAGGAAACTGATACACATGATATGCACAAGATTTTCTATTGGATACTGAACAAGGATCTCTAATTCTCCCTGGGCTAGGAATGGGGACTTGAAATATTTCACTAAGGTAGTTAAAATTTAATTTGAAGGATTTCACCAGTAAGAAAGTAAGAAATATATTCAAGAAGAAACAGCATAAGTAAAGGCCTAAGAGGGTGAAATGCAGTGCCTTCAGGGAACAGAAGATAGTTCAATGTCCTGGATTGGAGACATGGAAAAGAATTCTGACTGATGGGCCTGGAAAGTGAGATGTGAAGAGACCATGAATGCTATGCTAAAACCCTTGCTTTAATCTGACAGAGAGTACTGACTAACCAAAGCTCTCTAGTCTAATGATGGATGATGGAATACCTGGTATAATCATATGGGGTGCTGTAGGGATCAGTTCTCTTAACTAGGAGGTCAGTTAAGAGAATTTTGAACTTGTCTGGCAAGAAAGAAGATGGGGTGAGTAGTGGCTATGGCCATAGAATAAGATTCAGATTAAGATATTTTGATTGACTCAGCCAGTGTTGCTCAGTGATTGTCAACCCAGGAACCAAGAGGTGACTGATTCTCCGCCAGGGCACATGTCTGGGTTGTGGGCTTGACCCCCAGTAGGGTTTGTGTGAGAGGCAGGCAATCTATGATGTTTTCATATATCTCTCCCTCTCCCTTCCTCTCTCTAAAAATTTTGGTTAGATGTTGACGGTGAGGGAGAAGAAAGTCAAGAATGACTTGAAAGACTCTAGTCCTGTGTCTGGATGTAGAGAGAGTGACTTTGCAAGAATAGATTACAAATGCAGGAGAGGGAACATTTTTGAAGAGATATAAATGCATCCCTATCATATAGTAGGATGGGTAAGGACTAAGATGCTGAACAAAGATGTAGACATCTTTGCAATTTGTAATTCAGTGACCTCAAGCACTTCACTTTTATGAGCCTCAGCACCCTTAGTTTCAAAATGGAGTGTGGGGGTGGGGAGGAAGCAATATTATTTATTTCACAAAGATGTGACCTTATTTAAAGAGATAATGTGTAAGGGAGGACTTTCTAATAATTTTTTGAAAACTATATGAAGGTCAGCTATTTTTATAATGGGGTCCATTTGGGAAATGATAACCTTCTGGACATGCAGGTGACCAGTGCCACATAGATCTGAAACCAGAAGAGACTGTAGGGCTATCGGCCCAGATATAAGAGGCCATAGCAGCCAGGCTGGGGCAAAGAAGTCCTCTGAAATCCTGCAAGGAATGGAAGGGATGAGGGCTAATGCAGAGCACCAAGGCACTCCAACTCCTTAGGTGTACCCAGAAAGTGAAGTGAAATGAAGAAATACAACACAATGCAGGGAGACAATAAAAAATCTTCATGAATGGAGAGGGATGTTAGAAGATCATCCCAATATGCCAAAGTTATGGCTTCAATCCCCAGTCAGGACACATACAAGAATCAACCAATGAATGCCTCAATAAGTGCTAAGTGAAATAAGCTAGTCAGAGAAAGACAAGTATCATATGATCGCACTCATCTGTAAATTCTAATGAACAAAATAAAGTTATGAAAAAAATAGATCCAGAGACACAGAAGCATGGAACAGACTGACACATCTCAGAGAGAAGGTGGGAGTGGGAGTTGGTATGGGAAAAGATTAACCAAAGAACTTATATGCATAAGCCATGAACACAGACAATAGTGAGGTGAAGGCCTGGGGATGGAGAGGGTCAATGGGGAAAAAGGGGACATCTGTAATACTTCCAACAATCTATATTTTTTTTAAAAAGCCTAATATGCAAATCAACTGAACAGTGGAACAACTGGCTGCTATGACTGAACACCATGGGGCAGCCGCTCAATGCAGAAGCTGCCCCCTGGTGGTCAGTGCACTCCCACAGGGGAGCGCTACTCATCCAGAAGCCAAGCTCATAGCTGGTGAGCACAACGCAGGTGGCAGGAGCCTCTCCCACCTCTGTGACAGTGCTAAGAATGTCTGACTGACGGCTTAGGCCCACTGCTTAGGGGAAGTGGACCTAAGTTGTCAGTTGCACATCCCCTGAGGGCTTCTGGACTGCTAGAGGGCACAGGTCGAGCTGAGGGGCACAGGCCAGGCTGAAGGACCCACCACAAGTGCACAAATTTCATGCACCAGGTCTCTAATAAAGATAATGAATGAATGAATGAATGAATGAATGAATAAACAAATAAATAAATTTTAAAAAAGAAAGTGGAGAGAAATGGACATTGAGTCCTTACATAGTTCTGTTAATGGAGACAGATGCAAGAGGTTTAAATAGAAGTAGGTAATTTTGATTTCATAATAATATGTAGGAAGTTGTTGGAAGCCCTGTATTTCTTTCAGAAGATAGACTTTGCTCTAGGGTTCTTTTTCTTAAGGCAGTTCAATTAACTTGTACTCTTGACCTGAGTGAGGCTTACAAGGCATATGTTCAGCAAGCCCATGATAAAGATCCAGTTTTTTTCCTTTTCTCATTGAGGTGAAATATGCATACATAAAATGAACGGTTTTATAATGTAGAATTTCTTGGCATTTATTTAATACATTCACAATGTTGTACAACCATCACTGTCATCTTGTTCTAAGACATTTTCATGACCTCAAAAGGAAACTCCATACCCATTAAGCAGTGACTCTCTTTCTCCCGTGCTCCCAGCACCTGGCAACTGCCAATCTGTTTTCTATCTCTGTGGATTTATCTAGATTATGTACCTGAGATAATTGAAAACAGATATTTAGACAATTACTTGTACATGAACGAAGATCTAGTTTTGAATGGACAGCTTTGAAGGAGGTTAGGCTCAGTTTTCCTTAGAAGGTGAGTCCTGTGAAGATAGAGGTAGAGTGGCCACAATGCCTGTCGAATTTATTAAGACTGGTTTCATTGTGTTCCATACTTCAAACTTCCCTCTGTGCCAAAAGCAGAATCAGAGATGACAATGGTTTCTGTAAATTAGCTGCAGTCATGTGAAAGGTGAGTTCTGGGTTAGCCACACAGTAAATTTTAATAAGGGAACTGCAGAATCTAAACTTCATTGTTTTCAGGTGTGTGTGTGTGTGTGTGTGTGTGTGTGTGTGTGTGTGTGTGTTTAAACTGTTTTATAATCAGGGAAATTTTGCCCCTAAATGGCTACTATTGGTAAATAATCCTCTCTAATCATAGGCTTAAAATGTCTGGGCAAAACCAAAAATGACTCGCTGTCCAAGGTTTAGTAACAGTTAAGGCATTTAAACAGGAGCAGCCTGAAGAATTGTCCTCCGTTTAATCTTAGCCAACCTGCAATTACTCATCTCCCAGCGAGACTTTCCCTGAGCAAGTGAAGGGCAACCGAAGTGCATGAATTGTACTCTGATGACTCAAGAGAAACAAAACCCTGATCATCTTTGTTTCAAATAGTGTGTGTTGTAGGTAGAAAAACAAAAGCCCCTCTTTGGTGGTGAATAATAGTTTGCCCATCAGATCTTCTCCAAGTCCAAGTTCCACTGCCTATGTCGAGGTTTCGAAAAGTGCATATAAAACAAATGAAGCTTTACAAACCTAGTGGAATATTATGAAATACTAATTTTACAGGTGCATGTGAGTGGGCTGCAATTCCAAATACCAGAATGCCATTAAATATAATGCACTCCGTATGCAGGGCAGTTAATTTAATATTAAACCAATAAAACATTTACCAGTGCCAATGAAGGTCCTGGTTGTTGACAGCAGGCTAGGTGTCCCACAGCCATGCCGTCTTTCTGTTTGCAGGCCAATTTTACACAGCTGCTTTCTTCTGGAAATCATGCCTCATTTGAAGCCTTTGCAAGTATGATAAATAGCCTCTCTAAGCCTTAGCGACGGTGGGGACGCTTGAAAATATTTAGGAGCATTTATTAGCTAGAATATGAAACGAGATTTAGTTCAACCACAGTCTTCGACTGTGTGGAGGCCTGATTATTGGAGGAAATGCTACCTGCTCGGGCGTGTGTATCTTTTGCAGGGCACTGCATAAAATTACCACTCTGAGGGCAATACCAAGTTCAAATTGCATAAAAATTCTAATGCCCATCCATAAAATGGACACAATTAGGATAACATATTTACTTCTAAACTCAGCTGTTTGGTGACATTATGGTCTCTTTTTGGCTGCCATTTTAGGCATAGAAGATGTAAAATAAAGGTTTTTACACAGGGAGTTGGGTCTATGGAGGAATTCAGGATTTATAGAAAAAGGTACATACCAATACAAGAAAAGAAATGCTAAGTGCTAACCATATTGTTCAAATAAAACATATTGTACAGAGTTTACTGGGGCAAAAGTAGTAGGGGAAGTCTACCTAAAAGGTGGAGTTTGGGCTGGATAACAGAGGAGGGAAAGGTGTAGGAAACTGGCAGTGCATAGAGGGTTCAGGTGCATTTGTGCACACAAGGATGCTCTACTCTGAGAAAAAGTGGACCAACATGGCTGAAGTGGAGAGTTCATGGAGTTGGGTAGTAGGAGATAAATTTGAATAGATTGAATGGTTCTGATTACAGTCTCTTGAGCAGGATTATAGATTGTTTTTGCTATTGGAAATGTTGGTATGATGAGGGCTTTTGGAACATGAAGGTGACACAAGAAGGGAGGGTTTGCGGGAATTCCATTACGGTAGCCTCTTGGATTAATTGCCAAGAGAAAATTGAAAAATGTACGTATGATTAGAAGGTTAGGTAATGAGAGATTTGCACTGGGGTGGAAGTGATGAAAAGGAATGGAATGTTGTTTAGGGAAACATTTTGAAGGAAGTATTTATAGGATCTGAGAACTTCCTGGGTGTAGAGAGTGACATGTAGGCAGGTCCAGGCCAATTCTGGGACTTTAAACTCAGGTAACTTGAACAATAGAATAAGAAACCCAAAGGGGAGACTAACTTAGGTGAGGAAAAGATGAGATTCATTTTAGACATGTTGAGTAAATCCATGTAGAGATTCCTAGTAGGCCTTTGGGAAAGCAGGACTGAAACTTAAAGAAAAATAGATTTGGGTGTCATCACCCACAAGACAGGTGTTAATTGATACTATGAAACTCAAGATTTCTGAGGCAGACTGGAGAGAGAAAGCTGTAGGGACCTAGAGACACAACTTCCTTTTGGTTTCTAGGTGTTCAGTGGTGTAAGAAGTGAAGCCAGGGATATAAACAAGGAGTTGGCCAGAAGCCAATGTAACATCAAATCTTTTTTTTTTAAAGCATCTAATCAATAGCAATTACTGAGTTGAGAACTGAGAAAAAGTCATTTGAAATCTCTAAGTAAATACCTACCAGACACCATTGCGAGAGTGGTGGGAGTTAAGGAATGAGTGGCTACTTTGAGCATGGGTGCCATGAATATAGACTTCCCTTTTGAGGAGTAAAAGCCAAAGCAGAGAGGAACAAGACAGGCATTTGGGTGTCGTAGCAGCATCAAAGGTACTTGTTTTTGAGATCACACATAAGCTTATTTTAGGTAAGGGAAGAAGAAATTTAAAAGAAGAAAATACTAAGAACATTGCACAGGGTGTGTATTATCTGAGAAGTTTAAGTATCTAATACAAATAAAACAAAATACGACTCTACCAAGATGAGATAATTAGAGATGATTAAAAATTACAGAAAGAAATGGATACATCAAAATTAATATGGCTATTTGGAAGAGGGAACTGAGTAGACAAAATGAATGAAATAGTCTCAGGTATATGGAAATTATTAGCATCTATTAGCCATGAAAGGTGGGAACATTTAATCCCTGGTGAAGTTTAGTATACCCATATTTATAAATTACTTTGATCAAGGGGAGACAACCTGGTTCCTGTTATTGTAATAGGATTGTTAACGGCTGCCTGGAGCACAATGTTTTGAGGCTACATCCAAACTCAGCATTCAGGATTGCCATTGAAGAATCAACAATGTCTGCCTTGAACACAGACTTAGGAAATGGCAGCTCCAGTGCTAGCTAACAGAAAGAACACTTAGGCCACAATGAGTGTGAAAAATCCAGTTGCTTAGATTCCAGGAAACTTGTTTCTCAGGATGACACAAGGTTGAAAATGAGCAAGGGAGAAAGTTAAAGTGAGGAAGTCTAGGGTGTTGTTACCCAGAATATGGGCCAGCAGCCTAGGCATCACCTGGGATGCTTGCTAGAAACCTAGAGTCTCAGACTTCACTCCAGAACCACTGATTCCAACTCTATTTGAACAATATCCCAACTGATTCATGCACTCACCAACTTTCGTAAAGGGCATTGCTGGGGTATGTGCCGGAATGACCACAGAGATCAAGCTAGGTGGGTGAAGGAGTCACAGAAACCAAGAAGAATTCTTTAAGTCTGATTAATGGTTCTCAAAGTGTGGTCCCCAGACAAGTTGTATCCTCAGCACCTGGGAACTTGTTAGAAATGCAAATTCTCTGGCCCCACCCAAGATCTACTGACTCAGAAACTCTGAGCTTTGGATGCAGGAACTTGTATTGAATGAGCCCTCCAGGTAAATCAAATATGCTCTAAAATTTGAGAACCATCAATATAGGTAATTTGGTGAATGTGTGCTTGGTGAAGAACAGGTGTAAGAAGTAAAAAAGTTAGTTGAAAAGTTTCAAGTCTACATCAATATTACATACCACTAAGAGTTTATCCAAATCAACCAATACAAAAGACCATGAATATTTTGTATTGTAGGCAAAGTGGGCAGTTGTCCAGATGAATTTTTGGCAATTAGTGGACAAATTCTTTCCCTGAAGAAGTTCATAGTATAAGAGAAGTTAGGTTATGAGAAGATAAAGTTTCCATAAAACACCATTTACAATGACAATGAAACTGAAAAGTAAGCAGGGCAGGTCTAGTTTGGGGTGTTTTAAAGGCAAATTGCATATAAATAATGTTCCCATTATTAAAGTAGGATTCGACATTTGTGTCAGTTATCATACATATCTAATTTTACTATGATCAGATTTTTTAAAGAAAAATGACTGCAATTCTAACCTCTCTCTCATCTACTACCATAGCGCCCTTCCACGCTAATCCAAAGGTATTTAGGCCTGCTGGACATCAGTATCTTTGGGGTCGCCACCGGCAAGGAAAGCCAACTGGTGTTCTCCATGTTGCTGCTCTGCCCTACCTAGTTGCTCCTGGCCCCGCGTATGGCTATTTACATTTCAATTAATAAAGTAAAATGACTAAGAATTTTTCCAGACAGACCTGCCACATTCCCCATGCTCAGTAGTTGCTTGTGGCAAGTGGCTGCCATATTGAGCAACAAGGTTTACAAGACATTCTCATTATTACAGAAAGTTCTATTGGACAGGTCTTGAGCTTTTGATTCAAGATTCATATCAAAATACAGGCTTTGTCGGAATCAGGCTGACTTACCAAGGAGATACTTTTCAGTGGGGCTAAAAGCACATTCCATCTGTTAAAAGGGTGGGATTGGGGGGTGAAAATCCAGCAGTCCCCACCTGCTCTGAACACACAAATGTTTCCTAGCTTCTCCTTGAACAATTGGGATGTGGAGACCTGAGGGGATCAAGAGATGACAGTATTTATTCACTTTCTTCTTTATTTGTGTGATGTCAGATGAGCCCTGCCCCCCCAAAAAATCACCCAAAACAAGATGATTTTGACTAACATTCCAGCACTCTTTTCATAATTTTATTTACACAGTTTTTGTTTCTGTGTGTTTTATTTTTGTTGTTGTTTTTTTTTTTTTGCCAAGGCCTGTCATACAGAAGGTGACTGTAATAGTTTTATTTTACATGTTTGTCTGTCTATCTATCTATCTATCTATCTATCTATCTATCTATCTATCTACCTAACTATCTATCATCTACACTTTTTGCTGCAGCCCTAACAAGATAAATGCATTATAAACAGTGACTCTGGTGAGCAGCCAGCAGAGCCTGTTGCCTGTCTGAGGTTGGCTTTTCAGGTTTGGTTTGAGGCCCTTGTAAACTTCCAGTTATTTTTAACCTGCCTTTCTTGAAAGCAGGCTAGAAAGAGAACAGTATTCATTCAGTTTTGCTACATAAACCTCTTTTTTTGGGGGGAAGAGGGTTGTTAGGAACCTTCTCCTTTGACTGAATCAAACATACTAGAAACAAATTATTGATCTGAAGCTCAAAACAGTGTCACCACGTTAAGCTGAGGGGTCATTCCTAAGGTACAGAAACTGGAATTAACAAGAAGACCTCTGGAATCTGTCATGGCTCCTGGTAGATGGAGATACAAACCTTTGGGCTTCAATCTGTAAGTCTGATGTTTTGTTTTTATAATAAGAACCCGCTTGGTATCTATAAAATTCATCAGCCAGCATAATGCCACCTTTGTCAGACGCAGGTATAAATCTGTGAAGAATCATAAGTTAGGTGAGTAAATGACTTTTCTATGTCAAGGAAGTCTAAGATTAGAAAAAGGATGTTGCCTTGGGAGACCTGTGAGCTATTCGTGTAATTTGACTTAGGGGTTTATGGCAGCATTTCCTGTTTATTCTTCGGTGTTGCTCCCCTTGGGCAAACATAAATACCCCTGTGTCTCCTGTTTCCTATGTTCCCCAGAATAATTTTTTCTCGCCCTGGTCCTGGGAAGATAAATGTTCTAAGCCTTTCTGATGAGGCTTCCAACATCTTCCATATGAATCTCTGTGAAACGCTAAGAAGTCTTTTCCGGGCAATTAGCCTCATATAATTTTCCAAATTATATGTTTAGCTCTGACGTGTGTCTCTCCAAAGCTGGTGTGCTATTTGTTTATTTGGTTCTGAACCCTGGGTAGCAAGGAGTCCCTCTTGCTGCAGGTGAACCCCTGTGAGTCACGTCGCCAGAGAGGAGCTACCACACTCGCAGGTCCTGCCAAGGCACCTTCCAAACCTTTATGAAAAATAGAAACTAGCTTTCTTCTTTTCTCCTTAATGCTTAATTCTTTTTTAAAAAGTATAAATATGAAACTGACACTGAACAAAGAGTTTGTAATGGCATCCTCTCTAGTTTCATAGCTTCACTAACATCAGTTGGCTTCCAGTCGAAGCCAGTGAAGGTCATGGCCATGCCTGGGCAGGGTCCTCCTGAAGCATGTTAGTGCTCAGATCCTCTAGCCCCCACCTGGAGTTCCCTTGGATAAAACTTCACCCTGCTTCCCAGCACATGCTGGTTGGAATCTGGGAAACCCATCACACTTCTTCCTCTTTCCTCAAATTAAACCTTTACTCAGTTTTTATGTTCCAGGGTCCTGATCCTCCTGGTGACAGAGGGTTCATCAAAGATTAATTAGGTACACTTATTCATGATGATATAGTAGCCAGCTAATCTATGACTCCTGCCTCATAAATCTTAACTCAGTTCTTAGGATTGCAGGAAGGAATGGGAGTTCCACTAGTAGGCCGTGCGAGGAGGCAGGAGTGATGACTCAGGGTGTCCCACACTCTTGCCAGGGAAATCTTACCGGCGGCTGCCTTCCCTACCCTAAGACAACCAAGGACATCGGGAAGAGGTCACACCTCCTTGAGTGACTAACTGAAGACGGGGAAGAGTAACATACAAGAACTTGATTTTTTAGGACTCACTCAAAACCTCTCAGTCATTTTTAGTTCTACCATCTCTATGCAACACTGCGAGGCTACATTCTCTAGACTATACATCTGATGATTCCCCTCATTATATATTTTAAAGACCAAATTCCTTGACATGATAGATAAGCATGCATAATGCAATGTGGCAAGTACACTTTTCACTTAAGCGGTGTTTTTTCTGTTTCTTGATATTACAGATGAACTTTTTATTGTGATCTGGACATTCTGGCTATTGTGTTTGGAGAATCTGGGCCCTATTTACATCTTTTATTTTAGTAAGCAGTCACCCTGTTAGGTTTAGCATGAAAGGACATGGCAAACGATATTGAAGTTCTTTGGACTATTCATAACATTTATACATCCAATGCATAGCCAGACTATATGCTATTGAAGTTCTTTTGACTGTTCATCTCATTTATACATCCAATGCATAGCCAGGCTTCTCCCCCAATTTACACAGCAGTTATACTATCACTTTTGAAAAGAGGGCATGGAAGAGTAACAAAATTCCCAGGAGTGGTCTCCTTCCTTTTTCCTCTGATGTTCTAACAGTCTATGCAGACTGAAAGGCAAACTTCCAGCTCTCCCATTCCCACCCACCCCACCCCCCCCTGGCAAAGCCCGCAATCAGCAACAAACAGTGGTCCCATTTTGATCTCTTTCGTGTTGTAGTGTCTCTCATCTCCATTTCCTGATCTTCCTAATCTCAGTACAGCAGTTTCTTATCAGAAGGAGCTCCGGAAAGGCAGCTTGCTTCATAGGAGAGGATGCTGACTCAGCCTTGAGTGTTAGGTGAGAACTGGCTCAAGCTGGCTCAGTGGGTGTCAGCCTGCTGCCAGACAAAAGCCCTGCAGGTGCGGAAATGCCATGGACTCAGCAAATTGGAGCACAGGACAAGGTTGAACTTTCCCTTCTTTCTAAGTACCAGAACTGAAATGAACGCATGTTTTGATCATTGTTACCATGCCTCTGTGCTGCAGTCAGAATAGCTCTTTTCCCTTCTGGCCACCTTTAAATGGCTGATGTTTAATGAATGCATATCATATGTTACCCAGTATTCTAACTACTGTCCTAGTGTGCAGTGTAGGTCTGCTATAATAACAATAATAATGGCAGTGGTAGCAGTAAACAAGATATTATACTAATAATAGCCACTTATTGAACACTTCATTGAACACTTATGCTATTCTAATTGCTTTGTATGGATTAACTCATTCTATTGGCCGATCAAGCTATAAGGTGGTGACTTCTATAATGCCTATTTTACAATTTAGGAAACGGAGGCTAAGATATCATTAAGTTAACCAAATCCACACAGGTGTAGACTGAGGGGTTGAGATTCAAATTTAGGTAGTGTGACATCAGAACAGATGCTCTTGGTCATGAATCTATAGCTACTAATTCTTCTAGGACTTCCTGCAGTAAAATGAAGGAGTTTGATCGCACAATGGCAATTACAATAATACAGCGACAACAACACCAGTAATAGTGAGCAAATTGTCTAAGTGCTTATTACTCCGAATGTATGCCATACATTTGACATGTTTTTTTTTAATATAACCCTCATCACTGCCTATATTGGAAGAACTATTCTTATCCATATTTTATAGTACGGCAGAGATGTCCAGGGACATGCTGAATATCACACAATTAATAAGTGGTAGAACCAAGGTCGAAGTCTAGCCATGGTGTTTTTCTATGAGTTAGCAAATACACACACACACACACACACACACCCTCTTCTATTTGTGGAATTTTGGCCACAAGTGAGATTATATATATATATATATATATATATATATATATATATATATATGTAATCCTCTACTTAGGAATATATTTCTAAAGATGAACATCATTACTTCCTGAGTCATTTATCCAAAATTAGGGCTATGGAAACAGAAGGTTATCTATTATGTTAGATAATCAAAGATAGAGGTTAGTAAACTGTGCTGAGCTTGTTTCCTCACATGCAAGATAATTTGTTAGGCTGACAATTTAGTGGCAGTTGGACACTTAAGTTAACCTGCCCCTGAATCTTGATCAAGCCTTCACAAAACTTTAGGCAGCAATTTTGTTTTTATGGTACATTTTTCCTTATAAGTGGTTCAAGTTAGTTTCACAGGGGATTAAAAATACAAAGGAAAATGGGCATAAATGCAACATATGAACATATAGATGCTTTCAAACCTTTCTATTCTAATTTCCCAAAAAGAACAGAAGCCTCAAGGTGAGAACTGAAAATGTGGTTCTGCCATTCTGAAGGCTGCATAGTCAATGACCTGCTGAAATTGTGAGAACATCTTTGAAATGAATTTTTCTATCATTATAGGTTATGAACACCTGTGCATGAGTCTATATGGCATGAAAATAGTGTTTGTCTGGCTGAGGAAAGATGCAGTTTAAACAACTAACTCAGCACCGATTCTCTTTAGGTGTGACCCATTTAGCAAGAAATTTTTAGGTATTCAGAATTAATTGTATATATCAACCCAAACATGAATTTTTTTTTCCTTTTTGAGATTAAGTTTAAAGTTGTGATAAAATGAGCTAACTTTTTATTTTGGTGGATTTTAATCATTCAGTTAATTTTGATTATGTGTCATGCTTGTAAGTTGCATTTAATCACATCTACCTAATTTATTCCTAAAAGGAGTTTATGTTCCCATTTATACTTCAAAAGAACAATAATAATAACCCAGAGTGAGTGGGGGCATTTCATCAAGTGAGCATTTAAGAAATATCATGAGTAGGGGTTCAAACTTTTGGTGACTAGTCTGGGATAGAAAATTTATCAAAGGTATTCAAAACTCTAGGCTTCCCATGGTGCTTGCTCTTTGCCCAACAAATATTTACTGGGTTAAACACAGGGGGGAGGGGCTTCCAAGGTGAATGAATCAGACAGGATCTTATCTCACAACCTGGTTAAAGACAAGGGGTGATAAAGTGCATCCACATGCAAACATAAAATAGGAAGGTATGTTGAAAAGTCCCATAGGAAAAATAAAGATAAACTAACTAAGAGAGCTTAGGTGATGCGAGCAGAATTCCATGAGGTAGGGGGTTACTGGAATTGGGGCTTCCGAGATGGCGGGATTTTACAAAGTCAAGACCTTGACGGCTGCATTTCAGGCAGTGGTGGTTGTAGCTGAAGCCACAGCAAATTATACTTGGAAGGAAATTATCAGCAGTCAAGCCTAGAGAATTGTGTAAAAGGAAGTGATGTTAGAGAATTGGGTGGAAAAGACTAGTTAAAGGCTTTGAAGTTTTTGTCCGAAAGCAATGGAAAATGACTGAAGTATCAGATCAGGGGACTGGCATAGCTCAACAATGATTTAAGAAGAAAGGTTTGCTAAGAGACTATTAGAGATAATAGAAGCTGGAGAAATTAGAGACAAGGAGACCAGTTATATGGTAATTAACAATAGAATGATACCATTGGAAATAGGATATAATGAGCAAATATAAGAGATATGGCAAATAGTACATGGTAGTATATGTGTTGAGGGGTGTGTGTGTGTGTGTGTGTGTGTGTGTGTGTGTGTGCTTGTGCACGTACATATTGGTGCTAGTTAGGGGAGATAGACTTAGAAAGGGAGAATAATAACACTCTGCAGAAAGAGGAGAGTCCATGGGGGAGGCCTGGTTGTGGTGGATAGGGAAGATGGTGATTTATACTGTAGTGGTGTTGATTTGAACTGACAGGAAATAGAAATGTTGAGGAACTACCCATATAGAAAATGAGATGAAAAGAGCAAATCTGACTAGAAATAAAGTTTTAGTTACCCCAGCTCTCAGACCTCAAGTTGTACAGGTGATTTATTCAATTTAAGTATACTTTTAAATTAGGGCTAATAGTATATTTCAGAGCATGTCTATGAAAATAACATTAGCACTCCAGTGAGAATTTAGAGGGTCATAACTACAGTTTGTATTATACCAATGTCAAGAATGTAGCCCTAAACCATATTAGATCATTGATGAGGACAAAAAAGCCCTGGGCCCTCGTGCCTAATATGTATGAACGGATATATATTTAGTCCCTCTTAAAAATCTGGCATATTTCTTCATGGGCTGAATTGAAACAGACATTAGCTCTTACACAATCTACTTTGTGATTGTTTCCACCTATCTCCTTCACATTTATTTATTATTTATAGACTTTTTTACTTAGGGACTTCATATTTTAGCTAGACTTCATTTTTAGAGTGGTTTTTAGTTTACAACAAAATTGAAAAGAATTTAGAGAGATCTCCCATATACCCTCTGCCCCTACACATCCCAATTATCCACATTATTCATCAAAATGATAATTTTTTTCACCAAGAATGAACTTCCATTGACACATCATAATCACCCAAAGCTTATTTTAGGATTTGTTGTTATATACTCTATGGGTTTGGATAAATGTATAATGACATATATCCATCATTATAATATCATGCAGGGTATTTTCATTGCCCTAAAAATTGCCTGTGCTCTGCCTTTCCATTTATCCCCCACCCGATTCCACCCCAGTTAACCACATGATATTAACGTTTGAATTCTAGTCTACCTTACTCTTCTTACTAAAGATATTAACACATTCTTCTGTTAAACTATCAATAATTTCATACTGGATTAGGTAAAACATAATCAATATAAACGTGTAATATTTTTACTCTTTAAAAGGTAATTTTTTTTTTAAATTTGCCATTGTGGGACAAATTTTAAACACAATTTTTGACTATTTACACAGATAAATGAAAATTCACTGTAACATTGAAAAGTAACAGTGTCTTACAAAATTTATTTTGGATAATCTCTGGTAAACAGTGACACTAACTTTTTAAGGTAAGTCTTGTCAATTTGGTCTCAAAGTATTGTTTTTTGTTTTTTTTTTCTTTCTCAGAATTAGATTTCAGAATTTCTAACCCCTCCCTTCAAGTTTACCCTGTGCCATTTCCCCTTGTTTTCTTCTCATTATATCAGGTTTCTATTTTGTGATCTGTGTACCCATGGTTGTTTAAAAAGCAGCCCAGACTTCTAGCCCATAAACATCACTTCCCCTGTCTCCTGAATTTATTTAAATGACTGATACTTGAGCCCAGGGGATCGTTTACACTAACATCATGGAGTCAAGAGTACTCATTAACTCCACCTCAAGCTATCCATAGGTCAACAGCATGAGGCAAGACCCCTCATATTTCATTACTTCAAAACCAAATCTCCTTTCTCAATCCTTCACTTCCCAAGCTTTATGCTTTGGGTACTCACTCAACCACTTTGTTAATGAGCCAATTGAAGGGCATGTTTGCAGCCCAGTCACAAGTACTGTTTCTTTTCCTTCCTGATCATCGTATTCACTTACATGTTCTCCGTCATCATAGAAATAACAAATTGGCATTGATTTATTTTTTAACCAATTGTGAAAAATTACATGCCATCCCCTGCCAGTGGTTTCTGCAATGTGGTATCTATCAGTTGACCTGTTGGCTTTTCAAATGCAAAGAGAGGTTCCCCAATCATCCGCATCTTTAAACAGATGGAACAATGTATTGGGAACAAGTTGGATGTGATTATTTTTCTAATTGAAAGGAAAAGTAGCATTATTTGCACCCTAAGCAGATATGAAAGCCTAAGCCAAGTAGTAGCCTCTACATCACAATATCTCCTAATGATACTCTCCACTATGACAGGTGATTTTATAATTTAAGCTAAAAAAAAAACATTAAACGTGATTATCATGAAAAATATTCACTAGGCCATTTATTTTCAACAGTCTTTTTCAGCTCATTGACCAACAGAATATTGATCATAACTCATTTTGGGTGTGGAAATGTTTTTCTTAAATTTCATATGCTCTAAGTCAAAGAGTTCCTGAACTACAGAATCTCGTGATAGAAGCTATTAATGATGTTACAAGCAGAAATTGTATTGTAATTCACTGGTGGTATGCTTTGCCCTTGGGGCATAAACACATGCTTAGTATGTAGAGATTTTCTTAACAGTTGCAAATCAGTCCTTCTCAAAGGCTATTTTAACAACAGGCATGCCATCTTCTGCCCGTAGTTTCTGCAATGTGGTATCTATCAGTTGACCTGTCGGCATGATCTTGGACTCTTAGGGTTTTTCCTAATTCCTGATTCCCTGCCAATGATGTGTTGGTCTTTTATTCTCTAGTCCAATGTCTCATGTAGGAACAGGACTGATTGCTTTTCAGAGATTAAGATTGAAGAGAGATCAGGTCTCAGAATTCACCCATGAAGAGTTCTCTGAGGGTAGGCCAAGTGGAAAGCCAACTCCCAAGATGTTACTTAGAAGGGTTGGGCCCTCCTGGTCTTGCCCTTGTTTTCCTGTCTCTTTAATGAGTCAATATAAATACTAAAAAAGTGGTTTCTATCTCACTCATGCCCCCTACCTCACCCCAATTGAATGAATGGTAAATGAGAGATGAAGGAGTGAGCGTCACTGGGAATACATAGCCCCATATGTGTCATAGGTGGTTCCTACAGGAAAGCTTGACATAGTTAATTCAGAGAATTATAGCCACCTTTGTTAAGCCCCTGAAATACATCTATACAGGCACTTGTCACACTATAGGCAGGCCTGACATGTCTGCACATACTACCAATCTACACATACACATACAGAGGCATACACACTTTTAAACACTTTTTAAAATCCCATTGTCTAACTAGTACCAGGATCATGGTAGGTGCTTTACAAATGTTTGTTGAATAAATAAATGCATGAATGCCTGACATTGTTGGAATGTCTCAGATACTTTTGGGCTGTTTGGTTTTCAAAATGTTGCTGCACAGAAGTGGAGTAGACTTAGGAATCGGGGCCAAAGAGCCAAGCCCTTGCCATGTGCTTACTTTCACTCCATGACTCAAACTCTGCTACTCTATTCTGAAGGTGTAACCAACCTCATGCATTCAAATGATTCTAATTTTAAATGTGCAACAATTGGGCTTTGATAGACTTTAAATTACCTTGAACTAACTAGAAATATAAAAGAGAAGGTTAGCAGGGTCATTTGAAATCTCTTTGCCTCTAAGAGGCTGGCTTTCCCTTAACTTTTTTTTTAATTTAAAGAATGAATGAAACAGGATTCTAGGGTTAATAAACCAGGGAAAGAGACCAAATCATTTTTAAGCACATTCACATACTTTTAGGCACCACTTTATATGTTAGAATAATTAGTAACTACTCTAACTTAAATTAGGATAATTACTAGGCAATTTTTTTTGGTTATTTAAATTTAGTTATTACTAGTACTTCAAAAATAACAAAACTGCATTTATAAAAGTTTCCATCCTTTAGCCCTTTCATTACTTCAGAATACTTTTCTGTATCAGATCATGTGAATTAGTGAATTTGGGACGGAACAGGTACAAAGCATAGCTCTCCATGGTGCATGTTCTACTGTTCTGAGGCTGCTACGGATCTCATCCTTTAAGGATGCTTTCCTTCCCGGGGTCTCAGTCTCAGGTTTGCTATGAACAAAATGTTGCTGCTACTCTCATAAGATCAGATTTCTGAGGCTCAGCCCTCAGCCTTGTTTGGAGCTTTTACACTCCTGTCTCGCTTATCTACTTTCTCCTTTTCACTTACTCTTTGGATAGACACCCACCCAGAGGACAAGCACCCAGCCTTACAAATTTCTGTGGGAGAGTGAGAAAAAAAAAGAGCTATTTAAGAAAATTCTGGTTCACTCATTTTTATCCCACTTAGAATAATTTGCTTGCAATCTTTCAAAAGCTAGAAAATCATGGCTGTGTGTGTATGAGTGTGTTGGAGGAAAACCAGTCTCATTGAACAAAAGGGCAATTCTGATAGGAAATCTTTCACAGTAACATGACAAGGACTGAACTAAACTCAACATGAGAGTGAAATCGGCCTTATTTTTCAGGACCATGAAGGACCGCCACTTAAGCTTAGAAATGAAAATGAATAGCTTCCATTATTTTGGAATCAGAGGAGACATTGACCATCCACTTGGTTCTTAGTTTAGAATTCCACACTGTTAGGAACACAACTGCTTTTCAGCTCTGTGTGGGCAACATTTAATGCACACCTGAAGTTAGAATGGATCCTGAAACATACTGCTTTACTGGGCAGAAAACCCATGCAATATGCTGGGTTTTGTGTCACATAAACAATAATTAACTTTGGAAATTGTTGTCATCTGCCGTAAGTGAACTGATCATGTGTCTGAGGCTATAACTTAAAACTAATGTATGGGGAATTTGAGGGCTTGCATATAAAGTGATAGTAATGTGTATTATTTAAAAAGTTTTAAGTACCCCAAAGTACTCATAAGTGCATTATAGAAACATATGTATATGTATGTTTTTATGTATTTATGTGTATATATGTATATACACACAAAATTGTGCCATTAAACTTAGAGGGCACAAATTATAAGCATTAATTCATAATATCTAAAACGTTGCCAAGTTGTTGCCGTAGTTAGTTTGGCTCAGTGAATAGAGCGTTGTCCTGGGGACTGAAAGGTCCCGGGTTCGATTCTAGTCAAGGGCACATGCCCAGGTTGAGGGCTCGATCCCCAGTGTGGGCGTGCAGGAGGCAGCCGATCAATGATTCTTTCACCATTGATGTTTCTATCCTTCTCTCCCCCTCCCTTCTTCTCTAAAATCAATACAACTATTAAAAAAATAAAACATTGCCAAATTGTAACTGTAGGTCAAGGTCTGCTTTAGACTTTGAGCATAATCATGGGAACCAGATGCTACTTGTGCTAACTTGCAATGCAGTCACACTTTCATGAACTTCCTCCTTAAAGTCTCAGTGTAGATTTTGAGGCAGTGTAGGTTAAATATTAAATCTAATATTTAAACAAGCTTCTTAAAAAGAGGAAATGTTGCATTAGTCACAATATCGACTTGCCCTAGAGATAGATATAGCAGTGCTTAGATGATAATTATGCTGCAAATAAAACATAACATACCACACAAATAATTTGGCACCTTCAAAAGAGTTTGGCTCCTTTGAAAGTGACCCTTGATAATAATCATGCAATTATTACAATTATTAATACCTGAGGTTCTTTCCTCTGAGGAATCCATTAGGAACAACTATCTCCCATTATTATTATTTTTTTTCTTGAAAGATCTCCATTGTCCTGTTGTACTATTTCAATCTCTTTTTTTTGAAGTTTCTGGGGATTTTTTGTCCTTTTCTCCAAGTTAATGCATATCAAAGCTCCAGGCACATTCACAGCTTAATTTCTGCCTTTCTAATTAAGTATTAAATTCTGCACAAACTCTTGTCTATTGGGTGAAGCTCATTCAATCATCTAGACATGCCACTGCATATCCTTCAGAGAAGTGCAGCCACCTGCCAACATATCCTATTTAATTAATTGTTTCCCTCAAATCTTTTGCCTAATGATATAGTTCAGAGAACACTTGAACTTATTTGAACTATATGTTGAGGTCTAATACTAGTCACAAAAATAAACTTCAGAGCGTGGCCATGTAGGAAAAGTATTGTTGAAAAATACATATTGACTAGGCCCTGTGGACATTAACAAAAGTTATGACTGGGTGAATTTATTCCAAGACACAGGTTAGACGTAGTTTTCATTAGTGAATGTTATTAAAAATTACCCATTCAAACTTAATTTCTAGGTATTTTTGCTCATTATTTCTTGTTTTCAATTTAATTTAGGATAAGAGTGTTTTCAATTCTCCAAGGTTGAGCAGATTTAATCCTCTTTATGTACCAAATAGAAAAACAAATATCAATAATAAAGGCTCTTCTGTCCAAGAAAAAATTACACCGTGGGGTGCTGACCATATCTGTGGACTGGATAATGCACCAGTGTTTGCAATCTTTGAAGAATTTCAAAGCAAAAGAAAGGTGGAGAACAATTGATGGGAGTCTGTACTGTAAATTTTCAATTCATGGACTGGCAAGTTTTACATTGAATTTCAAGAAATTCTTTTCAGAGACAAATAAAACTAACTTTAAGATTAAAATATAATTTGGTGCTTTATACTAAGAAGGAATTTTTCAGTCTTCCACTTTTCAATGAGATGTGCACCTGGATTTAGCATCTCGGGAGGGTTTGGAATGTTAAGAAACCTAACATCCCAAATGGGCCTTGGAGAAAGAAGGTAGCACCACGGACTTGACAAAAGGTACATCCAGCCATAGTTTGTGTTCTGTGCTTACTTTTCATTCCTTTGTTTTTCATGTGTGAGTAGGGGAAGGAGGGCACAGATGGATAGGATGTGTGATCAGCTGTTATCAATCAACTTTGGAAACTCCCTTGTGGCTTGGCATTTTTGAGGACTGGCCTGGTCTTCCTGTTAGAAATTATGTGAACCCCAGAGGAGAGCTCTTTGACTCAATAGCAGATACAAATAAACAGAAATGCACATGGTATTTTTTTGTTTTTTTCGTATTGAATGAGGTTAATTGGTTGGCTATATGTTTATAAAGTAGACTAGAATATAGAGTAGTTATTAATATTGCTTAAATTTTGTTTTGCAAAACAGATTTTGAGAGTGGAGCACAATGTGGAAATTCATACCATTGCTAAGTCATTGCACTGAAATGAAGAACATACTGATTTCAAAGAGTAGAGTTGGAGAATGGTTCAGAACCAGTTTAAAGTCTCTCAGTTGATTTTCCTCCTAAATTTAAAACTAAATATCACTTTTTTTGGGGGGGGGGGTTCTCTGTATAATTTAATTCCTATGCTGCTGTAATACTATTCTCTACATTAGGAGACTGAGCCTAAGGAAGATTATTTAAATAACTAGAGGCCCGGTGCACAAAATTTGTGCACGGGGTGTGTGTGTGTGTGTGTGTGTGTGTGTGTGTGTGTCCCTCAGCCCAGGCTGCACCCTCTCCAATCTGGGACCCCTTAAGGGATGTCCAACTGCCCGTTTAGGCCCGATCCCGATTGGGCCTAAAGGGGCAGTTGGATATCCCTCTCACAATCCAGGACTGCTGGCTCCCAACAGCTCACCTACCTGCCAGCCTGATCACCCCCTAACCACTCCCCTGCCAACCTGATTGATGCCTAACTGTTCCCCTGCCAGCCAATTGCCCCTAATTGCCCTCCCCTGATGGCCTGGTCACCCCTAACTGCCCTCCCCTGCCAGCCTGGTTGCCCCAAACTGTCCTCCCCTGAAGGCCTGGTCCCTCCCAACGGCCCTCCCCTGCTGTCCATCTTGTGGTGGCCATCTCATGTCCACATTGGGGTGGCTATCTTTGATCACATGGGGGCGGCCATCTTGTGTGTTGGACTGATGGTCAATTTGCATATTACCTCTTTATTATATAGGATGTACACAGCTAGAAATTAGAAGAGTCAGAATTTAAAGCCAGGTCCTCTTGACCCCAGATTTCTGTTTCTCAGCTTGACATCAGACATTGCCACTCTCCCAGTTTTTACCCAGGCAGTGGCAGTAATGGTCACCAATTCTTTGATTTTTTTTCAGCTTTTATACAAATGATTCTTACTCCAGGCACTTATTAACATGAGGAAAAAGTCATAGATATAGGGATAAAATCTCAAAGTTTCAAGGAAACAAAATATATGAAGAAAGCCAGTACAACTGTTGATTGTACACAAAACAGAGGCAATATGAGAGACATCTTTATCCTCTATTAGGATTCTTTTTTAAAGGTAAAAAGAACATGGGCTTAGCAGCCGCCAAGCATCCACCCTAACATTTAAATCTGAGTCATTTTTAGTTAAGCAAAATTGGCACAAGCCAATTGCCTATGGATAGAATTTATAGTGTGGCTAGTTTGCCAAAATACTACTATGGATTTTTCTCTCTCAGTTTTCTTACCTTGTCACCTTCCAGAAAAATATTTAAGTAGACTTAAAGTACACACCATCTGACCTTCTTCCCTTTTCTCGTATGTGCGTCCTTGTGTGTGTGTGTGGGGGGGGGGGGTCGAGGGGGGGGTGTTGCTATGAGATGCCACCTTCAGGAATTAGGTTTTCATAGATCCAGGTGCAGGACTTTCAGAAGATGATAACTCCTGAGAAAACGATGAGAAGAAGGTTCTATTTTTTTCCCTTTCTTTCCTCTTTATTTTCAAGCATTAGAGCTTATGACTCGAGGCATTTCCCTTCATTGGTTTTTCCTCCAGGATGATCAAGAAAGTGATTTATGCTACAGTCAGAATGAGTCAGACAATAAGAAACCAAACTGTATTTGGACCAGTGAGTATGGATGTACTGAAATGAGTCCCAGCAAACTCCCTGTCTTTCTGGGTGTTTAACCACATGCAAACAGGATGGGATAGTGGCTTCTCAATGGGTGTGGTTCTTCCACCTCTCCTCCCACAAACTCCCCTTCCTCTCTCTCCCTGCATGTGTTTCAAATTGGAGCAATGGTGGGTGGGAGAAGCAAGAGCTACCCTGTAACTATAAATAGTAAAGCCAAGGCTCGGAGTGTTCCGGAGGGGAGGTAGAGGGAGATAGACTGGGAGAGGTGGGAAGCTACCCAAATTTAATCACTTGCGTTACTTTAAACTAAACCAACTTCTGTAGCATATTAAGAGGCTTTAGTAAATATGTGGCCAGCCTCAAAACCAATCTGAAAACAAAACAACAACAAAATCAAACAACAACAAAAAAGAAGCCATAATAGAGATGGTCCCTGATAGATAGTTACCTCCCTTAACTTTGGAAAAATATAGCTTTAGTCAGAACTAATGTGGACCAAAACCCATGGAAAGATTGACGGAAATTCATTTTAAAAAGCCACACACATGAAAATAATTTACACAGGAGGTTTTCTGCACCACAGCTGTGCTGGTTATTTATTTTGGACCAGTTCGTACAAAAAGTGGTACCAAAAATGGACTCAATTCTTGCTTGATAACCTTACGAATGTCCAATTAGTCCCCTGACTCAACACTCCCTTTCCTGAATAGGCTGCTATTTAAAGGCAGATGGTCTTCAGGGTCTCCAGGTATTCATTTCTTTAGCATTGACTTTAAGATTTCACCCCTGGATCTCATCATTTCCAGTCTACGTACCTCTTGGTCCTGTGTTTTTTTCCTGCAACTTAAATATACCCAGAAGATCCAGCATGGAAGACAGAAGACTGAATAGGACCACTGCTTAGTGTGTGAACCTGCATCTGCCTCAGGGTGGGAAAGATGCTTGTAAAGAGTACTCCCAGACCCATAAAAGTTATACAGAAGGATTCTCGTCTAGAGCACTGTTGCTTCACCCAGACCATAGACATCAGAGGATAGAGTTGCACCTGCTTTGATGCTTGCTCATTTTCCTCTGAACCCCTGAGCTAGGATGAGACAAGTGGTTTATGGGAGTTCCATGTACCTCACAGGGTGGGATCACCGTTGCACCTTGAAATTTAGTGGACCTGGGTGCCTTGAGGCTAGCCAACACATGTGCAAGGGTGTGACATTTATTTAAGGGATTTGGAGACCAAGGTCTCCGGTCCATGCAATCAGAGGCTTCTGATGCCACTATTCATTGAATTATCCTTTGGTAAAGAAGGAGCTGGGGATTGATACATCAAAACTCTGCCTTTGTGAAAGGAACATGTTTGCATAGTTCTGATCTGGTTAATAATCTCGATCATTATTTGGATTTATACAAGGTCTTTCTTCCATGTTGCCAAAGTGCTTCTTGTTCAATCTAGAATTACAGTGCATGAACTCTTAGGTCAACGCAAAGTTCACTTCTTAGGCTACCGCCCAACGGGGTGGATTTGTTTGGAGGAAGAACTTATTCCCTGAAGAGAAGCTCTTGTCATTCATAACAGGAGAACAAGAGACTTTGTTATATTTCTGAAAGGAGGGGTGGATGTTGAGGTTATTCTCAGTGCCTAGCACACAACGTTGGGCATCATAGGTTTAAGGCCAATGCGTTCTTTTACAGAAAATTGTGAGAAAGCACAAGGAATCAAAGTTATACTCTTAAGTCTAACAGTCTACCTGGAATACACTTTAAAGGGATGCTAAATCCATTCAGTAGCACCTCTCTCTTCACTAAAAATGCTGAATGTTGCTGAAAATCAGTCTTCGCAAGCATCAAACTCTCACTGACCCAGACCAATATATTTAATTCAGCAAGGTTGTTTTCTCTGATTTTTTTTCTTTTCTTTTGACAAGTTTATATTAAAATAACCAGAATCCATAAAATTTAAAACTTACAAAGTAAAGATTGTTTTTACTTCCACATTAACCTGCCAATATACAGATGCCCAGTCCTGTTTTATGAGCAGAATCTATGATAGTTTAATAGTAGAAGAGTCAGTGTGCTTTCAGCTCCTCAGTAATTGGTTACTGATTCTTAATCTTTGATAGGCTCAGTTTTACCAATTGAACAGTGGCCTTTGATTTTTTTCCAATTTATTATAATATTTTTTTAAAAAAAGAGTAAAAGTTGACCTAATGAGACTTGTGAAATGTTTTGTCTGTTATTGTGAGTGCATTTAAAATTTTAATTTTATAACAAAAAATGAGAACATAGAAATTAGATCAAACTTGACATTAACCTTATTCAAAGACAACAATATGTCAAACATGTTACTTTTCTAACTGAAAAAAAAATCAATCTTACCATTTGCCAAAATGAGCAATGCCTCAGTTTACTCTTGCCTGTTTTTTTGTTTTGGTTTTTTTTTTTGGGGGGGGGGGGGTTATACATGACATCCTCCTGACAGTTTCTTGACAGAGTTTATATAAAATAGCCTTGAAAATAAGTCCTAGCCTCTAAATACAAGCCCAGAATAAAAATTGAGGGAAGTAGTTATCTGGCCATTAGGGGGTAATAGAATTGAGCTATCCCTGAAAAAAAAAAAAGGGATTTAGAGTGTTGCCATTTCTCTTGTACTTTCTTGTTGGTGTTCTTGGTACATTTTGTATCCGTGGAAAAGCATTGCCCTTCTTCATGGAAGATAAATAAACAACAAAAAAGTTAATACACGTTCCTTGGGATGGAAAGGCTGAAAGAGTGCAGGCTGGTGGTGTGAGAGAGAGGGTTGAGGAGTTCAGTCAGACATTTTGCAGACTATATGGTCATTGAAAACCATGTGTGAGGCTTACATGTATATCAACAAAAATACATTTTAGTCATTTTGTATTGATGATTCTTGTGTTTGCTATTTGCTGTGCACTAAATATTTGTGTCCCTTCTCAAATTCATATGTGGTGACCCTAAACCCCAAGTGTGATAGTATGTAGAGGTGGCACCTTTGAATTAGGTGGAGCCCTCATGAATGGAACTTGTGCCCTTAGAACAGTGATGGCGAACCTTTTGAGCTCGGCATGTCAGCATTTTGAAAAACCCTAACTTAACTCTGGTGTGGTGTCACATATAGAAATTTTTTGATATTTGCAACCATAGTAAAACAAAGACTTATATTTTTGATATTTATTTTATATATTTAAATGCCATTTAACAAAGAAAAATCCACCAAAAAAATGAGTTCGCGTGTCACCTCTGACACGCGTGTCATAGGTTCGCCATCACTGCCTTAGAAGAAGACACATGAGAGAGGTGATGTCTCTGCCATAGAGGACAGGCAAGAAGGCATCAAGCTATCTGCAAACCAGAAGGAGGGTTCTCACCATGAAACACCTTGCTATTGAACTTCCCAGCTTCCAAAACTGTGAGAAATAAATGTTTGCAGTTTAAAGCACCTAGTTAATGGTATTTGTCATAGCAGCCCGAATTAATACACATTGGTATTTCTTAGGCCTTCCTTTTGGTAACCTTAATTTTGATGTAGAATATTTGCCTTCAAATTTTCTGCTAAGGCCATATGCAAACTTTTTTTTTTTAAACCAGGAATTCTTGGTATATTTATTTAGTTTAATTATATGCTGTTCATTGGCCAAATTAGTTTAATGGAATCAAATAAAAAGAGTACACATTAAGGACAAAAAAAGGTTATTCTTTATTTATTTCTCTTCAAGTCATGAATTTTAACCAGGGAAGTCCCCCCCGCCCCCCCCCCCCCCAATAAAACACAACAACATACATCTGTGGGACATTTGGCAATGTCTGGAGTCATTGTTGATTGTCATGATTTGGGAGAGGAGTATAGCTACTGAAATCCCGTAGGTAGAGGCTGGGAATATTGCTTAACATCATACACACAGGACACCTCCTCACAAGAAAGAATTATCTGGTCCAAATCTCAATAGCGCTGATTCTGAGAAACCCTGGTTCAGAGCAAGACAAATGAGAGAATGCATCTTCCTTTTTCCTTTGGGGTGAGTAGTATTAGTTTAAAAGACAAACAAAGCTCTCCTGCTCCTACATGAAAAAAAATGTGTCATTCAAGAACAATCCAACTTGTTTGTTCCAAGTTAGGAAAGACATATGGTATCAAGAAAACATAAAGTAAGATGGCAGAGATGTTAGTAAACTACCAAATCATGGACAAGAGGAGAAAAGTTAGAATCCCCCGGTCGACAGATGAACCAGTTTACAAAAGGGAAAAGGCAAATTCTGAGACCTATTGAAGGCTGAGTGCTAGCCAGTGAGGAGCTAACTAGTTGCATTTGACTAGCTATGTTATGGCCTTCATCTTCCTTTTCTTGTCCCAATGGGGCAGATGCAATGTAAGTAAATTTGAGTGAACCCTAGTTTAGATAGGATAGGTGATGACTTATGATAGGTAAATAACAATTGCATAACCAATAAATTAATTGCATCATGAACAGAAGTATGGTACTCATTGCAAGGTTTTGTATTTAGTCTTTTCCTGTCGAATATTTTATCTAGTCTCAGGTAAAAACTGGTAATTAAGTTGAAGATGACTTGAAATGAGGAGGGTGGCAGACTCAAGATAAGAAACATTATTGTAGGAAAAGAAGGATATGAGAACAGGAATGAGATAAATTTTAATATAAGTCCTGAAAATCAGCAACAGAGGAAGATGTTGGAGGAGATGGAGGTAAGCAGAGATTTATATGAAAATTATTTTAGCAACTGAGTGGATCATAACTTCATACTTTTATCTGTGTTAAGAGACACACTGATAAATGGAGCAGCCAGGGAAGAATGACTAAGTTGGTGAGGCCCTAGAAACTGTGCCAGGCGATGAAAAATCAGAAGTAGGAAAAAAGAAAACAGCGGGTAATGAGATAATTGTTTCAAACTACAGAAGGGCTTTAAGGTAGGAAAAGATTTAGGCTTTTACCGATAGTCTCAAAAGAAGCACTTACCAAAGTTAATAAATTGTTTAACTTATTAAACAAAATAATAAATTATTTGAAAATGGAATGGGTTCCTTCAGTTGAGTTTCCTGTCATCAGAGGCTAGACAATTAAATAATGTGGCTTTTTTAAGGCTGGTTTAAATCAAAGATAGCCCCAGATGGACTCAAAATTATCTTCCAACTAAGGTTTTGGTCATTTTTTAGATCACCCATAATAAGAATAAACCCAAAATACCTTTTAAGCTGTTCTGATTCTGATAATAAATATTAATTCGATCACATTGTAAAGCCGGTTCATATTCCCTAAAATAGGCTTTCCCTAAGTATATGTCACAAACTGACAGGGTCCCTTTGCAACTCATACACAAAATTTCATGAACAACAACAACAAAATTTGAGATTATGGCATGCTACATTCTTTCTTAGAGTCACAATGCACATTAGCACGCTAGAAGCTCTGAAAAGTGCTGCAGTTAAAAATGAAAACAATTCTTAAATTCCTCAAAGGAGCATTCAAGGTTCTTCACTATATCTTCCATGACTTTTCAGCCTCCATGTCTATAACTCTCCTTGTGAAACCTTCCCTCTGGTCATCTAGATTTGGCCATTTACTTTCTTTGGAATATTGTAGTTCCTGAGTCTTCCCATAGGGGTCAGTCTTCCTGAATACAAAGCCTGAAGAAATACCCCTCACTTTTGCACTCTTCTCATAGTCTTAGAAGTGGTTGCATTTCATGTAGTTTAACTATTATGCTCCTGACACTACATTGGAACATAATATATTACGATGTATGTTACAGCACCTGGTCTGGTGTTTCTTAGGTGTTCAATAAATCTTTCTGGAATTATTAAAAGTACCATAAGGCAGTTGGAAGTCTATTGACCCATGCTTAGGTCATGTAAAGGTTCTGAATAGTAAGGCAATTACCTATTATAATCCCAAAGAACAAATTGAAAAGAATGGTGTTAACCACTGACAACCTTTTTTATTTTTTGGTGAAATATTGATGTAATCCATAGTGATTTGTTAAAAAACTAATTATTCTCCCTTAATCAGTCTTGGTCCAAACTAGATGATTGTCTGCCAGATGGAGGGGTGGCTTTGTAGAGATTACTATAGTTTAATGAATGAGCCATATTTTCTGTTTTTATTTTATTATTCTGGGTTTTTTTTGTGTTTTTTTTGTTAGAGATATATGGCAATACCTTTGCCTTTACTAGTAGCTGGACACCTGGTTTCTCACCACAGGCTGGACTAACTTAGTTGTTTTACTCTTTAAATAAATCTAATAATATATTCTAGGTATTCTTTTCAACTTGCTATTGAAAGAATGGTTTTTGACTCAAGGTTCTTGGAGGTCTTGCCCTGAGAACCTACTAGTACATAAGGCTCTCTAATCATCTTAAGTGACAGAACCTAACGCTAACAGTGATGGTCCCTTTGAGTCAACAGCAAGGGGGATTTGTTCAAAACTAAGCAGTGCTTTCCTTCTCCCCTCTTCCAGCTCTTTCCTCTCCAGGAAAATGTGATGAAAACGTTGCAAACCAGGTAGTTTCAACACCCGCTCTAAAATCACAAATGAAATCGCCGGAGCCAGATTTTAAGTGGAAAGTCCAGCCACACAGAAGTGCAAAAGATATCTCAAAAAGGGATGCATTCTTTTCATATAGGGCAATTGAAATGCTTTACCAAATGAGATATTTGTAATAATAACTTCCTTCCATAGACTCATGACCATTATCTCTCTCAAAAGTTCACCCCCATATTTCATCATTTACATCTCAATGTCAGTAATTAAGAAGGAGGTTAATTTTCTAAAGAACAATGGTTATTATTAAATGAAATTATTCTAAAGTTTAAATGAAGAGAATGATGAAGGTATTAAGAAAATGCAATTTAAGAAGCTTTTTTTTCCGATTGAAATTAATGGAAGTTTAAAAAAATTACTCAAGTAGTTTGTACAAACAGAATATATACATTGTATCTTTTCTTCAAAAATAATTCATTGAACAGTACTTAGTCAGATCTTATTTTCCTTCTGTTCTCTGTATCTACAGCATTAATACCAGAATTAAGGAACATAATTGTAATTAGCCTACCATTTCTTAGCCTTTTAGTGGTTAACATCAAATCCCTGAAAAGCTGTGATTCAGTATCAAGAAATATCTGGTGAAATGCCAAATGCACCAAAGGCAAACAGAAAATAGAAAGAAAATTAAGTTCTTTTCATTGAATAATGAAATAAATCTTTTACAAGAATGAAAGAAACTCAAGTGTTCAGTTCTCTTTGGAGGACTTTAACATCTACTAGTATTTCTTCCCTGACTCTCTTCTAGACAAATTCCCTGTTTAGAAGTTTATTTACCTTCCACTTGAGGAGTGGAGATGTGCTGTGCCCTTCTAAATTGTTATCATATGATCAAGTTCCAGTTAAAGCTTTTAGCTAAAAATGCTGAAACATCTGCTAAAAAGTGTGGAACTCTCAAGACATTTGTCTCTTAAAATTTACGGCTGTTGCTACTTAAGCTTTTATAACTTTTGCCTGTGCCTTGGCTACTATTTAAAATAGCCAAGACTTGTACTCATTCAGTAGCTTGAGGAACTGACTATCCCCAAAGTCTTCACAATGTAGCTGTGGCTACATTTTATTTTAGAAACTTTTCTCCACCTTCTTTTAAGAGACTTATTAAACATGCTGAACATCTGGTCTTCTCTGCCTTTCCTTGGTAAATACATGAATTCCAAGTGTAGGGGAGGGGAAAAAACAACAACAACTATATATTGTATCCTCTTAGGTGAAATTCTTGGGGCTGTGCAAATAAAATTGACAAAATACAGAGTGATAAGAAAAAAATGTACATTTTATTTTGATGTTAATATTTTAACTTTATATATACATATGGAGGGTCTCACAGAAAAGAAAGTGAAGCCAAACAAACAGTTAAGCATGAAAGCTTGTATTATTTTAAGGGAGAGTAATAAATTTGTAGAGAAGTGAAATTACAAAGGAAAGATATTGGGCTTCTAGGGGAGGTAAGTGGTGATAAGGTAAATATGGGGGGGTGGGAATTAATGAAAACTAAGGGTTATTTCAGTAAGGTTTGCTAATGAGATTTAAGTTGGTGCTGTCTCCTCTTCCTGGTAAGGGAAGGGGAGGAGAGATCCCAATGGAATTTATGCTCTGCCTATGGGCAGAAAGTGGGAGGGTAGACAACTTTCCTGTGTCTACTGTTTCTCCATTGCCTTCAGCTCAAAATAATCTTCATGCCAAAATGGCCTATTTTGGGGTGGCATATTCTGATTCCCTTCACAAGCTTCTCTGGGAAGTCACTTACATTTCTGTACTTGTATTTAACCCCGTGCTCCCCTCAGCCTAGTTGAGATGCTTTCTAGGACACATGTGATCTGAACTTCCCGTCTCCCTAGTACCAGTAAAAGTCTGTACTCACTTTTTATGGCCCTCTTTCCCCTTCCCACCCACCAGGTCATGCTCTCTGATTCCATTCTCTACTGACCATCCCCAAGGACTTTGCTCATTTCCTCCCTTTTCTCCCTCATGGCCCAGGGTACTGTCATCTAGTGTCCTCCAGGGGGCGGGGGGGAGCTGGAGCCTTCCTGCACTCTCTGCAATGCATCATTATTGTAGCATAAAGTCTGTGTCCTACGTCCTTCAGACCTTTCCTCTTCAATGGTCAGTTCTCTCTTTCTCCTCCTCCATCTATTTTCTTATCTCAATATGTTTTACATCATTCAAAGCAAAAGTTATGAGTTTCACATTTATTATTTTTTTTCTCATGAGGGTTTTAAGAATAATTTGGGGATGTTAAAAATTAAATATTAACTTATTCTTTCTCTTTGAAGCTATAACAATGCTAAATTATGATATTGTGGTTGCTGATGGATGACTAGGAATACACTCAGCTGATAATAGTTCTCAAAAAATATGTTTGAATAAACTATTGCCTACTTAAATTTATTAATTTTTAAAATTGAAATATATTGACATATGATTGTACAAATTTATGGTGTGCACCATGTCAATTAGATACATTTATATATTGCAATGTGATTTCCATTGTAGTGATACTTAGCAGCTCTCACATTACATAATTATCATTTCTTATAGTGGTTATAATAATTAAGTTCTAGTCTCTTAGCAAGACAAATGACAATAATACAATATTTTGACTATATTCACTATACTGTGCATTAGATATATGGGGCTTATTTACTACTCATTGCAACTTTGTACTCTAAAACGACATCTGACCTATTCATCCACTGCTCAGTCCTGTAACCACCATTTTACTCTATGTTTCTATGAGTTTGACTTTTTTAGATTCCACATAAGAGTGATATTATGCAATATTTGTCTTTCTCTGTCTGATTTATTTCACTTAGCACATGTCCACCCATGTTGTCACAAGTAGCATGATGCCCTTTTTCGTGGCTGAATAATATCCTATTGTGTGCATGTGTGTGTGTGTTTGGATATACTTCCGTTCATCTGTTCATGGACAAAACAGTATGGCGCTGGCATAAAAACAGACACATAGGTCAGTGGAACAGAATAAAGAGCCCAGAATTAAACCCTTGCACATACAGTCAATTAACAGGCAAGGGAGCCAAGAATACCCGATGGGGAAAGGATAGTTTCTTTAACAAATGGTGTTGAGAAAACTGCATAAATACATGTGGAACAATGAAATTGGATGCCTCATAAAAATTAACTTGAAATGATCAGATTTAAATATGAGACCTGATATCATAAAACCAGAAGAAAATGTAGGGAAGAGGCTCCTCGACATTGGTCTTTGCAATGATTTTTGGATAAGACATCAAAAGCACAAGTAACAAAAACAAAAATCAACAAGTGGAACTACATCAAACTAAAAAGCAAAAGGAACAATCAAAAAATGAAAAGGCAACTACAGAATGGGAGAAAATATTTGCAAATCATGTATTTGATAAAGGGTTCATATCCAAGATATATAAGAAACTTATACAACTCAATAGCAACAAAATAAAATAAAAACAAAAACATCCAATTTTAAATAATGGGCAAAGGACCTAACAGACATTTTTCCAAAGAATATATACAGCCCTAACTGGTTTGGCTCAGTGGATAGAGCATCGGCCTGCGGACTGAAGGATTCCGGGTTCGATTCCAGTCAAGGGCATGTACCTTGGTTGCGGGCACATCCCCAGTGGGGGGTGTGCAGGAGGCAGCTGATCGATGTTTCTCTCTCATCGATGTTTCTAACTCTCTATCCCTCACCCTTCCTCTCTGTAAAAATTCAATAAAATATATTTAAAAAAAAGAATATATACAATTGGCCAACTGGCACTTGAAAAGGTGTTCAACATAAATAATCAACAGGGAAATGCAAGTAACAACTACAGTACAATGAGATATCACCCACACCTGTTAGAATGGCTATTATCAAAAAGACAAACCATAACAAAAGCTGGTGATGAAATGGAGAAAAGGGAACCCTCATGTACTGTGAGTGGGAATGTAAATTGGTGCAGCCACTATGGAAAACAGTATGGAGGTTCCTCAAAACATTAAAAATAGAAATCCATATAACCCAGCAATTCCACTTCTGAATTTTTATCCAAAGAAATTGAAAATACTAATTCAAAAAGATATATAGGTACCCCTATGTTCATTGCAGCATTATTTACAATAGCTAAGACTCGGAAACAACCTAAGTATACCTGATACATAATGGATGAATGGATAAAGAATGCTATGTATAACTATATCTAGCTATCTAGCTATCTATATACATATAAATATACATATAAAAATATAATGTAATATTATTCAGCCATTAAGTATCGTATTATATACTTGAAAGTTGCTAAGATAATAAATCTTAAAACTTCTTATCACATACAAAAATGGTAACATTGTGAGATAATGGATGCTTTAACCAGCCTTATTGTTTTAATAATTTTGCAATAATATGTATATCCTATCATGTTGTACACCTTAGAATTACACAATGTTTTATGTCAATTACTATATCTCCATAATGCTGGGAAAAGAAGAAATGCTGACAGTGCACTTTTTGAGTTTCGTGATTCCTTTAAAAATGTGTTTAAATCGAATACTATTTTGGTTTTCCTTCCTCTTGTGGTCCATGGGCACTGTAGATTATGGATGTGGATGTCCTGAATAACGTTAAACAGTGTTTTTCAGCTATTGATCATTTGGACTCGATAATTCTTTGTTGTGAATGGGGCATGGAGATGAGAGCTGCCCTGGGAAATGTGGCATGCTTGGTGTAATCCCGGACACATTCAATGCCAGTAGCACCCCTAGTTTTCACAACCAAAAATGTATTCAGACCTTGTCAATGACCTCCGCATGGATGATGGTGTTGGTAGTGACAAATTCTCCCCCATTGAGAACCATGGTCCTATAGGATATTCTTTTCAGAGAAACTAGCCTGAGAATAATCAAAATAAAAGTTCCTTTTCTCTGTCAGAGCCCAGCTCCAAACTTGACCTTCTCCCATAAGACTTTTCCCATAAACTCTAAACTCGTTATTTCTTCATTCTGTATCTATTCAGCATTTTTAAACCTTTGTTTACAATTATGTAAACACTTCTCAGGTTTTGTTATTTTTGTTCTTTTAAAATTTATATATTATTTATTCTAATTACCCCCTAACTTTTTGGAGGTCAGGAACTATTAATTACTTACTTAATTAATTAATATTTCATGAAGAAGCTAGGCGCCAAAGCAAGCCTTTATTTAACTAACAAAACCAAGTGTAAGAATAGCCACAACAGATCTTTGCTCACCTATTGAGTGTGAACTTATAAACCAGCATGCAAAATATTATTCAGTAAGATTACTCCCATTTTTTTTCCCTTTAAACTGTGGAAATTGGTGAATTTTGTTAGCGTAATATTATTGCTTTTCACTCCAATCAAGTGTGCTTTGGAAAGTTTTACTATTAGTGCAGTCCACCTATGTCATTGCAATAGAGAAAAATAGATGTGTGGGTGTTGTTTTTAATTTAGGCACAATAGATTGTGTCTGAGAGTGAGCAGGGGTTGTTGGTTTTGAACCTGGTCTTAATTTGGGAAGTTAAATTATACAGCTCTGAAAATAGGAGTAGGTAATGGAAAGACAAGCACACTTAAAATATGAAAGGCTTTGGATATGACCCTTCCCTGTTCTGCCCTGGGAAGTCCCTCTGAAGTCACAGGGAGGTCCCTGAGCCCAGCTGGGACAGGAGCAGCCCCGAGACTTCCATGAAGACATCCACTTGGATGGCTGTGAAGTGGGGCTAGTGAACTCATGCCTAATAACCAGTCAACTCCTTTTAGTTCATTTTCCAGGGCAAGATTAGATCATGTTGGAAACCTCACCAAATAACCTTATAAAAAGAGATGAACTCACCCTCAATTTTCATCAGGTTTTGAAGCAAAACCATAAAAACCACTATCCCACCTCAGGCTACTGGAAACAGATTTGCATTTCATTCTCAGGAACAGAAATATCTCCAGGCAAATATTTCAGTGAGAGGAACGCCTGTGTTTCTTACCTACTGGAGAAACCCACCTTGTCAGGCACTTGTTCCAGAGCCTGTGGCCCACTGCCACACAGGCCAGATGAGATTTAAAAGCAACTGGGGGGGTTATAGCACCCCCACCCCCACCCCTGTTGAAAAGAGTCAGAGCTCTTCTGACTTCTTCCAACAAAGTCTCATTTGGTTACACTGCAACCAGTTCTCCGGTTAGCCCATAAGAAACTATAGTGCTGCTTTCCAACAGGAACTTCTTGTAAATGTAGAACTTCCTAAATTAACTAGGCAAGTGTGTGAGTTGTTGACAGCCTTTGTTTGCTAAGTGTCATAAAGACCAGTGAGTCTAAAGGACAAAGAACACGTGGCAAGATACCCACAGGTTGTTATTCACACTAACAGTACTTTATTGACATTTAATTTACATTCAGTAAAAACATAAATCTTAAGCATACAGCTTGATGAACTTTGACATATGTACATCCCTGCCACCCAGATCCGAAGGGACATCATCATCTCAGAAAGTTCCTTGGTGTGTGTTCTTCATGATCAATGCATCCACCTTGCCTCCGAGCAAGCCAGTATTCTGAATTTTTATCACTGTAATGTAGTTTTGTTTTGTCTTCCCCTGAATTTCATACAAGTGGAGTAATATACTATGTACTCTTTTGTATCTGGCTTCTTTGGCTCAGCATAATATTTGTGAGATTTGTCTATGTACTGCATGTATTCCTTGTTTGTCATTATTTATTGCTGAGTCATATTGCACTATATCAATGAACCACAATTAATCCATTTTCCTGTAGTTGGACCTTTTGTCTTCCTAACTTTGGGCTCATATGTATAGTATATGTATATGTATATGTATATGTATATGTACTAGTATATGTATATTGGTATGTATATGTATATATGTTATATGAGCTATGGTCCATCTATGCACAATTTATTATGTATTTTCTCATTCTTTCACTCTTTCTTGCATTTCTCTACCTCATTTTTGTTTCAATCCCTTTCTACTATGTCTTGACTTTCATATATATAGTCTTATATATACATATATGTATATATAAGTAATATCCTACTTACAGAGACTAATGAGTAACTTAAACTCTTCCCACGAAAACTAAGAAGATAGTAACATGGTAGGAGAAAGCCAATAAACACAATTTAGCAGCAACCAATCTTTGAACTTTTGAAAACTGAACTCCTAACCTTTCTGTTTTTTGCAATGTGTTTTTGCTGCTTCCTTAGGGGAATCACCTAAAATGATTTTGACTTGAGTATTACATAAAATATCTCCAAAGAATTACTTTGCCAAGCCACACATAACATGCTAATATTTTTTTTCAAATGACTTTAATATAGCAATCAGTCTTCTTAAAAAATAGCATAGTTCCCCCTATAACTTGGCTTCATCATTGAATCTTGTGGTAAACATAATTAAATAGTCTGGAATGGGTTTGAATGCTTAAAGCCACTCTGGACACAAGCCAGTATTTCTATTTATAGGTGAGATTGGCTGATTGGGCAGGTGTCTCTAACTTTCTGTAATTATCATATTCTGCAGAAGTTTATTTATTTTCATAAATAAAACCGTGTTTTAGAGTGATGAGTGGGGCTTGCTGTAAGAAGAAATCTTATGGTGAATTGCTTACTAACCATAAATTTATAGTGTGTGTGTGTGTGTGTGTGTGTGTGGGTGTGTGTGTGGGTGTGTATGTGTGTGTGTGTTTCTCTGTGGATATATCTGGGCTGTCCTTAGGAGATTAGTACAGTTGATTCTTCAGCCAGATGTAGAATTTTTTTAAAAGGTGGAGGAAATGGTAGATAGAACAGTAGGTGTTAAAGTAGAGATGAATGAAAGGCAATATCATAATTGCAGAGTAGTGTGAGGCCACTAACCACAGAGTTCATTGTAGAGATTAGAAATTTTAGAATGTAGACATTCTACTTGCCTTTTCTGAACAGTTCACAGACTCATTCCACCATTAAGGTATTTTTGCATGTTTATTTTTCTAGAGATTAGTACATTTCATATAAATTTTAAAATTATTTTGAATAATACTTTTAATGATATAGAATCTGTAAATATATCTCTCTTTTTCTAATGTCACTAATTTTTGTAGACAGGCGAGCAGTTAGGAGTGATCAGGCAGGCAGGCAGAGTGGTTAGGGGTGATCAGGCAGGCAGACAGAGTGGTTAGGGACGATCAGGCAGGCAGGCAGAGTGGTTAGAGGCAATGAGGCAAGCAGGCAGAGTGGTTAGGTGCAATCAGGCAGGCAGGCAGGTGAGTGGTTAGGAGCCAGTGGTCTCGTATTGTGAGAGGGATGTTGTGCATTGTATCTGCCTGGCTACATAAAAGAGTGAAGTTTCTGTCTGTCTTTGCAATCATATGAGCGAATTGTCTGAGACCCCAGCCCAGTTTGGTGCTCATAGAATAATAGAGGTCTTTTTTTTTCTTTGCTCCATTGGTGGAGATTTCCTAGAAGTTGCAGGATATCTTCCTTTTAATTTTTCCTCGACACTCTGACTTTAC
>NW_005871280.1:707553-740002 GCF_000147115.1 Myotis lucifugus
TGCGGCCAGAGTGCGGGATGATTATGAGCACCACCATCTTTGTTGCAGAGTGATGGTTAATTTGCATATTGCCCTTTTATTAGATTAGCTGGTTAAACTTAATCCAGGCTGAGATTGGGTGGAGTTGGCCTGGGCTTAATCTTTGTAATAGTTTTGTTGTTATTTAAATTTACTTAGTATTAGCTAGTAGGTTTTAAACCTTCTGGACCTCACCTGAAAGTCTGTGGTGATATCACGTCCCTTCCTCCTTGGTAGGACCTGAATTCTGAACATTTTCAGCCAATCCTTGGAGTCTGCCTAAAGCACTAATTGGCCTCTCAGCTCTCAGTCACTTTGTCACCATTTCCTCTGTTCCTGGATTTTTCTCTGTTTTGATGTTTTTGTCTCTGGACCAGAGACTAAGTCCTATATAATAATGTAATCGTGTAGTCTAATCTCCAGAAAATTTCTTTCTCTTGCATTCACCATTTCTGGTCCTCAAGGTCACCCCCTTCTCCATATATCCTCTGGAACATCTCTTCATTGAGTTTAGAATTTTTCGGAAAGACAACTAGAACTTTAATATCTTCTACTACATATCTCAATGAAGTATCCTAAGCATTTGATTTGGACATATTTTAGGAAACTATAGCATGTTTTGGTACATTCTATTTGATTCATCCATAGAGTAAATAACATTTGTTAACATTTCTAATTTTTAGGTGGCACCAAACTCTTGATCTTTAGAGTAGCACTGGATGATAATACTGCTTCTATGTGAACACGCACTCCAAATTTTTAATATTTTGAATTCAAGGCCTTTTTAAAAATGTTTAATTTTCTAGGACTGAATAAAATGGTTTTGGTTCTATGCTTAAATGCCTGTTCAAGTTTAAAATTAAAATTTAAACAATTTTTAAAAAGTACACAGATGAATTTTGCCCTATCAGCAAGGGTTGCTGAACTCCACACATGCAGAGTAAGATAGGTTTCTGAGTGAAGGAGTTGAGTGGTTTTTAATGGCCTTTCATTGTTAATTAATTTCTATTTACCATCCTACATCTCTTTGCTACACTGTGGAATTGACTCTTACAATCTTCATCACTTGGGTTTCTTGCTCTCTGGCTTTTCATTGGTTCAACCAGCGAGAGTCTAGCAAGAGGTAGAAGGATAGAAGAACAAATAAGATAGGGCATTGCTTCTGATTTATCTTCTTTACCTTAGGTCAGAGGCCCTAATAGCAATATGTCTCCCTATGAATATAGCATCAAATTTCCATGAACTCTGGTGTCTTCAATTTCTCCCCTTGCCTCTTCATATTAGGAATAGTAACAGCTCTCTGGGTATCTGCATATCCTCTTGTTGATTCACTGATTATTGGCAACATCTTATTCCATTCATTGAGGACTCTTCAAAATACAAGATGAGGGTGGTGCAAGCAGATTCCAAGCAAAAAGAAGATCAAGGACAAAGGTGTTGAGGGTTGAAAGGGCGTGGCATATTCTACAAACTAGTGTAAACCTAGTGAGCTTGACTAGTGAGAGCAAAGGGGAAAGTGGAGGAGACATGTGTAAAGGAACAATGAGGTATAAAATAATGCAGAGCCTGGTAGGTCAGATTAAAGAGTCTGAATTTGAATGTAGGTGCAATGGGAGGCCACTGTAGGTAACATCTGGGTTAGTTGAGGACAGTCCTGAAATAAGCAGACCACTCTGATGAGTACTACTAACTTTTCAGAAATTAAGGTGGGTTGGAGCATGTTGGAGATAGAGATAGGTGGAAGGACATAAACCTTGGAGGTAGAACTGACAGGAGATGGATATAGAAACTCCCAAGTTTACTCATTTATTTATTCATTCAACTGATACATGCTAATTAAATGCCCACTTTATCTACGCATTATTTTAAGATATATTAATGGATGCTAGTAGATATTAAACAAATTGTCTGCAACTCTCATCTGCATGATCAATTCAGAATACAAGTTCTTTCATTATTACAATAAAATGTTCCCCATAACTCAAAATGTCACTTATCTCTGTTTTCAAATGTGTATGTATATGTGTAGGTGTGTGTACAGGTAATTTATGCATTCTTGAATTTCTTTGGATTACCTTTCTGTTGGCTTAGTAATGCTGGGTATGAATGTAGCTAGCTTAAGACTCTATTGAAAATTCATCCTAGAAAGAAAATGTTTTCCCAACTCTGGATTTCCTTTGTCAGTAATTGGAAGTTGGTGGGAAATTCCAACCCTGTGAGAAATGCTGACAGTGATTTCTGTAAAATGTCTGGAACAACTGATGCCAGTACGTGAACCAGACCCAATCAGGTCTCAGTATAAGATATAAGAAGGTCCTCAGAACCGGGGCGGAAGCACAGGCTCTGGCAAAAGGAAGTCAATCTAATGTTTTCTCTTTTAAGCTGGGAGTTTCCAAAGAAATAAAGTCACAAGAGCATCAAGGACTATTTGGAAAAAAAGGCAAGACAGAAATTTATTTTCCTCATTCTTTGTAATTGTTATATCCCAAATCTCCTATCCATGGCAACCTTCAGTCATTTATCCTGTCCAGGCGCTATCTCCCCTCACCTGTGGCCTTCTGTCACCCCACTTCTCCCTGACACATTAAAACAAAAAAATTACCTTGTGTTGTTAAGCCAGAAAGATAATGATAGAGAATAAACCTAATCAGTCTTGTTTAGAGAGCCTAATTTGTGAAAATTTACAAAAAGACATTATATCAGCTAAGACTATATATACAAATACATTCCACTCAAATCACAATTTACCTACTGTACTTATAATGATAGGTATTCTCTGTCTAGTCAAAGTTGGTTTTCAAACAGATGAGCTTTAATTTTATGGATTCTCTTAACTAGCTGCACTGCTTGCCCTGTTTTCTGATTCTTTGTGTAGCATAATGAGTAACTTGATATGGGCCTCATATTTTATGGGCACATAATTCATCTCGATTCCAGATGCAGGAGACTTATTCCTGCTTGACTTCCCAATGTCCTCTCCACAGTCTCAATTAGATGATTATTTAACAGCCAGTTGAATTCCCAGACCAAGCCATCAAGGCCTAGATCTTTAATTGCCCAAACTGTTCTAACATGTGGCTTTCAAACATCCTGCTGGGTCAAATGTAATTGAAAAAAGATGGCTTTCATATCCTGAGGAGATTTAGGGCATAGAATATAAGCAGTGGGTCAATGAGATAACAACACATTCCTCATATATTTTTACCTAAAAATATGTATTTATTAAATCCCATGTGTGTGTGTATAAACTCTGTGAAATTACATTCTCTCTATTATTAAAAATATCAGAAGTCTAGTTTCCCTCAACGCCAAAATATATTTTTATTTGTAACTTAATTTGATGAAGAGACCTAATAGACAAATGGCACAATAAAAGATTGATGCTTTCTGGTAGAAAACTGTAAGTTCAACTTGATGTTGTATCCAATAATGTTTAATTCCTCCATTCAGTATCCAAGTATGCTGAAGATGAATGATGGCATAACTGACATAGAGCATCATGGGGGATTATTATTTTTATGGTAGGAAGAATAAATATTTAACAGTATCTTAGTTCTTTGGGAAGTGAAACTATCTATCCCAGGATATGGTGCATCAAATGAAAACGTTACATAGAAGGCCATAGTCGGCTTCTTTATGAAAGTGCTGGAAAACTCCCAAAAATTATTGGAAAAGAAAAAATAAAAGAGGGATTTAAATAATGTAAATCAGCTATTCTCTTATGTGGAAGAAAAGCCAAATAATAAATGAAACCATTTCAAAGCCATTTGAAGTCTCAAAAAAAAATAAAATAAAAACATAAGAAAGGAGCTTAATCTGAGTGCCGACCAGACTTCCTTTGCAAACCTGCCCAAATGATGCTGTCTTTAACTTCATTTCTCAGTTTCCGAAATGAGAAAGATTGGACTTTTTTCCCTTAAGTGTCCTTGAAGTGATTAATTATCTAATGGTTTCTAAAGACCTTTGAAAACCAAAGAGCTGAGATTTAACATATTACTGTGCTTTCCTCTTTAATCATTACGTTGATGGGCATTTATGTTATTTTCAAAATTTTCTATTAAAAATTATAATGAGCACTTGTGTACCTATTTTCTTGTGAGCAGATTTTCTAGACTGTATTCTTGCAGGGAAATTTTTGAGTCATGGGTTGTCATGTTGACTAAACTCAATATTTTAAATTGTGTTCTAGATTGTTTATAATGCCACCAGTGCATTATGAGGCTCCTTATATGTACCACATCCTCTATCAAACTTGAGACTGTCAGTCTCCTCAAGCATTGCTCACACTATAGATATTACATGATATCTTGTTTGTATGTATTAGGTACATTCTAGTAAAATTCACCCTTTTGAGTGTACAGTTGTGTAACCACAACCACAGTCAAGATATAGAACATTTCATTACCCTGAAAAGTTCCCTCAGGCCTCTTTGTAGCCAAATCCTCTGTGCCCCCCATGCCCTAGCAACCATTGATCAGTTTTATCTTATGACTAGAGGCCCAATGCACGAACTTTGTGCAAGGGACTCAGCCCTCACAGTTCCGGCTGCCTCGGCCCTGGCAGCCCAGCTGCCTTGTGGCCCCAGCTGCCTCGAGGCCACGTGGCCCAGCCCACTGGTCATTCTGGAAGGTCATCTGGAAGATCCTTCTGCCATCCAGTCTAATTAGCATATTAGCTCTTTATTATATAGGATATTTTACAGACAGTTAAAAATTAGTGAATATGTAGTTGTGCATATTTTCATATGTGCAGTTTCCTTCTTCACTGTGAATTTTCTGTTCATGTCACATGTCAGCTTGAAATCCATTTGAGTATAAATAACTGAAATGCTTATATCATTGCCTAAAAAGTTACTGCATTTTGTGAGTAAGGAGCCTCTGACTATTAGTGGGTCAAAGATATCAAGAATCCATGTTTTTTAAAAGGCATAATCCTAGAGCTATTGATTTTTCTTCCTCACAAATACTGCTTCATGGATGCAAGGTGGGACATACATCCAGGCAAAATGTCTAGCTCAAGACTGAGAGCAAGAGCATGGGAATGCCCTCTGTCTCTCTTTCTCTATCAAGGAAGTGATTTCCAAAAGGCATCAGCAAGTACTTCCTTAAGTCTTCTTGATCAGAGTTGTGTGTGTTTTGGAGCAGGAAGCAAGGAGCATATTCTGGTAGTTTGCTTGGAAACACATTGAATTTACAGATTAATGTGGAATACTGATATGGTATAAAGTTCCATGTGTTGGGCCTTTTTATGTATTTTAATCAAATCTTATATTTTCCCATTTGTAAAGATGTGCAAAATTCTTACATATTTTATTAGACTTATTCCTATTTATATCTACTGAATTATCCAATTAATTGTATTAATTTTCTAAGGAATCCCCTGAACTTTTTATTTAGATGAGTATTTAATCTCTGAATAATGATAATCTGGACTCTTCTTTTGCAATTATTATTGTTTTCCTTCCTCTTTTCCTTCCTCCCTCTCTCCTTCCCTTTCTTTCTTCTTCCTTCCTACATGTTTCGCCCTTTTTGCATATTTATTTTAATATTTCCCACCTATAAATGCATCTGTTCTTAAAACTCTTTTTAAGTAGTTTTAAGTTCTATTCCTCTGATGAATTAAATAAACTCATAAGCATATATTTATTTTCATATTGGCATAAGCCATGATTTTACTTTTTAATGTTATCATTTAACTGTTTTCACTCTTTAACTTTGTTTGGTAAGTTTTGAATCTGGCTGCTTTTCCTCCACATTGTTCTAAGTTTCTTTCTCATTATGTTTTCTGGTATGTGATTTTATTGTAATAAAAAATTTTAGATTGCCTTAATTTTTCTATTCTTTGCTGTTTCTTCTGTCTGTTGCATCCCATGCTTTTCTCTCAGGAATATGATTCCTGGTGTGGTTTGAAACCTTTTAAAGTGCTATTGACTTTAGCATAGTTTGCTTTTATCGTGGAATTTCTATTTGCAATGGGTTGTGGAGTCTCTCTCTCTCTCTCTCTCTCTCTCTCTCTCTCTCTCTCTCTCATAATTTTGTTTTGTTTTTGCTTCGGATTGGGTAGTTTTCCTGGTTGTGCGTGAGTTGTAATGTTGAAGCCCTGACTTGGTACTGGCTTTGGGTTTCCATTCTATTGTTTCTCTAGCATATCAGTCAGGGTTCATTCTAAGGTACAGGAAAGGGTTTGACAGTAACTTAGGTTGAAAGAATTGAAAAAGTGAGTTCTAGAAAATAGCCTAGATAAAGATGGCCCATTAGAGGACTCTCATGTTGTATAGAAATGGCCAGACTGTTGAACCACAGTTTAAACATTGGCTGGGGCTCCTCCTAGGCTAGAAAGCTGAGGGGAACCTGATGGAGTTAACACCTGAAGGCTGATAGCGTGTGACACTCCTCAGAGCTGGGCAATTCCTTGAAGGAGCATGGCAGTGCCTCCCTTTGTCTGCCAGAGATCACTCTCTCTCACACCTAAACACATTGCTACAGCATCAGCTCTTATTTACTTTCCTGGTTCCCTCTTCAGGAAAGTGGTGTTTTATTTCTTTCAAGCTTGGCTACATCACCTGGAATTTCTAAGTGTTAACAATAGTAGGACAGTTTGTCTTTTTGCTTGACTCAATTTATTTCCCTCTAAGACATCACTTCATAGGCACTTATTGGAGAGTTGGTCAGCACATTTGACACAATGATGTTTATGTTACTGAGACAATAAGTAACAACGATCCTCTAGTTGCCATGGATTTATCCTTGACTGTCCAGGTTGCTGTGACTAATGGTTATAGATTGCCTTGTGTCTAGCTGAGTCAACTGACAAATACCTATTTTATGTTGATGGTGTTAGTGATCATGATGCTAGGAGATGGAGGCAAATAGAAAATGGAAAAGGAATGTTCCTGCATTCAAGAGACTCTTAGTTGGAATTACTAATACACAAGAGAGGGTTGAAAATCAATCAGCATGAAAATATGGCTTGAGCTCTTCCTACCCAAAGTGTAGTAGATTCTGGACGACCAGCACTGGCCTCACAAACAAGTGCACGAGAAATGCAGATTCTCAGGCCATGCTCCAACCTACCGAGTCATAATCAGCACTTTAACAGTGACTCATGTGCGCTTTAAATTTGGAAAGCACTAACTTATACAAAAATGTCATAATTGACGAACTTTGGAGAAAGCAACTGAGTATGAAGGGAGGAAAAAGCCCTTAAATGGTTGCATGAGATCTCACCTTGAAGGAAGGAGAATACATAGAGCTACAAGGAAGAGACTTCAGTTTTGCGGAACAAAATGTGCTAATACAATTTTAAAATCTGTCAGAGAAATCTCCGATATTAACATAAGAATTCACTGTGTTTTGTCCCTCAGTAAGATGTTATGGCATATCTAACAAAAGATCATTTGACTGGACATTAACATTTATATTGTATGTCTTCTATGCTGCAGGGATTTTCACAAAACACATGAAGACTTTTTGATAATTTATTAAGTAGAACTAGAATGGTCTGAATTTATAATGAACTTTACTATATAGTAAATTTTGCCATGCTTTATGCCCAAAATATGTAGGGTTTTTTTCTTCTTCTAAAGTGTGGCCTTAATAAAGTTTATTACATGCATTCCTCTAGATTATGAAAAGGCTGACATTTTTATAAAATGGGTTTCCCCACAATATTTTGTAACTGCCTTTTCCCTGTATCCTCCCTTTTCTGCAAAGTGGAAACTGTAACTTTGCAAAGCAGATCCACATGCTTTAAAATGGTGGAAATGGGGGCTTTTGTTATAAATTAAAATGTTCTCTGCTTTGATTTCTGCTCACATTATTAAGACAGGTAAATTATATTTTCATGAAATATTTCCATTAGAAACACACACTCACAACTCTGATGCTGTATTATAAGGTAATTTCAGAGGGTCTCACTATACTGCCATCATTTTATTTCTAATTCCAGATCAGAGAAAAGGGACAAGCAAACCTTGAACTGACACTACTGATTCAAACGCTCAGTGTTATGGAGAGAAGGAAAACACCTCTTTGAGGTAATTTTTTAAAATTGTCCCTAGGGCTTCTTATTATTTTTTTTATTCTTACTCAAGGATATGTTTATTTATGAGAGAGAGAGAGAGAGAGAGAGAGAGAGAGAGAGAGAGAGAGAGAGATAGGTTGCCTTCCTTATGCCCCCCAAACAGGGATCGAACCCACAACCTAGGCATGTGCCCTGACTGGGAATAAAACCCACCACCTTTTTGGTGTAGGGAACAACAATCCAAAGGACTGAACCACCTGGCCAGGGTGGGATTCTTATTCTTATAGTTTGATTTTGAAGACATAATAGTGGTACCTGAGAAGGAGGTATGAAGAATCTCACATCTCACAGTTCTAAAGAATGTACTTTAAGTTTAATGTATTAGGAATGAGGAAATATACTAAATTCCAGCTTGTTTATTTAAATAATTTTGCCTCCTTTTTTTAATGCCTTCAGTTTCCTTATTTATAAACAAGTTCAGATAGTCAGTTTTTTTGCTGAAAAATAGGACAAGCAATAGATTAACCAAATTAGTGAGTAAAAAAGCTTTACTTTAACAACTCCATTGAGATATAATTCATATTTCATAAAATCTATTCATTTAAAACATTTAACACAGTAACCTTCAGTATATTTAGCTTATTAGTTATGAAACCATTACCACAATTAATTTTAGAACACTTTAATCACACCCAGAAGAAACCTGTACCTTTTAGCAATCACTCTTATTCCCTCTCACCTCAGCCCTGGATAATACTAGTCTGCTTTCTGTCTCTATGGATTTTCCTATTCTTGACATTTCAGATAAATAGAACCATATAGCAAGTGAACTTTTCTGACTGACTTCTTTCATTTAGCACGTTTTCAAGGTTTGTCTATGTGGTAGCTTGTATCACAATTTAATTCACCAAAAAAGTGTGACTTCTCTTCCTTTATCTAAGTAAATTGATAGATTTTGGGCAGATTACATTTTCCCCCAAGATTTGAGAAAGTCTTGTTTCAAGTATTTATTTTATATAAGAGAATAACTTCTCAAGGTGTGTATGTGTGTGTGTGTGTGTGCGCGTGTGCGCGCACTATCATTGGGAATTACCCTTTTACTGTTCATTGAATTAATTGAATGTTAATGAATGCTGCTTTTTTCCTCCAGGGATCTATTGCTGCTTTACTTTATTAGGTTCCCTGATAGCTGATGGTCATGTATGAGGGCCTGGAGTTGTCTGGTTATGTCCACTTGCCATCAGTAGAATTTTGGGCAATAGCAAGATCCGTGTAGCTCCAGTCATTATAGGAAAGAACTGGTATTTATTCAAAAGAATTAACTACTTTGTATGCGTCCTTGCCAGCTTCTTCCTCGCAGTTTTCCTGGCTATTTGCATTACCTACCTTAGCTATCTGTTGATAAATGTACACAATGGCTCAGTCTTAGAACAACATTAGAAAATGGCTTTGATGCAAATGAGTAAGAGCAAGAAAAATCCAATCAAGAGAGTTAAACAGCTGAGGACTTAGGAAGAGGAGTCAGCCACTCCAGGGTAGTGATAATATTGGCTTTAAAACATGTTTTTGGCTACTTAAATGTCATAGAAAAAAGTTGGAAAATACTTTTAGAAAACAAGTATTTTAAGGAAGAAGTTGTTTTGTCTACATTTCAGTTAGGGGCATTTAGCTTTTTCTATTCTTTTTTTTTATTGTAAGAACTGAGGCTCAATTTTTAACCGATCAAAGATGTTTGGATTTCCAAATCATTGTATAAATAAATTTAACACAGTAGGGTTTTTCATGTCTTGTAACCAACCACTGCCTTTGCTTTCTTACTTTTCATTCACCATCCATTCTCTCAAAAGCATTAGCACTGTCTACTACCGAACTATCAAATAAATGAACCTTATCAAATAAAAGTCATAAAGGGAAGGAAGACTGAGCAAAGTGTGATGAGTCTAAAATTAGTCTCCTTACCCTTCTCTTGATGTTTTATATTGTTTTGGCTCTATAAGCCCTCTGCATGTCCTTACATATATTGATTTAAACTTGTTGTTTTTGTTTGGAGGGATTCTTGTGTCTTCATCATATGTATTTGTCTTGTCTCCTTCATTAAGTTGGAAACACTCCAGGGAACTTGGTTCCCCCAACGAAGGGGCTGAGAGAACCAGCAGGTTGTTGAGGCATAGTCTGCTTCTGTGTTCATGATAACCGAAACTCAGGGCACACATGGCTGTTGTTAATTTTTTTTTAAATATATTTTATTGATTTTTTACAGAGAGGAAGGGAGAGAGATAGAGAGTTAGAAACATCGATGAGAGAGAAACATCGATCAGCTGCCTCCTGCACACCCCCCACTGGGGATGTGCCCGCAACCCAGGTACATGCCCTTGACCGGAATCGAACCTGGGACCTTTCAGTCCGCAGGCCGACGCTCTATCCACTGAGCCAAACCGGTTTCGGCTAATTTTTTTAAAAAAATATATTTTATTGATTTTTTACAGAGAGGAAGGGAGAGAGATAGAGAGTTAGAAACAACATCGATGAGAGAGAAACATCGATCAGCTGCCTCCTGCACATCTCCTACTGGGGATGTGCCCGCAACCCAGGTACATGCCCTTGACCGGAATCGAACCCGGGACCCTTCAGTCCGCAGGCCGACGCTCTATCCACTGAGCCAAACCGGTTTCAGCATGTTGTTAATTTTAACTAGGAAGATGAGTGCCAGAAGTTATTATCCTATGTGTGACATCATCCCATCTCTCCTATCCTCTCCTATCTCCAAGTCTCCCGTTTCTGTTGTTCTTGGGTAGGAAGAGCAGTAAGCAATTCTGCACTAAGCCGCTGAGTTATCCACTCCAGGGAGAGAATGGAACCACAGAAGAGATACTGAGCAGTTCTGTTGAGGGTAGAAAGATTTTGGACTAATAGAAACAGGAGGAATGAACTGATGTCAGTCTGAGAGCAAAGGTCCATATTCTTTTTCCAGTCCAAACATAGCATATCTGCCAACCTTCGCAGGCATACAACGTGTGAATGAGTCTTTACACACGTTTATTTACTACTTTCCCAAGCCCCTCATTGTTAAGGCAGTATAAATATGACTCTTAACAAACAAGTGTCTTTATAAAGCAGGAAGCAGAAGTAAGTGAAGTGAAGGTGGGAAGAATTCTTAGGGACAATCAAAAGACAATGGAGGCTACACTATTGGAAAAACCTAAACTCTCCCATCTTTACTAATGTGAAGTGCAGTATATTTTCAGTTTTATTTTGTGTTTTTATTCTTGGGAATTTTTAGCCTCCCTCGACCAAATTCTCATTTATTTGCTTGCTCTCATCTTTCCTAGAACATCCATGTTTTATAGCAAGTAAAATGCCTGGTTAACCAAAACTACTATTCCAAGAGGAAGAGTTCCAGCAGGAAGCTTTTTCTAGAATGGGTCAGAAACAGACAAAATGAGCAAAGGCACAGACTGGCTGAGCAACTTTTTTGGCTAATACTATTGGAAGCAACACTCACAACCAATTTACAGCTTTGCAAAGTTTGGGTTTTAAAGCAATCCTCGTCTCCTCTTTCATTAGTAAGGTTGTAGGGTTAGCAACCAGATAATCCTTCAGCATGCACGTGTCAGTCCCAGGGGCAATACCATGTGCTGAAAGCATCTGCCAATACAACATAAAAAGTATAATTGTTAACACTTTAAATTACTTCTCTTTACATTGTAATAGCTACTAACTGCCTCCTCAGTCAAGGACACTCTACAAAGAAATGTATAGGGGCTGGGATTGTTATAATGGACTATTTCTCAAGTTAATAGCAAGACAGCTTTTTTGGAGTGGAGTAAATTGAGATATCCCAAAATAAATTAAATTCAGTTTTAAAGTTTTTACTATTTTTTATTGTGGTAAAAGATACATACCATAAAATTTACCATCTTAACCATTTTTAAATGTAGAGTTCAGCCCTAACCGGTTTGGCTCAGTAGATAGAGCGTCGGCCTGCGGACTGAAGGGTCCCAGGTTCAATTCTGGTCAAGGGCATGTACCTTGGTTGTGGGCACATCCCCAGTAGGGGGCGTGCAGGAGGCAGCTGGTTGATGTTTCTCTCTCATCGATGTTTCTAACTCGCTATCCCTCTCCCTTCCTTTCTGTAAAAAATCAATAAAATATATTTTTTAAAAAAATGTAGAGTTCAGTGGTCTTCAGAGTATTCACATTGGTGTGCTACCGTCACCACCATCCATGCATCTCCAGAACTCTTTCCTCTTGCAAAACTGAAACTCTGTTCCCATTAAACAACTCCCCATTTTTCTCTACCCCCATTCCTTGGCAACTACCACTCTACTTTCTATTCTATGAATTTGACTGCTCTAGGTACACCATATACATGGAATCATACAATATATTTGTCCTTAGTGACTGGCTTATTTCACTAAGCATAATGTCTTCATGGTTCATTCCTATTACAGCATGTATCAGAATTTCTTTCCTTTTTGAAGGTTGAATAATATTCCACTGATGTATATACAATTTAGTGGTTTATCCATTCATCTGTCTATGGAAACTGAGTTGCTTTCACCTCTGGCTGCTGTGAATAACAATATGTCATCATCATTTTGAAAGGAAAAGGTCTGTGTACCCAAAGAGTTACTGTTTTATTATAGTTTCATGATATATTTGAAAACAGAAATACCCATTAAAACACAGATCAAGCCCTAGCTGGTTTGGCTCAGAGGATAGAGTGTTGGCCTGCAGACTGAAGGGTTCCAGGTTTGATTCCCATCAGGGCACATACCTGGGTTGTGGACTTGATCTCCAGTAGAGGGTGTGCAGGAGGCAGCCGGTCAATGATTCTCTCTCATCATTAATGTTTCTATCTCTCTCCCTCTCTCTTTCTCTCTGAATTACATATATATATATATATATATATATATATATATATATATCTCCTATATAATAAAGAGCTAATATACTAATTAGATGGAACAGCAGAACGACCATCCAAATGACCTTTTGAATGAAGTCGGGGCTGCCAGGGCAGGCTGAGGCTGCAAGGAGCTGTGAGGGCCAAACCCCTTGCAGAATTTTGTGCATCGGGCCTCTAATATATATATATATGAAATCTAAATACTTTTGTTTTAAAATTATAGATATTATGTATTTATTTTTTACCATAAAATACTCCTGGAAAACTTTATATTGTGCAGAAAATCAGTCTTTCAAGCTCAGTATTTCTGAATCTACTAACTGTGTTAGTGTCTCTGGATCCATTAATGGTGTCTGTTTACAAGAGAAAGGTGACTGCATTATCATCCACAATGGGGTAATACATGCCTTTCACCTGTATTATTTATGGAGAGGACTCTGTTCCAGGGATGTGGGGTTTTATGAGGTTCTCCTCGGTGGGATGCCTTTTAATTGCTTGAGTTATATTAGTCCTTGAGGTAAGATCCTTTTCTCAAGTGCCCCACCAAACCCCCTGATCAACCCTCCTCAAAGCCACAGTAAAATTGGCATGTTTAAGTAGGGAAGGAATGCTAACATCCCAGATCTGAGGGAGGTAATTTGGTCCAAAATGCACTACAGTGATGTTTATGTTTCAGATAAAGTGCTTACAACACTGTTGCTGCCCTTTTGACCCCCATTTCCATGTCCTTGTGCTTCTAGGAGAAAGTGATACTGAAATTAAAATCTTTACTTTTATTAGCTCCCAGAGTGAACTGGGATTTCAGTCCAATCTTATATCTGGTATAAACATCCTGTTACCATTCATATCTTAGAGATATCTGGGGGGAAAATGATTAAATACTTTGCTTCAAAAGAACAAATGGAATCTCCTCATAATCTTTTTTCTTTTTTTCCCTTCCCTTTTTTTTTCCTTTCTCTCCTCCCTTCTTCTCTCCCTCCCTCCATTCCTCAACCCTTTCTCCCTAACTTTCTCCTTTTCCTCTCTCCCTCCCTTCCATCCTTTTTCTCTTCCTTTCTCCCTCCCTGTCTCTAGTACTTCCTTTTTCTTTCCTTCCCTTTTTTCTCCCTCCCTTCTCTCTCTCTCCCTCTTTCTCCTCCCCTTCCTTCTTTCTTTTCACTCCTCCAACTTTCCTTCCTCCCACCTTTCTTTCCTCTCCCTTCCTTTGTTCTTCTCTCTTTCCTTCTTTTCAAATTCATGAGCATTTATGTTTCAAACTCAAGGCAGAGCATTTTTACAATCTGGAACATATAGGACCACACTCTCAGTGATTGCTGTGAGGAGGGATAGCCTATGAGATGAGAGCGAGGGAAAGGGAGTGAAGGCTGGAGTTACAGCCTTATGTGCTCTAGTTATTTCTCAGACTGAACCCTCCTGGGTGAACAGCACCCCTCTCTGAGCCATAGTGTGGAAAAGGAAGCCTTTAATCTTTTACAAAACACGCCAGAGAAGATGCACTTTCCAGTTCTCTTAAAAGCTACACCTTCAGGAGCCTTTTGAGATTTATGACTTCAGATAATAGGATCACACTTCCTGTTGTTGGCTGTATTCCCCTAACTCCTCATCGCCTCAGATATAACAAGTGAAAGGGTGTGAACAGAGAGGGCGGATAGATCCAGATCCCCTAGCTACTATCGCTTCTGAACATAGAATGAGAAATCACAGTGAAATCTGAGGCCAAAAGACAGTTTAAGTTTAATATCTTGGAGAAGGCTTATGCAGGTCAAATGAATGGTGAACCATTTTATTTATTGAGGATATTAAAATGGTTTAGACAAGTAAATTAAAGAGCTCAGTAAAGCAGAATTCTGGACATAAACAAATTTCCATTCCATAATAAAATTTAACTGTTTGTTTGACAGAAATCAGTGAGCTAATGAATGCGAAAGCATGGAATGAACTGAAGCAAAATGCTATAGAAATCATTGTCAGCACCAAGCACTCAGGTGGGGAGTCAGCAGCCTCACTGCAAGTGTGGATCGTAACAAAATCCTATCAACCCAGAGTGCTGCCTAAGTCCAGTAATAGCAAATCATACTCAAAGATAAGGGGCCTCCCCTAATGAAGACCACCTGGATCTGACTTTCTGAGGCTTCTTTATTTTTTATTAAATAATATTCAATATTTGCTCAAGCAAAGGGAGAGTCATATGCTCAGCTCCTGACAACAGGGTAGTCTCTTGTGCAACTGGAACTACCCTATTTTTAAAATATATTTTATTGATTTTTTACAGAGAGGAAGGGAGAGGGATAGAGAGTTAGAAACATCGATGAGAGAGAAACATCGATCACCTGCCTCCTGCACGCCCCCCACTGGGGATGTGCCTGCAGTCAAGGTACATGCCCCTGACAGGAACCAAACCTGGGACCCTTAAATCCGCAGGCCAACGCTCCATCCACTGAGCCAAACCAGCTAGGGCTACCCTATTTTTTTAAATTGTAAATATTTCTTGTGTTAACATCTGGACATCACCTTTGCATATTTAAATTGTAATTGTTTATATCTAACAAAAAGTATCTTGGCATGAAAAAAACAAAAAAATAAAATTAAAAATGTAAATGGGATATCAAAACTACAACTAAATTATAGAACAGCAATCATTCAGAACCACCTGAAATCTGGCTGAATGGAAGTCCTACAATTAGGGTTATAAAGAAGAAGCCACATCGAGACAGGTAGGAAGGGTGGAGACAGAGAATGGGCTGGTCCCACACCACCTGTGGCAATAAAAATCAGGAGGGATATCATAGCTGTAGAGGTCCCCCCTCTGAGGAACATGAGGTTCCAGCCCCACATCAGGCTCCTCAGCCCAGGGTTTCAGTGCCCGAGAGAGAAGTTCCCATATTTTCTGGCTATAAAAACCAGCACAGCTTGAGGCTGAGGAGGACAGAGGGCTACTGGAGTCCCAGGAAGTTCCTCTTAAAGGGCCTGGGCATGGACTTACTCAGACTCACTTGCTCTGAAATCCAATGCTGGGGCAGTAGCCCAAAAGGCATACAGGGAGGAACTGAATTGTCCTACATCAGGGCAAGAGCTTAGGGATCAACCTTTTCTCAGACAGAAGTGCTGGCAGAGGCCATCATTCCTTTGGTGAGACCTCCCTGCACAGAGCAAGCAGGTGGATTCCATATCTGAGACTCCATCAATCTGCTCACACTATTTGCCCCACCCTGGAGATTCCCTGATGCCCTGCCCCATCCAAATTTTGGCCCATCCAAGCAGTTTTCAGTGGCTTTTTCATGCATATGGCCATTCTTGACTCGTGCTTCAGATTTTCCTAAAATCTCTCAAAGAAGCAAGCATCTGTTCTCAGCATCCCCATACCTCTTACTAATAGGTATGGCTCCAGGCCCAGTACTAGCAACAGTCAGCTTGGTTTGCAGCTTGGCCTTGCCTGGGTACCTCAAAGGCCAGCAAAGTAGCAGCCATCTGCATATTACTTGAGCTAGGTGGCCCTGGGAAGAACACAGGCAGAAGCTGACCTTGGCCTGCACCTTCCAGGAGGTCCCAGAGCCAGTGCACTCAGTGGACAGCTACAGACCAGGTCAAAGCACCATCATCCAATCACCTCTATAAGTGACACACTCAAGGGGTGGATTTAGCAGGCACCAGAGCCCAGCCTCCCCTGTTGGGTGGGCCTCTGCACAGCTGATCTTCCACAGTTGTTGGAGGTCAGTAGTCAGTGGTTGCAGCCAGTCTATGCAGCTTATCAGCCTGGGGACAAACTCCTCCAATTGACATGCCAACAGCAACCAAGGCTCAACTACAAGAGGAGGGTGTACACAGCCCACATGGGGGGTGGGAGGAGAGGGTGCATGTTGAATGCCTAGCTTGGGTGATCAGGGAGGCTGTGCCACTGGGCTCTATAGAAAACCTACTACATTAAGCCACCCCACCAATCCTTGGAGATGTAGCAGCTCTATCTAAAACATAGACCAAACACAGGGAGGCTGCCAAAATTAGGAAAGAAACATGTCCCACATGAAAGAACAGAACAAAACACCAGGAAAAAAATAAAAACTAAACAAAATAGAGACAAGTAGGCAATCTACTTGATGCAGAGTTCAAAACAGTGGTTATAAGGATGCTCAATGAACTTAGTGAGAACCTCAACAGCATAAAAAGGACCAGTCAGAAAAAAAGAATATTCTAACTGAAATGAAGAATAATTTACAGGGAATCAAGAGTAGAGTAGATTAAGCTAAGATTAAAACCAGAAATTTGGAATATATAGAAGCAAAAAACACCCAATCAGAACACCTAGCAAAACCAAAAAAGTATCGCCCCAAATGAGGATACGCTAAGAAGCTTCGGGGACAACTTTAAGCATACCAACATTCACATTACATGGGTGCCAGAAGTAGTGAGAGAGCAATAAATTGAAAACCTATTGGAAAAAAATGACAGAAAACTTCCTTAACCTGATGAAGGAACTAGACATACAAGTCCAGGAAGCACAGAGTCACAAACAAGATGAACCCAAAGAGGCCCACACTAAGATACATCATAACTAAAATGCCAAAGGTTAAAGACAAAGAGAGAATCTTAAAAGCAGCAAGAGGAAAGCAGCTAGTTGCCTACAAGGCATCTCCCATAAGACTTCCAGCTGATTTCTCAACAGAAATATTTAAGGCCAGAAGGGACTGGGATGAAGTATATGAAGTAATGAAAAGCAAGGACTTACAACCAACATTACTCTACCCAGCAAAGCTATCATTTAAAATTGAAGGAGAAATAACTTCCCAGACAACCAAAAAGCTAAAGGAGTTCATCACCACCAAACCAGTATATATGAAATGTTAAATAGAAGAAAAAGACCCAAAAAAAGGATAAAAATATGGACAATAAAATGGCAATAAATGCATACCTATCAACAATTGAATCTATAAAACAAAATAAATGAACAAACAGAACAGAAACAGACTCATAAATACAGAGAACATTTTGATGATTGCCAGATGGGAGGGAAGTTTGGGGGATGAGTTAAAAAGGTGAAGGGAATAAGAAGTACAAATTTGTTGTTAAGGGACAGTAATGGGGATGTAAAGTACAGCATATACAATATAGTCAATACTCTTCTAATAACTATATCAGATGGGTGCGAGATGTATTTGGATAATCACTTAGCAAGTTATGTAATGTCTAGTCACTGGGGTGTACACTTGAAACTAAAATTGTATGTCAACTGTAACTGAAAAATATTTTTAAATGATTAAAAACAAAGAGTGCAAATGAGAATGTAGTAGAAGACATGGAGAAAAACAAAAAAAAAACTGAGGTAAGGTTGCTTTGGACTTTTAGAATGTCATGGAGTGGAAAGTATCTAACCTGAGAACAATTTTGAAGCATTGACTCCATTTATAATAATGCTCATTCATCGTCCCATACACCAAAAGGTGGCAGGTTCAATCCCTGGTAGGGGCATGTGCAGGAGGCAACCAATTGCTGTTTCTTTCTCACATCAATGTTTCTCACTTTTTCTCCCCCTTTCTCTCTCTAAAATCAATAAACATATCTTTGGGTGAGGATTAGAAAAAAAAAGAATGCTCATTACATGAACTTTTCTTAATTATCAGGACTACACTATCTCACTTGGATGGTCCTAACTGAACTCCTTATAGACTTCCACCTGTTCTTGGCATAATGACAATTTCTGGAAATTGCCATTTACCATGTAAAAGACTAAATTACAGCCTATCTGTGTAACTTTAATTAACTTTCAAATTCTAGTTATTATCCAAAGCAAAGAAAAAATGCCCAGTAATAAATTGTTTCTCTGTTTACATATCTATTTCTGAGGCAAATTCTTAAAATGACAGTCTCTTTCTAGATTATAAATCTTTGCCAAAGAAAATCATTCCATGCTTAAACATAAAATGTTTTGCATTTCATACCAGTAAAGCAGATGCATCAAATATTACCTGATATAGACATTTAACTTAAAGTAAATAATGTCTTCAGTATATATTGTTACATAACAAATTTCCTCAACACTTAGTAATTTCTTTAAGAAAACAATAATTATATGCCGGTTTGGCTCAGTGGATAGAGCATCGGCCCACAGACTGAAGGATCCCAGGTTCAATTCCAATCAAGGACACATACTTTGGTTGCAGGTTTCCCAGCCCTGGTCAGGGTGCATGCAGGAGGCAACCAATCAATGTGTCTCTCTAACGTTGATGTTTATCTCTGTCTCTCCCTCTCCCTCCCACTCTCTCTAAAAATCAATGGAAAAATATCCTCAAGGGAGGATTAACAAAAAATAAAAAAAGAGAAAAGAACAATAATAATTGAATATCTCTTATAGTTTCCTTGAGTCAGCAATTCAGGAATGGCTTGTCATGGTGTTCTGTCTCAGAATCGCTTATTACTTTACACTCAGGATGTTGGTCAGGCTGACTGGGGCTGGAGGACTAGCCAGTCATATGACTGGCAAGTGAGGGTTGGCTGTTAATAGGAGGCTTCAGTTTCTCATAATGGGTCCTCTCTAGAGGGCTGCTTCAGTGTCCTCGCAGCGTGGCAGCATGGTGACTGGTTCTCCCAGAGCAACTGATCCAAGAGGCCACAGTGGAAACTGAAATGCTTTTTATCACTGAGCCTCAGAAGTGATACATTGTCACTTTCACTGTATCCTGTTGATCACATGGCCAGCACTGTTAAATGTGGTCAAGTGTGTAAAGACCAAGAGCCAGGGATTACTGGAAACCACCTTGGAGGATGGCTACCATTGTAGGTATGATTTTTCAATAATTAATATATGTACATGATTCATGGCCATCATCTATATGCACTGAGAAAGAGCTTCACACATAATAAGCTCATTATACATGTATATTGAATAATTTCAATGAGATATTTATTTGAGTATTATTGGAGAGTAAAAATGGATACTTTATTGTTATTAGTTACTTGTTATTAAAGTCTGAGATTAGCTCTATATACAAATTAGACCTATACAACATCTATAGTAAACTGCAGGGCTGGCTCTCCAGAAGGCAATTTGTGCAGGACTGAGGGAGATTTGGAAAACATAGAGAGATGAGCCTGACCAAGGAAACAAACAAAGGCATTGGAGGACAGTCTCAAAGGTGGCTCTGGAACTGACTTCCATCCTGAACTCCGCTAGATTTTTCTTTTTTTCTACCAAGTGCAAGCAATATGATAGTACGTGTCTACATTGCACTTACATGATTGCTAATGAGGTTGATCATTTTCTTGGATTTTTTGGCCATATTTAGTTCCTCTTCCATGAAATATCTGATCACAGATTTTTGTCCATTTTTCTATTCAGTTGTTTGTCTTTTTTATGTTAGTGCTTCTTATTTATGGTGTTTGCAAATTCTTCTTTAAATTTATTATTTATATGAGCTCCTCTTTAGATGCACTTGATTGTTCATGTTTTGCTAAAAATAATCAAATTTAAGATTTATTAATATGAAATGATATATTCTCTTGTATTCTAATTTTAAAAATTGCTCCCATTTTATTTATCAAGTCTGAAATGCTTTATATTTTATTAATTCTCCTTTGAAATTTATTAGTTTCTTTCTTCCATTTTAAAAAACATTTTATTTTGCTTTTATTAGCTTCCTGGGTGGATTTTTACTTTATTTACTAGGTTTATTTATAATGACTATATGACAATTGTAAATGTCTGTGAGTGTTGCTCTGGGCATGCCTCCAAAGTTTTAGAATATATTGCACTCACTAGCATTTATTTCTAAATGATCATGAATTTCCATTTTTAATTTGCTCCTTATACTTAAAATTATACATAGAATACTTTTTAAATTGTCAAGTAAATAGGTTTGAAAATTATTCTTCTAATGGTTAGTTTCATAGTATTACAGTATAAAGAAAACATGTCCTATATAATTTCTAATATTTGGCACTGGGCAATATATTCTCTGTGGATTAATCAATGGTTGGTCTTTTTAAATGTCTAACAAATATGTAAATATATAAGTTGTGATTGTGTTTTCTCCAGTAGTCTCCCTTCTGTTCATCCTCAATTTCCTCATTATAAAACTGAAGTTACCCAAATATCTCATGCTCTTTGGCAGCTTTAGAGGCCTTTGCGTGTGTCACTGCCTATTCCTGGAGTCTTCCTTTTCTTTACCTTAATGTGGCTAAAATCTGTTCTTTCTGCTCATTTTAGAAAACAGGGCCTATGCAATTTCTATTAACTAATAACTTCAGATGCCACTTTCTCTACAAAGATTCTCTAATCTCCATCAAGGATGCAGTCGGTCAACTTGTGGGCTCTCCCTTAATGCTCTACCCTTTTTCCTCTGCAACTGGTATTTGAATATTTACTTGACTTTTTGTCCCTAGGCTACAGACCTCTTTGAGGCAGAGTTGTATGTTGTTCCCTAGCATATCTTCCATTTCTAGCAGGGTGGCTGGCCTTTAGGTGGGAGTGAGGAATTATGTATTGAATAACTTAGGAAAAAAATTAACTGTACAGATCATGAAGGAGATCTGATATCATCATATCATGGAGAGCTATTGGGCTTCTTATCCATGCCAAATATGTGCTACATGTCAGACAAACATAACCTCCAGTTCCCCAAATCCTGAACAAGAAATGGCTTTGTAATACAGATAGGAAAACTGAGGGTCAAGGAAGTCAACCATCATTGATGAAAGCTACACTTGTATTCACTTAAAGAGGCACATTGAGAATAATTTGAACATCACAAAGAGTAAATTTAGCTCATTGGTGGAATGGCATCAACATAAATAATAAACCCTCCAAAACTGAACAAAAACTGTCCTAATCAACTTTGTCAGATCTCTGGAAAATTGTCAAAGGCTTATAGAAATGAAGCAAACACTGAGTAAAGAAAAAAGGCAATCCATAAACAGGCCAAATCTCAACATGCTCTAGGGGGACAGATACTGTGACCCAGGATGGAATAGGGAGACTGAAGTCCACCTCATGGGGCACATTGGTGGTCCACTATGTCTGGAGTGACAGCTGGCCAAAGTGCGATCTATACTGATGTATGGGGCACTTGCTAATTGTTTGACTGAATGGTTATGGATTTTGAAGGAATAAGATTAGAAGATTGCTGTCACATATACTTGAGGAAGAAGTAAGTGGATGGACTCAGAATGGTCACAGAGTGTGATGTTCTTGTCTCATGTGAATGCTAACCAAAGGGCAAAGGCTGCAGAGGAAATGCTACTGTGGATATGTCAGCCTCTTTCCCCAGCTTCTTGCTCAAAGACCCATGAACAAAATGGCCATGATGGTAGGAACGTAGGCTATGCATAAACCCAATATAAACTTCCTCTTACCAAGGCGGATCTAGCTATTACTAATCTGTAGCCTAATCTTCCAACATTGGATATCAATACTGAGTTCCTAATATGGCACTATTTCTGAGTACCACCCTGCCACCTAGTGGCAAGTTAATTATATTGGCCCTCTTCCATTATGGAAGCATCAAAGGGTCCTAGACGTGTATTTTGGATATGGATTTGTCTACCCTGCAGGTAATATTTCTTTTAACACCACCATCTGCGGTCTCACAGAATGCCTGCTCCACAATCATTGCATTCCACATAGCATTGCATCAGATCAAGTGAAGGAAGTGCAGCAATGAGATCATGCCTTTGAATCAACTAAACTTACCATATACCTCATCACCCAAAAGCAGTTGGCCTAATTGAAAGATACAATGGCTTATCAGAGATTCCGTTATGGTGTCATTGGGAAATAACACTCTGAAATAGTGAGGTTCTGTTTTACAAAGTGCAGGTTATTCTTTGAAACAGATAGCGTTACATGGCTTAGTTTTTCCCACAGCCAGAATCAAGGGGTGGGAGGGCGGAAGTGGAAGTGGCTACTCTCTCTATTAAACTTAATAACCCCTTGCAGAATTTTTGCTTCCCATCCTGACAGCTTTGAGCTCTGCTGGATTCTAGATTTTAGCCCACAAGAGGGTAATGCTTCCAAAGGGGGATATGATGGCTCCACAACTATGGCTCCACAAAATTGCAAGATGAAAATTCCACCCAGTCATTTTGGGTTCCTTAGGCCATCAAACCAAGAGAGGAAAAAGGGGGGTGGTGCTAAAAAGAGTAAGTTGGAATCAGGCAATATATTGGAGTGACTGATTTTGATAACCAAGGATAAAAGGGTAAATCAGTTGCTGCTATGCAATAAAGACAAGGATAACTATGTCTGAAAATCAAAGGATTTTCAAGGGTTCCACTTAGCAGTTCTACATTCAGTAGTAAAGGTTAATGGAAAACTACATCAACTGAAATGAAGCAGATGACGCCCATAATATTTGGCCTTCCCTTTACTCCTCTGTAAATAACTAGCTTAATTACAGCAGTATCAGTTTCAACTGCATTTGAAAATTACTTTAATTTTTAAGAGAGTTCACATTTTTTCTATATTTAATATTTGTACTGGTTGCAAAATCATTATAAACTTTTAAGATTTAATCTCTGGCATACCTTCATTTCACAGGCACACACAGAGGAATGCATTGTAGCATTGTTATCACACTAGGTTAAAAGTTTGGATGTCTGGAAATGCTAATTAATTGTCAATAAGATACTATGTTTTCCTAAAATGCTTTAGGGAAGTCGACAACTTGGATGTGGGATTCACTTTAAGGAAAATCCACAAGTAAGTGTGTACAAGAGAAAATTAGGAAGGAAAATCAAGGAGGCTTAAATTATTAAATGCTCTAGTTTTTACCCTCAAAGTTATCAGCTGATGGGAATCTAATTAAAATGTAGAATGCACAACAATCACTATTTTGTATCTGATTTTTACACACCTTGGAATGGAAATATGTTTTTAATTCCTATTGAAATGATGACTGAACAGTATGAAGACTTAGCCTTGACTACCTGCTCATGCAATAAAATCACAATCTGTTATATTGTGTCTTTGTTCACAGAGCTGTGGCTATTTATTCAAAGATAATAGTGTGGAATTAAAGACATACATGAAAAAATGATAAATCATTTTCTGAAGGGTTCATTATGATTTGTTTTGTTTTATCAGGGATTTAGCTTTGATAGATATTGCAAAGATTCTTGGCAAATTAATTCAAAGGAAGGAAGAAAGAAAGGAAGGAAGGAAGGAAGGAAGGAAGGAAGGAAGGAAGGAAGGAAGGAAGAAAGAAAGGAAGGGAGGGAGGAAGTAAAAAGGGAGAGAGGAAGAACTGCTGCCTATCTTTCCTAAAATTAAAAAGGAATAAAGAATGTTATTGGTCAATGAAGAGGTGGCCTTGTGTTGATTATGTTGCTGTGTGTTGACTGTGTGACTTGTGTTAACTTGTGTTACTGTCTGAATTTGACCACAGAACTATGTGCCCCAATGAGGACTTTGGAATGTAAGTATCACTAAAGGAACAAACATCTTGCTGGACATGGGATGGTAAAATTATATGAAATAGGATCTAAAATATTTAAAGATATCTGAGTTATCAGGAATGCACAAATAAAAATATATTGGCTATTATCCAAGGCACAGTGAGTGCTAAAAGTAATTCCAGAACTTTGGAATGGTTAGAACTCACACATTCGTACTGTCAAAGAGATGGGCAGTGCTGGAACATATCATTCCAGATGCTGGAATTGAGACAGACGAAGAAAGATAGTTATCAGATAGGCAGAGGCAGGCGGTTTGGAGACAGAAAAGAGAATGTGAGAACATTTACCATGGGAGGACAGAATAAAGAAAGGTAAAAGAAAAATCAATAAGAAAAAGAAATAATATATAATGGCTTGTCCATCTTGTTTCATGTATTAAGACATATTTGTTATTTACTCAAAAGCTAAATCTTTTTCATCATAATCAACAATCACTCTGCATAGGCATTGATTGGTAAAAATGGGCACTGTCCACTGAAAGTAGTATTTGAGCTTTTATTTTTCTCATCTGCAAAATGGTTCAGTGATATTTCTCTCCTGAAGCAGTTTGAGGATGGAATGAGAATGAGTATTCATTAAATGAGGCAAGGCAGTCATGCTTTAGCTTCTTAGCTCTCCACGTATGCCTTAGGAAATGTGGGAATTATCACATGAGATGCCCCTGCAGACCCACCAGAATGGCTAAGGTGGTTCAGAATATGGAATATTTGGAATGCTCATATATTACCAGCCAGAGTACAAAAAGGTACAAATCCTTTGAAAAATGGATATTACATTAACTACACCTATGCTATGACCCAACAATTCCATTCTTACATATACACCAAAGAGAAATGAGTTCATGCACCCACAAAATAACGTGTTCAACAATGTTTATAGCAATGTTGTCATAATAGCCAAGCAGTAAACAAATATCCATCAACAAACAAATATCCATCAACAGGAAAATGAAAAGACAATCTGTGATAATTCCTACAATGGAGCAATAAAGAGAACTAGTGATAGATGAAATAACATGGATAAATAAATCTTAAAAAATTAATGTTGAGTGACAAGTAAGCCAGTCACAAAAAGATGGCATACTGAGGGATTCCACCTATATGAAGTGGAAAAGCAGGATAAATTAATGTGTGGTAACAGGATACAAAAGAGTGATTGCCTGAGTCTGAGGATGGCATTGGGATTGATGGGAAGGATCACAAGAAAAATTTTTAGGTTCTAGAATGTTCTATATCTTGATCAGGGTGACAGTGCATGGGCATATACATACGTTCCAAATAACAGAGCTATATTCATATATTTGTATATTAGCTTTATGTAAATTCTGCTTCAATAAAGCACTATTATCTAAATAAATAAATAGATAAATTAATGAGTAGATAGCATCAATTTTAAAATTCTTGCTAATAGTACCACCATCATCACTACCTCTTCTTCCTATTATTATTATTATTATTATTATTATTATTATTACTACTACTACTAGTGGCCCGGTGCACAAAATTCGTGCACAGGGAAGGGGGTGTTCCTCAGCCCCGCCTGCACCCTCTCCAATCTGTGACCCCTTGAAGGATGTCCTACTGCTGGTTTATAGGAATTGGGCCTAAACTGGCAGTCGGATATCCCTCTCGCAATCTGGGACTGCTGGCTCCTAACCGCTCATCTGCCTGCCTGATTGCCCCTAACCACTCTGCCTGCTGGCCTGCTCGCCCCCAACTGCCCCCCACCGCCAGCCTGCTTGCCCCCAAATGTCCCCCCTGCCAGCCTGATCACCCCCAACTGCCTCCCCTGCCAGCCTGCTCACCCTCAACTGCCCCCCCTGCTGGCCTGCTCTCCCCCACCTTCCCTTCCCACTGGCCTGCTCACTTCAAACTGTGCCCCCGCTCTCCTGATCACCTCCAACTGACCCCCATGGATGGCCTGCTTGCCCCCAACTGGCCCCCCTGCTGGTCTGCTTACCCTCAAAGGCCCCACCCCCCCCCACCAGCCTGATCACCCACAACTGCCCTCCCCTCTTGGCCTCTAACCGCCTCTACCTCAGCCCCGCCACGTGGCTTTGTCTAGAAGAACGTCTAGAAGGCCTCCTGGAAGGTCTCTCAGTCTAATTAGCATATTACCCTTTTATTAGTATAGATTATTATTATTGTTATTATTATTATTATTTATTACTGTAGTCCCTCTTTATCCATGAGAGATGCATTCTAATATCCCCAGTGAATAACTGTAACCAAGGACAGTACCAAACCTATATGTATGTTTTCTCTATACATATGTATCCATCAAAAAGTCTAATTTATAAATTAGGCACATTAAGAGATTAACAAGAATAGCTAATAATGAAATAGAATGATTATAATAGTATACTAAAATAAATTATGTGAATATGGCCTCTCTTTCTCAAAATATATTATTATACTGTACCCACCCTTGTTTACAATTTTATGCTTCTTTATATCATAGATACAAGATTTATTCTTACTGTATATCTTAGCAACTTCAGCATATAATTTTTTTCTTTCATTCTTAAGTTGAGAACTTTCACCTTTTCCCTTAAAGGAAGCACTTTACAGCTTCACTTTGATATATCTGAATTACCAGCATTGCTACTCTTGTGCTTTGGGTCCATTATTAAATAAAATAAGGGTTATGTGAACACAAGCACTGAGATCCTACAGCAGTTGATCTGTTCACTGAGTGACTAACAGGTGGGGAGCCTATACAGAGTGAATATGCTGGACAAAGGGATGATTCATGTCCTGGGCATGATAGAGTGAGACAGCACAAAATTTTATCATACTACTCAGAATAATGCACAATTTAAAACTTACTTTCTGAAATTTTTCATTTAATATTTTTGGCCCAAGATTGACTGTGGGTAAGCAAACTGTGGAAAATGAAACATGGATTAGGTGGGGGAAGCTACTGCATTGTATTACTATTATTACTAGGGGCCAGTGCACGAATCTGTGTACCTTGAAAGGAACTGTGGGCTACGAGGCTGCGGTGGGCACAGGGGTGGGTCTCGGCCCACTCTTCCCACCGTGACTGCCGGTCCTCTGTCTGCCGGCCACCCCCGCTCCCACAAGCTGACGGTGCCAGCCCCACTCGCACTCGCTGATGGCGTGGAGCAATTGGGTCCGGCACCAGCAGTGGGTGTGAGCAGCGGCTCTGGTGCCGGCAGCGGGTGCGAGCGGGGCTGTCACTGGCAGCAGGTGTGAGAGGTGGCTGCCGACCCCAATCACCCCTCAGAAACAGGGGGAGGTGAAGAAGCCCTGAGGGATGATCAGGGCCAGCAGCTGCTCACACCCACTGATGGTGCTGAGCGATCAGGGCCAGCCCTGGGCGCTGGCAGGCTGGCAGTGGGTGACAGCAGGTAGGAGTGCTGGGTGGGACTGTGGCACATGGGAGTAAAGAATTTTCTGTAACCACCAAAGGCTTGCCCCAATGACAGCAACCAGCACCCCGCCTTGGTCTGGCACCCTCACTCACCTGCTCCACCATCCTGCTTTGGCCGATACCTGCCATGTTCTATGCACGCCCCCTGGTGGTCAGCGCAGGTCATAGCGACCGGTTGTTTGGTTGTTTGGTTATTCAGTTGTTTGGTTGTTCCGCCGTTCGGTCTATTTGCATATTAGGGAGATATATATATTATTGTTATTATTATTATTACTTCTGTTCTTTACTGGATGCCAAATATCTATGTCATACCTGTGAGTGGGATGAAAATGGCTTGAGGTAAAAATAAGCTAATAGTTTATAGTATTTAATATGAGACACACTGTGGTTGAATCCAGGCTCAGTTCTTTGCTGGCTTTATGAATTTAGGCAAGTCTGCCTAAGTTCCCTAAACCTTCATCCCCATTCTTAATATATGAGTGATAGTTGTAACTTCCGCAGTTTTGTGAAGATTGAAACATTTGTAAGATAATTATCACATATAAAATAATACATGTTATCTATCTTTTTATTTTCATTGTTAAAATCCTTGCTAATTTTTGGAAGGCTAAGTTTAAAATGTAGTTTTAACTTCGTTTTCGGTATTATACTTTTATAGTCTTGCCAAGTACTTTTTATGTTTTTTACTTAAGAGATTTATAAAATATCACTTTCATATTAATTCATGTTATCTTTTGATTACTATTTATAGTTAATTGCTCTGGTGACTGGGTGGCTTTTCTGAAGGTGATCATTACTATAATCAACATGATTAGTATAATCTCCTAGGAAATTAAATGCTTATTATGCTAAAATGTAAGCTACTTGAGAACAGAAACTCTGCTGTATCCTCAGCTATATCCATCTATTGTGCACATGGCCTCTCATATAGTACGTGTCTAAAATATTTGTTAAATCAATAAATTAATATATTTGATAAACCAAAATGCCCTTTGACCTTTAACATGCCCACACTCTCCCTTTGTGAAAACCAAGAAGGCTGCAATTTCAAAAGCCTGCTAGAATGTATATTTCACGCAATACACCAAGTCTCAAAATTAGATAGACTTTGCTTCCGGGAAAGGGTTTTGTACCAGCGTCAGAAATAATTTTCTTTGGATGCATGGGACTTTGGATGATCACAAGACAGCAGCAGGCTTGATGCGGTGTTGGCATAGCTGAAGGTGACCAGAGAGATGCAAGCAGGATCTAAGGAATCTGCTCAGTTGGGGGGAAGAGGAGAGGCAGACTCCATTACCAGTGGCCACCGTCCAGAAAAGGGTGTTGGACCAACTTCTGGGCTCCCACAAATTTGTGAAGTTTGTCAGGTTATTTTTCCACAAATATTGTAGTTGTTTGAATGGAGCTCAAAGTCAAAACCACTCCATTGTACTCTGGCACCCTTGCTTTTCTTTACTTTTCTCCCGTTTTGATGTTAATGGAATTTTATCCAGTGCTTTACTTCCGTAGCAGATGACAAAATCCAGACTTAAAATACAGGCGCAGATTAATGTGAAAGAGTTCTGGATTAAATATCCTGTCAAAAAGTATAATCGAAATGCTAATTCTATAGAAGTGTTTGGACCGGTGAGTCCCAAGAAAAACAGGTGAGTTGTGAGATATGTTAAAATAAGAAAATGTTTATTTTCACTGAATGGAGACTAGAATGGAAAGGAGAGGTCATGTGAAGTAGTTTTAAGAAGTAAATATTTGTGGAAATAGTTTTTATACTGTAAATTGTGAAAAATAATTACAAAAGCAGATTGTGTCTTTGCCTTTCTATACAGATAATTATTCAGGGAGGTCATGCCTGTCCATCCCCGCCCCCCTTCCCCAGTGGATTTGCGAATGGATTTGGGTGTTTATTACTTAAGAAAATGAGGGAGGGGTACTACTGGGTTTAGGGCAGTGATTGGCAAACCGAGGCTCGCAAGCCACATGCGGCTCTTTGGCCCCTTGAATGTGGCTCTTCCACAAAATACCACGTGCAGGAGCGCTAGTACAGTGCAATTGAAACTTCGTGGCCCATGCGCAGAAGTCGGTTTTCGGCCTAGGAAAGTCTATTTTGAAGAAGTGGCGTTAGAAGAAGTGGGGGGTGTCGGTTGGTCAGGCGACTGGAGACGCGGTGCAGGTGGGCCGTGGGATACCCAGGACAGGGAGGCACGCATGATTCATGCACGAGTTGAGGATGGGAGAGTTGGAAGGGGTCGACCTCAGCGAACGTACCTCAATCAGATTGAGGACGTTTTTTAGCAAAGGCCAGCTTACGAGTACCCTAATTGAGTTAATAACAATGTACCTACCCATGTAGTTTAAGTTTAAAAAATTTGGCTCTCAAAAGAAATTTCAATCATTGTACTGTTGATATTTGGCTCTGTTGACTAATGAGTTTGCCAACCACTGGTTTAGGGTAACAGTGTATTTGTGTGTATGTGTGTATTATATTATACTAGAAGCCCGGTGCACAAAAATTTGTGCACTCGGGGGGGGAAGGGGGGGTCCCTCAGCCCGGCCTGTGCCCTCTCGTAGTCTGGGACCCCTCGGGAGATAACAACCTGCTGGCTTAGGCCTGCTCCTGGGTGGCAGAGGGCAGGCCCAATCCCTAGGTGCAGCCCCTGGTCGGGCTCAGAGCAGGGCTGATTGGGGAGTTGGGGCGCCGCCCCCTGTCATGCACAGAGCAGGGCAGATTGGGAGGTTGCGATGCCACCCCTAGTCACGCTCAGGGTAGGGCCGATTGGGGGGTTGGGGCACCGCCCCCTGTCACATTCAAGGCAGGGTCGATAGGGAGGTTGTGGCGCCACCCCCTGTCATACACAGAGCAGGGCCGATCAGGGGGTTGGGGCGCTGCCCCCTGTCACGCACAGAGCAGGGCCCATCAGGGGGGTTGGGGCTCCGTACCCTGTCACGCACAGAGCAGGCCAGTCAGGGGGTTGGGGAGCTCCCCCCTGTCACTCACAGAGTAGGGACTGATAGGGGAGTTAGGGCACCGCCCCCTGTCACACACACAGCAGAGCGGATCAGGGGGTTGAGGCGCCGCCCTCTATCACCCACAGAGCAGGGGCCGATCAGGGGGTTGGGGCGCCGCCACTGTCACACTCAGGGCAGGGCCGATGGGGAGGTTATGGCTCTACCCCGTCACACACAGAGCAGGGCCCGTGGGGGGGGGGCGATTGGGGCGCCTTCCCCTGTCACACACAGAGCAGGGCCGATCAGGGGGTTTGGGCGCTGCACCCTGTCATGCTGATCTGGTGCCAGGAGGCCTCGCAGCTCCGCTGATCCCGGTGCTGGGAGGCATATTACCCTTTTACTATATAGGATAGAGGCCTGGGGGCTGGCTGGTTTGCCCTGAAGGGTGTCCTGGATCAGGGTGGGGGTCCCCACTGGGGTGCCTGGCCAGCCTGGATGAGGGGATGATGGCTGTTTGCAGCTGGTCACACACCCTTCAGGGTGGGGGTCCCCACTGGGGTGCCTGGCCAGTCTGGGTGAGGGGCTGAGGGCTGCTTTCAGGCTGATGGTTGTTGATTGAAGCTCCCAACCGCTCCTTTTTTTCTTTTTTTTTTTCTTCTGGGCCAGCTTTAGCTCTGGCTCTAGCTCTGAGGCTTCCGCTGCTGGTTTGTTTGCCGTTCTATAATTGAAACAATGTATAACTTCAGCTCTGAGATCCCAGCTGGCTATATTTGTTAGAATGTTTCAAACTGCCAGCTCAGAGGCCGGCAAGTCAGGCGGGGAACGTTGGAGTCTGCAGTCACTGGAGCAAGCAAGCCTCACGTTCGCTTCCGGCCGCCATCTTGGCTGACAGTTAATTTGCATAAGGATATGCTGATTAGCCAATGGGAAGGGTAGCGGTCGTACGCCAATTACCATTTTTCTCTTTTATTAGTGTAGATATAGGGAGAAATTATCTTTTCCAAATGCTAATATTCTTTTGAGAAACAATGGTATTATGGGAAACAATATTATGCATAGCTGTGAAAATGATCTATAATAATAAAAGCGTAATATGCTAATTAGATCAGACAGCTCAATGTCTTTCTGGATGTCCTTCTGGACAACTTTCCAGATGAAGCCAGGGCTGTAAGGGCCAAGGTAAGCTGCCATGGCTACGAGGGCCGAGCCCCTTGCACGAATTTCACGCATCGGGACTCTAGTATTATATTTAATCACAAGAAAACTAGCAAACAAGCCTAAACAGAGAGTCATGCTACAAAACAATTGGCATGCACTCATCAGTAACAGCAATTTGATGAAGGGCCAGGAAGAGTAAGGACTGATGCAGATTGAGGGAGAGTGAAGAAACATATCAACTACATGAAATATATGATCCTGGGGGGGGGGGGGGGCAGGGATTCTGGACTGTTGGGGGGAAAAGACAGCATTGGGACAATTGGCAAAAATCAAATTTGGACTATATGTATATTACATATAATATAGCTAACAATGCCAAGTTTCCTGAATTTGATCATTGTATCATGATTGGGTAAGAAAATGTCCCCATTCATAGGAGATGCATTGGTGTTTTAAAGGTGAAGAGCCATGGGGAAAGCCAACTCACCTCTCAAATGGCTTAACACACAAAACCTAAAAAAGAATAGCTTTTGTGAAAAAAGTGTACCCCCTATCAAA
>NW_005871280.1:740339-743674 GCF_000147115.1 Myotis lucifugus
AACAGCTTTGTTTATTCCTTAGCTAAGGAATAAATCTGCTTCTGAAATAGGACAATTGCAATGTCATATATGACATATAATGGTTTTCACTAACTAGCCTTTTAGAATGTACTATTAACTAGATCAGTGACATTTCTGAAACTCAGGGAAGTGACTTATTGCCAATGTTTAAAAATTTTTCCTTAGAGACAAGTGTATGTGACCCTAACACACATCATTAAAATTCAATTTTAAAATGATAAATGTGATTGTCTCCCACCTTAACCAAAAAACCCAACAGCTTTCATTGAATTTTTTAGTATCTGAAATGCTGTTGGAAATCATGTAATCTATTAGAGCAATCCAGATTGTTGAGTTAGGTTGAGCTTAACTTGAAGTCAGCCTAGTACTATTTGTTTAATGTAGATGCGACCAGACACATTCTGGATACATTTTGGTTCATGATCAGGGTATTACCGTTTTGTGATTAAATATGAGAAAAAAGGGTCCTAAAAACAATTTATTTTTATCATAATCTCTCTCTCTCACTCTCTTTCTCTCTCTTTCTCTCTCTCTTTCCCCTTTTGTCCCCTGCCCTCTGTATTAGTACTCATGTGAGCATGTGCACTTTCTTTTTATAGACAGTACTGGAAAGTGTATTTGTTGCTTGGGGGAGCACATATACCACTCATGACCCTTGACTGTGTCCCTGAGATGTAGTTTTTGCAGTTAAGGGTAATTTTCAGTAGAATACACTTTGTTCTCTACAGTGTTAAAAAAAAATGGGCCCCTTTGTTTGGCCAACCTTCATGAACTTCCATTTACTTCAATGGCAAGTGAAACATTTGTGTAAGAAAGAAATATTGTCTTCAATGGGAAATGCATTCCATGTGTGTTCTATTCATGTTATGACAGACTTTTTTTTGAGCCTATACTGTTTTTATTCATGACTCTTTCCAGGGGTCAGTATTTTAAGGCCATTATTAGTATTTGTGGGAGTAGATACTAAACATTAAATATTTTTATAGTTAAATATCATTTTAATTCAAATTCCCAATAAAACACTCCCCACCTTTTTATGTGAAAAGGACTTGAATAATTCCTTTTCAAAGAAATAGAAAATATGTTTTCATGAGACACAGGAACCAAAGCATAAGCCTGGGCACGTAAATATCTATATCCTTTCACTCTCATGAATTTTGTCAGTTGGTGTCGGCTTTGTCTTTCCACTTTCATCTAGTCTTACAGTGATATTACAAGGTCCAAGATGCTCAAGGGCTGGCGCTAGTGGTGTCTCCAAGTGGTCTGACATACTTAGTATTTGGAGATTTTCTGAACCACAGGGCAGAATCCTGCAGACCGACGTTTCCAGTGAGAACAGAAGTTTTGTAGTTACATATGGCCCAGGGGAGGGGAGAGCTGTAGGAGTCGGGATGGCATTGATTAGTTGTTAAGAGATAGAACCACAGAATTTGCAAAAGAAGAAGAAAAGTGAGAACAGAGCAGACCCAGTCTGATACCCTAATGGAATGTACAGATTCTGCTCTCAGAAATGTGTGTGTGTGTGTGTGTGTGTGTGTGTGTGTGTGTGGTGTGTGCGTGTGGTGTGTGCAGCCAATTGGAGGAATTTGCAGGTCCCTGAGGACTGTCCCCTATATCTGGAAAGTCAGCAGGTGACAGTGCAGTAGGTTTACAGAGGCCTCTGGCCTTTTCTTCCCATTCTGTCTTTCTTCTGAAGCCTCAGTATCTCCCAGTCATTTTAAGAAGTCAATCTCTGGCCCTTTGGGACTTTATTAAGTACAGTAATTCCATTGCACTAAACATAAAGCCTTTGACACATCCCCTGACAGTAATCCATTCCTTGCAGAGCTTAGGGGCCTGAGCAGCCGCAGAATGTTTTCATTATGGCGCTCTGGGCTTCCTCTTGTCTAGAGCTTTAAGAGCTGATGTTCAGCCACTTAACAAAGACCGCATTGCGATCCCTGGCCACGTTTGCGACAAGGGAGTACAGTGTCCTGGTCAGGGTATAAGACAGAAATCTTGGATTTAATGTCTGCCCATCCCCTTTTCAATCCCCCTACCCACTAAAAGATTCTGAACTTATTTTTTTAAAAAATTGTTTCAATGTAAGTCTAGCAAGTTGAATTTTATTGCCCAGAGGGAGTCCAGCATTTGTGTGTATACAGTATTCAACCATTATATGAAGTAAGTGACCATTGGTAATAGATTTTAGTTTTACAGATAATAGGTTACAGTGTTATAGCAACATCCATTTATTTCTCTGTGTTTTAATAACTTGTGAGCTCACAGGTTTGCTACTCAAAGCTTAGTCCAGGGTCAGAGGGAGCCCCTTGGAAGGGTCTTACAAACACAAAATCTCAGGTCGTGCACCAGACCTGCTGAATCAGAATCTGCCTTTAGAAAAGTCCACAGTTAATTCCAATGCATTTCAAAGCCTGGAAAGCTCTAGTTAGAGAGGATTTAGTTAATGCTTCTGAATTACTTAGCCTAAGAAGGAGGGCTCTGACACATTTTTTTCTACCACACAAATAACCAGATGGTACAGCATACAAATTATTCTGATAAATGAATGTTTTATTTTTCCCAAATTCACTTGGGAAACTGTTTTGAATATTTTGTGTCAACTTAAAAATTAAGTTAAAATTATTATACCCACTAGCCATAAATCTTTAAGAAATGAGGCCCTGTGTTAATCCAGCCTTATAAGAAAAGTATTTAGTGCATAGTGTTGTGACAGGTACTTGCACTGTGTTTGGCGTTTCATCTATATTTTCTAAACAAGAACTACATGAGGTGAGTATCACTCCTCAGAGTTCTCACATGAGGCCCAGCAAGGTTATGAGCTCATTCCCAGCACAGCACTGAGTGAGCACAGACTCCGGGCTGTCTCACTGTGCATCTCCACCTCTGTCCACTATTCCGTATAGGAGAGAATTCATAAAAATGAGAAGACTTGAATTCTGAGCCATCGTCTAGATCATATTTCTCAACCTCAGTGCTCTTGAGTTTTGAGGCTGGATAATTCTTTGTTGCACGGTGGGGTCCGGGGCTTATCCTGTGCCTTGTAGGATGTTTAGTAGTTCCCCTCACCTCTACCCCATAGATGTCATGCAATAATCAAACCACTCACCTCTCGATTCACCTAATTGCCCTTCCCCACCTCATCCACCTCCATGGCCTTCTCCACCTACAACCATTTTCCTTGCAATATGCCCCCTGCTTCTACCATAATTGTGGAAATGAAAAAAAGCCCATAAAAACGCAAAATGACCTCAGGCGAAATTACCAGAGAATGAAAATATGGCTTGAAGTTGGGACTGTTTTTTCTATCCACA
>NW_005871280.1:743774-813094 GCF_000147115.1 Myotis lucifugus
CCCCTCGTTAATTAGAGTTTCCAGATAACCAAGGCTTTCAGCCTTCCAGAATTGATGCCAGTTTGTTTTCTCCACCTTCTTAGAGTTTCATGCTTTCACAAAAAAAGGAGCTTCTACTTCTGCTTAATTAACCGGATCATTGCTCTCACGAGTTTATGGGTCTTATTATTCTTCAGTGGTTGGACTATAAGAACGGCCCAAAAGGAAGGCAGTTGCTTTTATTATGGGAACAGTCCTAGTTTAGTAGATGAACATGCAGGCTCTCTAGCCCACGTTCCTGTCCACCACTTGTAGCTATGTGACCTTGGGTAAGTTACTAAGTTACTGCCACTCTGTTCTTTTATTCATTCGTTTTTTGTTGTTGTTGTTGTTGTTTTCATGAGATAGAGTCCTACCTGATAGGGTTCTTGTGAGAATGAAATGAACTGTCCCACAGACACATAGAATAGTATCTAACACAGAGAATATCAACAATTGTTTTTATCATTATTTCTTTGGGTATTATCTATACTTTAGGATCTTGTTAGGGATAAAGGGGTTCCAGGCTCTCTACACCATGTGTTTTAAATTTTATTCTGATCAAAGGGTTAGTTAGCCTATATTTTACATATTTAAATATGTAACATATTCCATTTCCACCACAGAAATTTTCATAAATGAAGCAGAGATATCACTGAAACCCGTGTGATCATTGTTAAAATTGGCTACTCTTTATTCAATTCATTAAATGTTCAAAAATGAAAAAAACCTGATAATGTGAGAGAGGGTTACGGGTGGTACTGTGGGCTGAGGGTAAATTGAAGGAGTCTCGCGAGGCTTCTGGGCTCTTTGGGTTTCATGGTTTTGCTTGGGAGCTGGGTACATGGAAGTGTGCAGTTTGTGAAAATTCATTCAGCTCTTCACTTATGATTCAGGCACCTTCCTGTATGTATTTATACTTTAGCAAAAGTTCAAACATACAGACTGACCCTTCATAGAAAAATAAAAATTTTGTTCTATACCTAATAACATTGTTTTTGTGAAAAGTAGATGCTCTCAGAGATAATACATTTTGGCATTTTGTTGTATTGTGGCTCCTGCATTATTCAAATGGTTTTCTAGGGAAGCCTGATTTCATAAGATCTGTCTGTGCATGTGTTATAAATATGGGATGGGGCGTGAAGTTATTATATGGTTGTTTACATTCATGTAACCAAACACAAACTGATTTTTTTAAAGCCCAAACATAATATTGAGAAGTGCTACTTGGATGACTGCAACTATATTTTTAGCTGCTCATGCTATTGTTAATGTGAAAAATATAAAACTAAATTATAGGTCCCCCTATTTTCATTATGAGACAATTTTATAGCTGTCAAAAATGCTGTATTTCACACTTCCCACATTCACAAGGCTACATTGCTACTCAGGTTTTTTAGTTTTTCTTTGGCTTTTTCCTCAGTAGCTGGAAAGTTGATATACTAGTAGTAATGATTTTGTTACAAAGTTGTCAAAAATAAATATACCACACATAGCAAAGACAAGGAGACTTAAGTCCCAGAAAATGATGAATTCCAGATTCTAACCATGCATGGTGAATAGAAGAGATGTGGGTGGAATCATGACATTACGCTCAAACCTCTTCAAGTCAAGATGTCAACACCCCCACCCCCAAGAACTAATGCAAAGAGGGCAATTTCACTGATAGGGATCCGTGCCTCTTTACTTCTTTTGCCCTGTCCTATGGGAGTGCTGATAAGCAGAGGCCCAGTAATAAGACTCAAGGGCACAGAGTAGGTGGAGGAGGGGGTAGAAAAAGATCGGTTACACCATTGATTGAACCCTCCGTAAGAGAAGCAGCCCATAAAATTGTTTAGAATAGATTGCTTATGAAAACAATCTATGAATATGACAGCATCTCTAAATGAATAAACCTCTTCAGGATGATGTATAAAATATAATATGATTCATAATTATAGCAGCAACAAGAAAACCCTACTGTCATAGCATAAAAACAATTAGAACGTTTCTGATAGCAATACTGAAACACCTTAGTCTTTTTAAAAATGTTTCTGCATTTAATAGAAGAGTTTAGGATTTATTTTAATATGTCTATCTTTACATATAAGCAACATATATTAACTTCACGCATTAGAAGCAATTATTGCATATTTCAAGGCAGATTCACATTGAGGCTCAGATCAGGTGAGATACCATCTTGAATGTCCTTCTTCTTGTAAATATAAGCCATGTTTGTTTCCCCAAAGAGCATGATGACTTGGTGTGAGGGGTTCTCATTGTTTTGGTCATGTAATGCCTCTAACTAACTCCTATGTTTAAAAGTTCTCTGCCTTTCCCCCATTTTGTGTGTGGCCTCTTCAAGCCCCTTTCACAAAGGAAGGCGGAGTGGTTAGTAAGAAACTGTAACTGCTTTGCCTCCAGTTCAAAGGCTAAGAACCCGCTTCGTCCCTGGGGTGGAAGGTGGAATTCTGGTGAGAGCATTGGGCATGTCCTTTGTTTCCTCTGTTCACTCAGAGTCTTTGAAAGGTTCTCATTAACTGCTATTAACAAGCATTAATTCAAAGCATGACTACAAAATTCCAGGGAGAGTCAAACAGCAGAGTGAACACTGAGGAGAACGGGAGACAACCACAGGAGCCAAAGTCAGACACCTTCACTAAATGAAACGGCCAGTGGCAGACATGTCTTGAGGGGAGCAAGATTGTTTCTGAGTTTGACATCAAGGCTGTAAAAGGATCCGGACCACCAACGACAGCACATGCATCCATAAATATTCCCCTATGTGTTTGTGTATTAGAAATAGTCACAAAAGGTTTGGAAAGGGTACATCTTTCATAACTAATCCCAATGACAAATCATTGTCTGGCAGAAATTATGCCGGGTATGCCATTTATTTGGGAAATGATTTTGAATGACATTCTCTTCTAGATCCCCTGACGTTGTTCCACCTCAGGCCAGAGCTTCTTAATCGGCGTTGACCCTGTCTATATCAAACATCAGCTTATTGCACAGTCACAGTTTATTCTCTAAAATAAGGGTCGACCTAAAACAAGCAAAGCGGACGTGAGACCAACTTTCCTCCCAAAATCAAGCTTATTGTTTAGGGAGCTGCTCACGGCTTTTGGGTAACTTACAGCTCCACAGTCAGTCAGCCCCTGGAGCTATCCCCATGAAGCTGAATAACATCTGTCTCAGCCTGCCAAAAGCTTTCTCAGCTCAGTGCTACCCTTGAATGGCACTCTGTCATTATGCTATATTTAGGGCATGAAAGTTGTAATTAGCTTTGTTCTGCTGCAAATGGATCCAGCCTCAGATGCAATATAAAAGGTAATAAAATAGGTAGGCAGATATAAAAACCTGCATAAGCATTCTATGCAGGAAAATTCCATGATTCCCAAACTGATGAAAGAACCAGTGAAAGGGAATTTTCATGGCTTCAAAAGTGGTAGATGCCACCTAAGAAGACATATGTAGGTATGGCCAGTTTGCAATAGAATGCTTTGTCAACACCCCCATCTGAATCCCACACCAATCCCTATTTCCACTCACTGAGGTGATTCTTCTATGATTTAATGATAGTTGCTGGAAACTGCTTTTTCTAATATGGCATCTTATATTTCTTTAAGGGGCCAATTTTGTCTGAAAGTGGACTTTTAGAATTCTATTGTTCAGTATCTTTGCATTATCCTTTCTAGATATTGTCTGGGATAGAGGCCATCTGTTTTTATCACACACAGCCGTGTGTTTGCAGGAATGGATGATACTTAAGAGAAAAGAACTGGCAGGGCAGGGAAGTACTAAAACATGAGGCCCACAGTGCTAAATTGCTGTTATGAAGTGATGTAGCCCCTTTCACTCTCTAACTAGGTTATTGACTCCTTGAAGATGAGACCTTCAATTGCCTCTTTCATAAGTTTTAGTTAAACATGGGTCGGCTGTAGATTATTAAGAAACTAGTGGCCCTGCGCACGCACAAATACATGTGCTGGTAGCTTGCCAGTAGCTCGCTGCCGCCCTCCTGTAGCTCTCTCCACCCCCTCTGCAACCCTCCCCCCTAGCTTGCTGCTCTGCCCCCTCCTGTAGCCCTCTGCCCCACCCTCCTGCTGATCCGTGATCCAGTCCTTACATGGTTGGTTGTTACCCTTCACCGGGTAATGACCATTTGCATATTACAACTTTATTATATAGGATGTTCATTGAGTCACCAAGAGGGTGCACTTAGAAAAGAAAATTCTTTTTCAAGACCCAGGGAAAATATTTTTCAAATAATCTTTATTCAGTTTTGCGTTTTGGCATCATGCAAAACTTTGGAGTGCCCTTTATATTGGTAAGTTTCATCAGTGAATGTAAATATAAATATAAATAAAAATATAAATAAAAGAAACAGATGGATAAATTTAAGGAAAGATTTTTAAAGAATGAACAAGTATGAATTTTTGTGTATCTGGAAGTATAAAGAGAGAAAAGAGAAAAACAAAGAAAGTTGGTACAAAGGAAAGTAATGAAAGTATATTGATGAGTTTAGATATAATTCCTCACTTGAGGGCAGGAAGTACGATGGCTGTCATATCTTCAGGAATGGACTATGGCATGAATATTATTTCTTTTGTTTTGTGGGTTATGGGCGATAAAGTTGTTGGGGAAGGACCCCTCATTCAATTTAAAGGAGGGTCCTAAGAGTGGAGAGAATAAATGGTATTATGCAGATAAGAAGAAGGGACCTAGATACCATGTAGAGACAGAAATTTCCTTTCTGTCCATTGGATTTGTTATGTAGTGAGATGAGCTAGAGGTACAGGACCATCTGAGACAAAAAGTTTAAATAATACCTTATATTCATGTAGCCTTTAACAATGTTCTCAAGTATTTTGGCATTGATGTTCATATTTAATATGCATAGCTCTTTGATATGGGAATGCTCAAGCTCATTTTTGTGAAGAGTGAACCGAGTCCAGAAGTCAAGAAACCGGATTAACCTAATTCTCAGCTAGTTGAAAGCAGAGGCAAGATTCAAATCTAGATCGGCCTCCTAGTTGAATGCTCAGTTAAGCCTTCCACTCCCTGTCCTGAAAAGAGCAGTCTTGAACAGAAACCAGATATCCAGGATGTTTACAATTTCTAAGAGGGCTCTTAAGGAAAGTAGTTATAATCCACAGCCAAAATTTCATCTGCATTTTTATAACCAGAGTGAACAAAATCTCAGTGTCAGCCTCCATTTCTTCATTAGCTTTAGGAGGCAAAAATACCCACTTCTCTCCTTTTGGCCACTAATTAGAAAGCATGAAATTTGGGGCTGACAAAGTAATTTTAAAGTCAAGGACCTTGAGAAGTTGAGGATGAAATAAAGGCATTTGGTGATGTCTACTCATTTCTCTGATGACATTTTGCCATTGTCTCTAAGGGAAGTTATCCAAAGTTCTAGTGCACATTTCTTCATGCTAATTGAGTATACATTTCTTCATTTGTTATAATAAATACTAGAGGCCCGGTGCATGAAAATTCATGCACTGAAGTGGGGGTCTCTCAGCCCAGCTTGCCCCCTGTCACAGTCCGGGAGCCCTCAGGGGCGGGAGGCTACCCAGCAATCAGGGGAAGGTGATGCCCCATCACACCTCTGCTGCTGCTACTGCTGGCAGCGCAAGGCTCGGCTGGCCCTGGTTACCTGAGCCTTGGGCGGCCCTGGGCGGCTGAGCGGCTGGGCAGCTGGCATCCGAGGCTTGCCTGTGCCTTGGGCGTCAGCTGGGCAGCCGCCATCCAAGGCTTGCCTGTGCCTCGGGCCGGCCCTGGGCAGCTGGGGGGCTGAGGGGACTTGGGGACTCTGGAGGCAGGCGCAGAGCAGGCGGGCCCGCCCCCAGCCTTGCCGTGTGCCTGCTGCCCCAGCGGGGCTGAGGGGACTGGGCCCTGCCATCTTGTAGCTGTGGACACCGCTATCTTTGAGGGTGTGGCATTCAATTAGCATATCCCCTCCTTATTGGCTGTGGGCGCCGCCATCTTTGCAACAGCGTGAGGGTCAATTAGCATATTCCCTCTTTATTAGATAGGATGCTTTTCTGTGGAAGGAGCTCAGAGCTTGGGTTGTTTTTTTCTTTTCTGACCATCACATTTTCTCAGTTTGGACATTGAGTATGATGCATTCTGTAAGAAGAAAATAAAAGTAGGACATATGAATAATTTAATTACATTTATTTTAGGTAGCTTAGTCTTGAAATTTCCTTTACGCCTTAGCATTGTAACAAAAAGTCCAGTTATAAATGTTTATACTATTCAGAACAAGTGGCATTTTTTTTTCATTCACAGAGGGCTTCGTTTGTTTTCCCAAAGTTGACTTTTTCATATTTTAGCACCAGGCATTTGAAGGATTTGATATTTTACAGTTGATGACAGAAAATGGAAAAAAAACACAAGCTTTTTTTTCCTCCCCCATTCTGCTTTCATAATTCTATCCTGGCTCGACATAATGTTTCTTTTCTCCCCTTAAAATTTCCAAAACTGTTTATACTGTTGTGATAAGACCAAAGTCAGTGAGTTTAAGACTGGAAAGAATTCTTCTTAGGAAAATGTTGAAAATGTGATTGGGAGGGAAGTGGGTGGGAGGAGGGAGAACCCTGTGATGCTGTCTCTTTGACAGTGTCAACTCCGCGTCCTCTGTATGACTCAAATAATAGAAAGCCAATCCGCCACACTTTCAGCCCAACTCAGATTTCAATATTGTACATTTTTAAAAAACATGTGTGAAGGTTTTCTTTACTAGTTCTTCCTGTGTATCTAGCTACCTATCTATCTATATCGCATGACACTTTCAGCCAAAATCCAAAGAAAATCATTTTTTTAAAAATCTGAGAGGGATTTGGAAAGTCTTAGTATTAGCCCTAAAACAAAATAAGTTTTGAAATTAAATCTTATACTCATTATGAACATTAGCTTTCATTTTCTCTTTAATTTTTTGACACAGAATGCTCACAGGTGGTTCTAATTAGACATAAATAGTGACAGTGGCCAGTTTGACTAAATCCAGATCCCTGCCAAGAGTAATGGAAAAAAGTCTCAATTCGCCTTCCTAAAAAATGGAATCTATATTGAGACAGTTCAAGGAAATGACGCCTATGACAAGATGTAAAAACCATGGCTGGAGCCCCTTTGTGTTTTCTTCCTTTAAGGGGTCAAAAACAGCATTAAACACCTAATGCCATGCTTCTTGCTGCTTGTATTAAATTCCAGGTTTCTTAAAGAAATCTTGTATTCCCCTAAGACAAACTCTGTTCACTTTGCCATATAGTACAAAAAATACAAGCCATACATGTTCTGTATATATTGTCGGTCATTTCACCCTTTTGTTTGGCATAGTAGAATGGCTTTGATGATCTGTCAAGTTATTTCTGAAATAATTTACTGATTTCATTAAAAGTCTCTGTTACCCATAGGTTGTTTGAGCCATAGAAAAAGTAAACAAAAGTTTGGAAATAGTTTCCCTAAACCACTCAGTTAATAAAAATTAGATTGCTTAGCCTACATGTTCTATGATAGTAAAAGTTCTCCCTAGTTGCATTCTCTTTCTTATTAATTCACACTTGATTTCTATGAAGCAAACACTTTCATCCTTGGCTAAGAAATGTCTCCAGAAATCCATGCAGGTATTTAATGGATATCCTGAGTAATTTTTACATATTCTTAAGCAGGACCGTTGCATACAGTGTGTCTCTGCATTAGGATACCAGTCAATGGGATGAGCAAAGTTTGAAATTCAGCCCACGCACGTACCATTCAAGAAGCCTCATTACCTTCCTGGCAAGGGCTGCGTCTGCCTGCAAGAAGCTGTAGAGCTTGTAATTTGCAGAGGCTGATCTTGCTGATCCCACTCAAGTCCTTCTTGCAGATCAATCAAAATATAAAGAAGAGCAAAGGATTACTTACTTATGTAATTACTTACTTCTTTTGGCTTACTCTCCAAATATTTAAATATGTTTCTGCCGGTCAGTGAATAAACATATTAAGTGAACCTGAACACTTAATTTTCCCCCCTCCCTGAAATGTGATAAGACATGATATACCAGCCACTGACACCTCACTGTGTGATTTCTTAGACATGGACACCCAAGCCCCCTGAAACATGGGTGTTCTTGGCCGACTGATTTGATGCACACTGATAAATAGGTTAATCATTCTGGGGGAAGGAAGAAAAGCCCAAAGAAACCCATATGCCCCTCCTCCAAATGATGGTAAATATATTGTTGACTAACCACTTGTTCGAGCATTTGGTGATGATCTATTTCTACTTTCTATATACCTGTACCTACGATATAGAGTAAGATAGCAAGAGTGTCATCAATAGCTTTTGAAACTATTTGTATGAAACATGTCTTCATTGTGAATATTTTGATGATGATAATAATTATTATCATTATTATTATTTTATCTCAGACAAAACTACCTTTGAGTTCACAATACTCACAATTCCTGGATATTGTCTTGGATATTGATTCTGCTGAGTCAACAAGATTAAAGGTATGAAGGAAAGCAAATCAAAACAGAGTCAGCAACTTGAAAAGAGCAAGCTTTGGGAATTTTAGCAGCTCAAACTGATCTCAACTGAATACCCCTTGAAGTTCTTTTCAGCTCTCACTGTTCGCAGATGTAAAATACATATTTTTTATGTCAGTGCAAAAACTACTGCTCTTTGTTGGTGGTTGGATTCCTAATGAGGCTGATCTATCCGGAAAGGCCTGGAATGTCAGTCCCACCCTTTTAACGAATGGCAACAAAATAGATATTCCGGTTCTTTTGCTCTGGAGAATGCCTTTGATCTTATCAGGGGATCCACTGATAATGAGAGGTGTCCTGGAGAGAAATATCAGCCTCAAAAGGTAGAACATATCATCATTTTTGCTGATATCACCACCAATCTAAGGAATCCTAAGAGGCCTGGAGAAGTTATAAATGATTCAGTTATTAGTTTATCTCTAAGGCTTTTTCCGGTTCAGGGAGGTGATAAATATGGAAGAACTAAGCGTCTTGGATATTCTGAGCATTTAAAGAATATTTTTGCAAGTGCGATTCAACATTGTACAATTTCAGAAAGGAATCATTGTGAGAAAACTTGTTTTTAACTCCTATCTACCTCATGAGCCTGATAGAGCTACAGTATCCCTTGGACAACATTTCAGACCCTGATCCAATTTGCCTTAATCTCAGATGTTTAAGTCAAACCTGTCTTTAACAAATAAGAGAAATGTTCAAGCAGCTGATTTTGGAATGAGAAATATTGGCTAGGAATCTTAGGGCGTTAAAGGCATCTTGGTCATATTTTTGTTTTTACTCCCTCAACCCTTCTATTTTTATCTTTATCCTTTTCTCTGGTGGCTTTAAAACAATAATTAATCTTTCTCTAGTCAACGACAGCAGCTAAAAAAATTCTAGGCCACATGGCAGCCTTAATCTCCTTCATCACCTCACAGAGAGCTTTGGTCGGGAGTCCTCCCTGCTCTTCTCCTAGCTTGCAGGACACCTACTGGTATAACCAAGTCCAACAATATAGACCATCCCTTATCAAACACCCAACTTCTGCTACCTACCTACAATTGATATTCATCATTTTATCAGTAGAGTTACCTATGAGAGTCTATACTTGTTGACCTTAGAGTCTTATACGGCAACTTTTAAACACATCAATTCAGCTTTTTCTTTCCTAGTGCTGCAAACTGCCGGTCAGGGCCTCCTTTTTCTTGTTGACATTTCTATTTTCTCAAGCACGGAGGTCCAGAGGGGAGTTTAACCTGGCACTACAACCCTAGATCTTTCCCTGGTTTGATTTAAATAGTTGTACTGATCAGTTTTTGCCTTGGGAAGTTAACATGGATTCTATCCTCCAATGTTGTCATGAACTCACCTAAAAGTCATCTTCCCATGTCTTGCTGGGAGAGGACAAAGTGAAAAAATTTAGGTGTAACTAGCTTTGGATTCCTTGTAAGTCCTACCCAGCTCTGCTCTGCGTGTTTTTCCCATTTGTAATCATAGTGGTTATCTCAAACATCAATTCTAATTCTAAAGTGACATGTACTCTAGATTTTAAGTATGTACATTTCATTTGAATTTCTCTCAAAAAACGTAATATGAATATTGTAATATAAAAAATGTTATGTGACTTGCTATGGTAGCAACCTTTTTAAACTACTGTGTAAATATTCCCACTGGTACAGTGATCATAACAGTGAAGTATAAAATCCATGGAATTGAAAAGGAGCAGTTTTGGGAGATAAGTATTCTCTGTCCTAGAAGTCCAATAGACTGAGAGGAGATGAGTGGATAGTCCTGGTGATGCCAAATATCAATACACTTAGTAGGTATATCTAGTCAGGCCACAGTATAAGGGAATCAATTGAATTTATCTGTTTGTTATATTTGTGTAGCATACTCACTCACTGTGAGGCGTGAGCATTTTGCAGGAAAGAATTACCTGATTACTAAACTAACTTCCAGACCACATGCCTCATGCTAAGTGCCCAGCCCCTGTTAATGTAGGAAATGATTCAGAGTGTAAAGAGCCAGTACAGTATCCTAATTCCATAGTGGAAAATTCCCAGCTACCAAATGGGTAAGGTTTGGGAGAGCAGGGTCATTACCTGAGGATAAGTGTTTAGAAATACCTGGTGCACACACCCTCCTAGTCATTCCTCTCCCAGTGGCAGGCAAGGTTCAACCTCCCCTGTGACCTCTGCCTCTTGTCTGGACACTGAGCAAAGTCACAGCCAGAATTTTCAACTTATGAAAAAAATGGAAAGAGGCAAGTGAGTCCTTCTTTTTTTATTCTCTTTTTTTCTCTACTTAGAAAAATACAGTTTCTCTTCTTAGCAGACAAGAAGAAGTTATATAAAATCTTAACATTTAAGAGCCCTGGATGTCTGCCACCCCAACACCCAGTCTGACAGTTAACACATAAACCTATTAGGAAGGGAGAATGGAAAAGCCATATCCCTTGGCTCTTAGATAAATTGGTTTTATAACTCTTGGAAATTATGAAAAAAGGGATGTTACATCAACTCTGAAAGTTGTAGAAGTGGAGTCAAGATTGTTCCTCAGTTGTTTCGTTCCCAAAACAGAACGCTTAGACTCACCAGCACCACATGTAAGAGTTCTGTGCTTCACCAGGCATTTCAGGTGTCTGGAGGGAAGGCCTAGGTCAGGGGTGGGCAACCCCTGGCACGCATGCCAAACATGGCACGCCCGTAACTTTTGCTGGCAGGCGAAACCCTCTCTTATAATCTTCCATTTACAATTTTTTTCTTAATATAGATTTTTTTATTTTTCAGATAAATTCAGTGTAGGTGCATCTTAGATAAATAAATAATTTTACATAACAAGTTATCTTAAAAACCATAGACATGGATTGACGAGAGAGGGGAAGAGCAATTTCTATGCCTTTGCCTCAACTCTCCCTGCCTTCCTAGATCCGACCAGTGTTTTGGTTTCATCCACATACGCTTGTGAATCTTTGTTCTCAGTGATGAATTTTGTTAAGTCTCGTAATAGGAGTAGCCTGACGGATGAAAGTAGTAGCTCCTGCATATCTCTGAAGGTCACGAAATATAAACCTGATTTAAATCTCTGTCATCAGTGATGCAGCAGCAGAAGTCCCACTGATAATATCAAATGAAGTCTTAAAGTTTTCTGTTGGACTCTCAGTGTACATGTATACATTAAAAAATAAGTGTATTTTTCATCATCATATACTGTGTTTTTGTCGCTCAAATGAATTTTATTATTTCTTCAAGGTTCTTCACATACGTACACCTTAAGAGATATCAAGTAGGCGTAACATGTTCTAAAAAAATTAGGGTTGGCACACAGAAGAATTTTGAGTCAGAGATTTTGCTGGTTTTGGCACGCACTCACAAAAAGGTTGCCCACCCCTGGCCTAGGTCCAGCAGGCTCATGTTAGAGTGTAAACTTCGGGAAGGCAGCATTGCATTTTTAATTCCTTGAACACTGTCTGACAAAGAAGAGGCAAATTCTTGCTAAATAAATGAATGACTAAATGCTTATCGAACAAATTGAATTCCCCAGTTGGCAACAAATGATCAACAAACAAATGCTATGAGGCCCAGAATCTGATGTGAGGCCCTTACAGCATGCGAAAAGTGAACTCAATATGAATGGTCTGTAAAAGATGTAAGGATTCTATGCAAAAAAATAAATGAAATAAAACAAATTCAGCGGCATCTTTTCTAGTAAACCATGTTTAATGCAAAAATTATCTGTATATGTGTACCAAAAGGCAAGTGGCAGTACATCTTTAGAAAAATAAAAGTTTGGAAAGCAATTTTTTTCAGTGATTTTTTTCATTAGCTTTCTTCCCAGAGTTAACCTAGTACCACACATACTATGTGAATATGGAAGTCTGTATATTCTTTCTAGACTGTTCTTTCTAATTAGGTGGATGTCTGGAGAGCTGCATGTAATGTGAATAATGCTCAGACTTGACATAAGCCATTTTAATAGAGAAAGACTCTTTGAAGGTGAGGGAAAGGGATAATAAGTCTTGGCAGTATTGTTGCTCAGGAAATTTCAATTCTTTCATAGGAAACTAAAAATACTTAGAGCATTAAAGTGAATACAATACACAGATGAAAATCCCCATTTGGGAGCTGGCTTTGCTCAGACAGGTCTCTACAGTGACTGTTCTAACAATTGTCCCACTTAGCCTTAGGCTCTTTATGCTATAGAGCATAGCATTGCTTAACAGATAGAGGTAGTTTAGCCTGATAAATCAAGTGTTGAGATAAAGCATTGTGTGTAATATGCCCCCCTGTAGTATTCACAAGTACTCTGTTGAATGCTAACTCCTGACCAAGTATTTTTTAAGTACTGTAGTCCTTTACTTCTATATCAGGACACCAGATTTCCTTGCCATTTCAACAGAGAACACCATAGACCAGTGGTTTTCAACCTTCCTAATGCCGCAACCCTTTAATACAGTTCCTCATGTTGTGGTGACCCCCAACCATAAAATTATTTTCGTTGCTACTTCATAACTGTAATTTTGCTACTATTATGAATCATAATGTAAATATCTGATATGCAGGATATATTTTCATTGTTACAAATTGAACATAATTAAAGCATAGTGATTAATCACAAAAACAATATGTAATTATATATGTGTTTTCCGATGGTCTTAGGCAACCCCTGTGAAAAGGTCGTTCAACCCCCAAAGGGGTCGCGACCCACAGGTTGAGAACTGCTGCCCTAGACAGAGACAACAATCCAAAGAGGGAACCCATGTGCTGTTTACAGCAAGGCAGTCTTCACACTGCTGGTCCATAACTCTGTTTGGGCTCATCATTCAATGGAACAGAATATCATTTGTGATTTCTCAGACTTTAAGAACATTTTCTTTCCTTTGTGTAATAGCATCGATTACTTGTATCCCATGAGAAGTATAAAACTCAGGCAATGCACTTGGCATAGAATCATAGATCCTCAGCATGGGGGATTTTAAAGATGATCTAAGACTGGTTTGTAAACATTAACGTACATAAGAAAAATTTGAGAATCATGCTTAAATACAGATACTTGGCCTTCATGCCTAAATCTATTTCCATGGTATACACTGTAAGTAATCTGAAGAGACCACTTATATTTATTTTATATTTATATTCTATGCTTGGCATTATATCTGTTCTTTTCAATTAGTTCATTTGTTCAGTTTGTGTCTTTCTTGCATATTGATTTCTTCAATTGGTTATTCTAGTGTATCAGTTTACACTTGCAAATGATGGCTTGACTTATCAATATAAGCAATTGAAGTAGGATGAGTGGACATGACACAAGTAGTAAAAATTACATTCTGAAGAGAGGCTGGCAGGGTGGAAGGGAGACAGGTGTGGCTCCCCTTTAGGATGAGGGGGAGTGTCCTTATGGAGTGTCAGTGGAAGAGTCTTCTTGTCCTTGTAGTGACAGAAACATGCCTGTTGTACTATTTCCACTTTCTCAGCCCTAGTACATCTCTGGAGTTACTTCTGGGCAGATCCCCAACTTTATTCAAAAAGACTGTCTTTTGGCTTTTGCCTGAGGGGAAATGCCTTAGTCATTATCTCTGTTGGGGGTCAGACTGTCCTGTTGTTCACAGACTACCCCATTGCTCCTCATCACAGTCGGCTTCTGGAGCTGCAATACCAGGTTGATGTGAGGTTCTAATGAGAACTTTCACTTGTTTTAGTAAAACAATTCTGGCTAAGCCTGCGCTGCGCTGTGGGCTCTTCACCTCTTTTGGTTCCGCACCTGGTTTGTATCTTCTGGACATTTCTCATCGTGTAAGCTGGCTGATGTAATCCTCTCAGTTTTCTACGGCTGCTTTGAATTTATTCCTTTTGTTTTTCTTTTGCTATGGGATTTTGGGAGGGAAGAGAGAAAAATGCACGTGTTCAATAGCTACCTTGAATGTGAAACTGTCAACTGACCTTAACATATGGTTGTACCTTTACTCAAAATAATTGCTGACACATTAGGATTTCCTACTGTGGCCCCCAATTCAATAACACTGCCTTTTCTATAGTTTAAATCATATGCTAGCCCTTTCTTAGACAGTAGTCCACCAATAATAATCTACCAATTATAATGTTTGATTCCAATTCCTAAGCTTTCAGGTCAAGTCAGGACTAATGTGGCCAAGGACTAACGTGGCCAAGCCACATTAGTAAACTAATTACTTATTAGTTTACTAATTAGTAAACTTTCAGGTTACCCCAAATTTATATATTCTCTCAGGAATGGAATTGTGGGTGGGTGCTGTAGGCTTTGAATTCACCCCATTCCTAAAATGTCTGATGCACAGAAGTCACATGGTCATTGATATAAAGATTTCAGTATAAGGATGAAATGGGGGATTATGCTTAGTCTTTGATAATGATGTCAAAAAAGTTTCATTCTTTATCCTCTTCAGGCAAGCCCTTGGTTTTTTTGTCTGTTGGCTTCCTTTATTGAACAGAATAAAATTATCTGATAATTTATGTGTTAGAAAAAGCAACTTCTGAAGTTCTTCTTTTAAACTCATGCAAAAGGGAAGAAACAGAATAAAGTACTAGAAATATACTATCCTAATATATAAAAAGCCAGGAACTGTCACAACCAAAACAACCGGATGAACTACTGAACAGCAGGCTGCGTGGGGCAACCAGGTTGGCAGGGCGGGAAGTTGGGGGCGACCAGGCTGGCAGGGGGGCAGTTAGGGGTGACCAGGCTGGCAGAGGGGGGTAATAAGGGGTGGCCAGGCCAGCAGGCAGGTGAGCAGTCTGGCAGGGGGGCAGTTAGGGGTGACCAGGCTGGCAGAGGGGGGTAATAAGGGGTGGCCAGGCCAGCAGGCAGGTGAGCAGTTAGGAGCCAGCAGTCCCGGATTGTGAGAGGGATGTCTGACGATCCTAGGGATCAGGCCGAAATCAGCAGTCAGACATCCCCTGAGGGGTCCTGGATTGGAGAGGGTGCAGGCTGGGCTGAGTGGACACGAATTTCATGCACTGGGCCTCTAGTAGAATATAATAATATAGATGTAATAATGTAGTATATTAGTAATATAGTATGTTGTCATATCTATATTACACTGTAATATATATATAATATATAAGTAGTAAATATATATATAATATAGAATAACTTAATGATATAGAATATAATAATAGAAATATAGTACAGAAGTGCCTAGTCAAAATTAAACAACCTTAGTATTTCATAATAACTGCTAACTTTAATGTTTCTAGCCTCCGTTTATAACACTGTGTATATATACTGGTATATATATATATTTTTTCTTCCTTATTCTGCATCATTAAATTGTAAAAAGGGAGCCTCCATATTTGAACAGCTCTACACATAATTTTAAGACAACAACTACAATTCTAAATTAGAACCACATAGCACTATAAATTCTTCTACTCTTCCCTATAACTTATAATGTTGTAACTGGAAACATGATGAGAAATAAGAAGTATTGCAAAAACTTGGGATGCACATGGTTAAATCTATGTCACAGACTCAGTTGCTTTCCACAGACTGACATGTGAACTACCATTCTTTGGCATGTGAATTATTAATTCATTTTCTCTCATTTGGTTGCACTTTATTCTAAACTAAGAACTCCTTGTCCTTACGTTTCTTAGAACAGCAGTGATCTTTTTATAATTTCTTTGATGATAGCATGGAGCTTCCTTTGTAACCTAATTTATTTTTCTCAGCCATTCTCCATTGTTGACTTGGTATATCAGGAAAAAGAGGTATGGTGGTTAGGCAATCACCACCTCTTGCACAGTGCCATGAATGCTGTTGTCATTTAGAAGACCTGCTTTGACCCCTGGGCATTCATGAATGCATACACTGCCATGATAGGCCCTATAAAGTGGCTCTCACCAAGTAGTGTGCTGGCCTACCTCCGAAGAGTGAAAGGAACACTGAGATTAGAGGAGGATGGATGCTGTCAATGGAAGCTGGAGAGGAGTTAAATGCTGATATTTGCAGCTGTGCCTGGTGAAGCATGAAGAGAATAATTGTACTCTATTCTCATCACCTCCCTTTGACGAATAAATAGTTTAGATGGCCCCTTAATTAGTTTTGAGCTTCAGATGGGAACTGTGCTGTCAGTGGGATTTAACATGGGGCTTTACCAGGCCTTGCAAATGATGACTGCCTTCTAAGATAAATTAGAAAATATCCATCTTAATTTTAACCAACTACTTTAGGAGGATCGAATGCATTTGTAAGCTATGTGAGAATTGCGGTCTAAATGATTGACACGGTCAAAACAACTCATAATTTTCCCACTTCCTATCTCAGTAATTCAAAAACAGCTGTTCTAAACTCTGTCCTCTGGACACTCTGTCACCAAGTGCAAGGGGTAGTTTGAGGTGACTCATGAACTGGTAACTCTGTCGTTATTGATAAAGACAGGACTTCAGTGTCAGAAGTTCATCATGATCTCAATCATGATGAACTGTCATTACTCCAGCATCTGAGAATTAGTAGAGTGTGGGATGTGACTAACTGAAGACGGTAAGGATTTCGGTCATTCAGGAAACTTGGAAAAGGTAAAAATAGAATCTCTGAATCTAAATAGTGAAGAGGTGAAATCTGAAATATTTTCAACACAGCACACAACATGGCCATACAAGAATAAATCTCCTAAATACTATTCTGCCTGACAAGGGGCCAATGTAGTTTTCTGGATTATTTTTGTTGGATGTATGAGTATTTTGATAATGATTTATTAAATCTTTGGATATTTTAGAAACTTTTGAAGGGCTAAGTGGTGAGGGTTTCATCATGCTTTATTGACAAGTAATTAGATATTTATAAAACTACAAAAGGGGTATGTACTACCACAAAGTATGTGTCCTTCTGAAACAGGAATTTTTAGGGGTGAACAAGACAGGTTTTAGGAACTTTTAGAAATTAAGGGGACCATGAAAGAAGCAAAGGGCTGCAGAGCAGCTGGAAAGTGTATTTCCATAAAATAGGGAAGCTGAAAAGCTCAACAGGTACATTTCCATAGAATGAGGGAGCTGGGAACAGCAAAAGGCCTATATTTACAAAATAAAGAGAAGTAAGCCCTTCCTCCAGAAGAAGAAGAAAGCCCAAAGGGAATAGGAAAACAATAAGGAAGGAGGGGGGGGGGCGAGAACCTCACATATCTCATGTGAGGTTCAACCTTTGAGTTTAAAAGTTACTATAGTAACCAGTCCAAGGGAGTAGTGACCAATCAGAAGGGATATCAAAGCACAAGGACCTGTAGCCTTTATAAGCCAAAGGGAAAAAGAACTCAGTGGGACCCTTTCTCCCTCCCCACGTGGGAGTCTGTACTAGTTCTTCAATAAATCTCCACCTTTGCTATATCACCTTCTGTCCGTGGATTCATTCTTGGACTCCGGTGGACAAAGAATCCGGGTTCCAGTCCAAACTTCCAGCAAACTGATCAGTCACAATGGGGACTTTCTCATATTTTTAAGTAACTGAATATATTTTTTAGATGCTTGCTTTTCAGTGCGGGGGTCCCAACATTCTCAATTTATAGGGTTTTTTATTTTGCTACAGTATGGTGTGTCCCTCAAACTTCTCATTTCTCTCAATGCTGCCTGTCCTTTTGATGGCTTCCCCTCCTCCTCCTCCTCCTCCTCATCCTCCTCCTCCTTTACCCCTCCTCCTCCTTCTCCTCCTCCTCCTCCTCATCCTCCTCCTCCCCTCCTCCTCCTCCTTCTCCTCCTCCTCCTCTCCTCCTCCTCCTCCCCTCCCCCTCCTCTTCCCCCCTCCTCCCCCCTTCTCTTCCTCCTCCTCCCCCTCGCCCTTCTCCTCCTCCTCCTCCTCCTTCTCCTCCTCCTCCTCCTCCTCCTCCTCCTCCTCCTCCTCCTCCTCCTCCTCCTTCTTCTTCTTCTTCTTTTTCTTCTTCTTGCCACTTGCAATGAGACTAAGATGATTTAACATCCAATTTAACTCCATATGAGACATTTGGAGTTTTTCAACCACTGACTCATTTAATAATAAGGATGGAAGGGAGGGAGGTAAATAGAAAGTAGGGTCCCAGGCGTGGATGATAGGTCATTTATTGATCTTTTTGTAAGTTAGTTTTATGTTTTTTTTCCCCTGCTGACAAAATAGAAACCAACAAAAGCAGTGATTCACTTCCTGAGCTGTCAGCGGCCACCCTGTCACCTTTGGCAGTGCTCACATACCCGCAGACAGGTCTCTTAAGCTCCCAGGTGCTTTTCCAAAGGGAGGTCCTCAATTGAGTATCTCTCAGGCAATCTTTAAAAGAAAAGAAGAAAAAAAAAGTTAAATTGCAAGAGATATTCCACTTGGGACATATTGGCTCCAAGAAAAAAAGAAAACAGTGTGAGTAAATCTGTTTCCCCTCCTCCCACCCCAGGCTCAAAGGTAAAAATTGTCTACATTTAAATCAAAATGAGTGTGTGCTTTCCTTCCTGTTTTTAGACAATTAGATAAAACTCCCTGAAGGCCTGACAATCAACAGGACAGTCACTCTGGAGGTGCTCTGAGTCCTGTGATAGTGGGATTTGCAAGTTAGGCTAGACCTGCTCCAGAGACGGTAGAGCTGTGGGTGGTCAGTCCTCCTCCTTTTTGAAACCTTATCATTGTCAGCCTCACTGAGATAAAGTCCATTCCTAACTTCTTGAGGTTGTGGACATAGACTCACAGAGATTGTTTGTAGGGATGATTTCAGGAGTCCTTTATTTGCACGCAAAGCCTGGTCCTACAACCCAAGTGGCAATATTAGTCTAGGAAAGAAAGAAATGACAGATGATTCTTTAACTTCTTTCATTTAAATTAAACATTTAAAAAATAGTCATTTCAGTTTAAGAGCTAAAGTTTGATGTAGAAGGCTACACAAATTACATCAGGGTTTCTGAGGTTTTATTAAGATGACCTGTGTGATTTTTCCATTGAATTTCTAAAACTGCATAAGTTAAATGTATGGATGTGAAATATTTCTATGGCCATAGATTTATGTAAAAGTTATGTGTGAATGTTAGTGCATATATATACTTATAATATTTTTTACACAATATATATATAAATAATCAGACCAAGTACACTTGGGGAAAAATCTGGAATATTGCAATATCTTGAGTGTTAAAATCTTAAAATTAAAGGTTTTCATGGGTATGTTCTGAAAACTTCATTGGATAAAAGGCATCTGAGAAGGTTTTAGAACTGTCCCTTCAGTGGATAACAAACGAATAATGATAAAGCCACTGAGAACCCTTTCTGAAGAATAATGTAGAGACTAGAAATTAGAGGACTGATCAGATTTGAGATCAGAAGATGATAATTCTCTGAATAACAAACAAAATAGCAGGATTACAGTTAGAGTTGGATGGTATATGAAACACTATCATGTATTAGGGAACAATTATTTTGCTGGCATTTGGGAGGCAAATCTGACTTACCAAAAGTAAGTGAAATTGTTTAGGAATTAAATGTTTTACCTCTGGGCAATGCACTTTACAATGTTCCCTTAGAAATATGGTCAAGTTCTTCCACACGAGGGACTCCACGACAGCCTTTCCTATATCCCACCCCTAATTCTCCTAGGAAGACTTCTGAGGATCTGTCCTCAACTCCAAATATCAATATTAGAACACAACATATGTCATGTGCTTAAAAGACTGAAGCCAACTCAAATGGCCTCGTCACTTGATGGGAAGTCAGAAGTTTGTGACAACATATATTACAATTTTTTCTACAGAGTTTCCATGTAAGCCCTGATTCTACATCTTCAGTATTATTTTGACCCAAAATAACTTAGAAAGAACTGGGAGTCTATTTTATGTATCTTACTGGACGAAGCCGGGGCTGCGAAGGCCTACTCTAGCATGAATTTCGTGCATTGGGCCTCTAGTAAATTAATAAAGAAACAGTTTTCTTGGAATAATTACAATGTGCCAGGTACCCTATAAGCTCCTTTTCTAATATAAGTATACTAGAGGCCTGGTGCACGAATTTGTGCACTGGTGGGGTCCTGCTAGCCTGGCCCCAATAGGTGCCATTGGGGGCAGGCTGGCTGGGGCAGGGGTCTGATCAGGGGCAGGGCTGGCCAGGGTGAGGGGCCACAGGCATTCCGGTCATTCTGCTGTTCAGTCTATTTGTATAGTACCCTTTTATTATATAGGATTATTTGATCCTCAACATAATTGTCTGCATTTCACAGTTCAGAAAACTGGGTCTCTGAGTGGCTTACCCAAGTTCATATAACCAAATTAATGGCAAAACTGGAATTCAAATCTAGGCCTATTTAATCCTGACCCCACATTCCTATAAGGTTCTATAAGATTCAGTTTTGTGCTATTTCCTTAATGTAAGCATCGGCATGTCTGCTACCCTCCTTGAAATGTTATTAGCCATTTGATTTTGAGTGGAGAGGTGGGAGGTAAATTGAAAATAAATTTTTAGAGATATGTTCAACATCTTTCTGGACATAGCAGTGAAAATTCATTAATATTGTGTATTTGTGCCTATTATAGCTACTGTCGTGTCCTTTAGAAAGGTTGGACTTGAATCTAAAGCAAAGCCTTCCTTTTAAATCAAAAGCAGATTGGCTACAACTTTTCGACTCCACATGGAGCATGTGAACTTGATTCTGCAAAAGTTCACAGCAAAATGAGGAATTTAGGCATCCTACTGCTGACAGGTATTGCAGGAACAAAAAATGTAAAATACATTTGAAATATATGCTTTGGATAAGAAAAGGACAAAACTGACATTTTGCAGATGTACATAGAAATTTGAAATACATTGACATATTTGCTATACAGCTGTCCAAAACAAGCATAAAGCTAACTGAAAAATAAAACATAATTAAATATACACTACTTGTATAAAATTTGTAGTTTTCAAGAAACATCTTTCCTAAAATGATTTACACATTCCAGATATTTCAAATATCATGCACATTGCTCCACATCTTATCAGTATCACAGGTGTCTAGTAAGTGGGTTTTTTTTTTTTTACTTCTCTGTTTTACTTCTGCTTATCTAGGCTTGTCCTTCCCTGTGCAGTCTTTCCTATCTTTCCCATTTTATACTGACACTTAATTATGTTGCACACATAGCCATAAACTAACTTTTCTCTAGTTGTTAAGTCTGCCTTTCTTCTACGGCATCTTTCTGAAGTGTTGGGAATGTGTTGTATTCATGTTCTATGTCTGCTAGAGGGATTGTCTTTGTACATTACTTACTAAGACCCAAGGCCACCAGACTTGTTATTCACATAAGTTAAATATTTTAATGAATATTTGGAGAGGAAATGAGGGTGTTCAAATAGAGCTTGAGAGAAACTGACCTGCAATTGGCAATCAATAGGGTCATGGAGGAGTCGGTGGTGTTAATACCATGGATACTGCAAGGAAAGAGAAGAATACAGAAGCGTAAAATCAGTTCCATTGTACCTTTTGTTAAAATGCAACTTATCCCCAAAGAAGTCCCCTAATGTGAGATCATGGGGTAAACAGTATCCTTAGCAATTGTTTATTAGTTATACATTGCAAAGAGTATTCTTTGATATAGGAAGGTTTTCCTTGTGAAAATAATCATTAATTTTAGTATTTAGAAAAGATGCTGTAGAATTGGCTGGGTCCGTGGCTGTATGCTTTCTTCAATTCCCACAGGATAAATTAAAGATAAACATAGATGCATTGCCTTATCTCTGCAGAGAGGCAGATTGTGGTCTCCGGGCCTGTCTGCATGCTTCAGATGCTGGCTCCATGTGGCTATCTGCCCTGGTGGCTTCCTCCATGGCTTCCTCCACTATGAGCACATATACAACCATCTAAAGAAATGTACAATAAATATAGAAAGCATCCTATAGTATTTAAAAACATGAAGTGAGTATGGCTGTATAGGAAAATAGAGGGTCTACAGTAATCTCTCCCCAGCCAGGTATGTTAGCTACTACATTAGGCTTTTACTCTGTAAACCTCTAGTTTCTTATAAAATGCATCTACAGTAAAGTAAAAATCTCTAAAACCATGGCTAGTGCCTGACTCTGAATACTATTATGTATGTATGTATGTATGTATGTATGTATTCATTCATTCATTCATATTCATTAAAATTCTGGTTTGGTTGAGAAAAACAAGTTCGCCCAATCTTATGTCCTTACTATTCATATATTTACCTGCCAGTCTGAGGATGCCAAAAATTTGTTTTTGACTTCTTATCAGTCCTTTATTAGCCTACTAGAGGCCCAGTGTACAAGATACATGCACTGGGGCGGGGTGGCGGGGGCCCTGCGCCCTCTCGCAGTCCAGGAGCCTTCATTTGGACATCCTTAGCGTTGCTGTGGAGGTGGAAGAGGCTTCTGCCACTTCCACTGTGCTTGCCAGCCTTGAGCTGGGCTTCTGGCTGAGTGGTGCTCCCCCTGTGGGAGTGCGCTGACCACCAGGGGGCAGCTCCTGCATTGAACATCTGCACCCTGGTGGTCAGTGAGCATCATAGCAACTGGTCGTTCCACCGTTTGGTCAATTTGCATATTAGCCTTTTATTATATAGGATAAGGGTCTTCCTGGCTCTAGAAAATAGTGCAGTCTTTGTAAGTGTTCCAAGAAAATGCATTTTCACTTGTCACACTATAAGAAATAAAGATTCTCTCCAATCTAAAAGTTCTGATTGCTCACTGAAAAGATCTATGAATGACTCCTTCACTCTGTGGAAGTTTCTGTTCTTGTGACACTATTCTTTCTGTCTTTTCAGAGTAAGTTATTTCAAAAGGTTCCATGTGTGAAATTTCTCCTTATGTAAATCTGGCAAGAGTTACTGAAGTTTCCCTAAGTTGCAATTGTAAATATGATGCTTAGGTTGACTTTGGAAAAGTAATAAATTGGTGTCATCAATTCATGTTACCTTGCATGAGAGGCTCACAAAGACTGTCAGATTACAAAGATTTTGTCATCATGACCATCCCAGGACACGCATGGTAACAATGATGCTAATGATGCTGATAGAGAACTTGGGTGTTGGGAGACATGGTCTACTTAGGTGTATGCGCTCTGTCCTCAACTGTGGTGCCAGTGTGGTCAGTTCACCCTTGCTAGTCATGATTTTCTTACCTGCAGCTTGGCAATATCAAAATGCCTCCCTTGGCACCCAGCTGCAATCTTGTCATACAGTTTCTCTTCCTTAAGACAGCCCTATTAACAATTTAACAAGGAGAAGTAAGTCCAGACATAGACATTCAGGAGTTCTGAAAAATATTTTAGGGATAATTTTATTGTCCTTTTGCAGCTTCATCCTTTTAAAAGAAATGGAATAAGAAACATCAGCTTTTAATTTTTCCTTTTGTTTCTGTGTCCCTCCTTTTGGGTCCAAGTGTAATAAAAAAAAAAGTGTTGAAGTTGCAAAAAAAAAAAAAAAAACACGCACAAAAAAACCAAACAAAAAAACAAAAAAAGTCCAAATAAAGCTATGAGTTATTAGAGTTATTAAATGTGGTTGTATTTTCTCAAAGGTCTTGGTTGTCAATTTTATGCTACATTATTACAGATCTTTTGGTCAGTTATTAGCTGCCTCATTTCTACAATGTAACATCAGTTATTTTTTGGGGGGAATATTGTTGCTAACAGTATATGTATTTCTAGAATATATATTTCTAGAATATATAATTCTAGAACATATATATTTAATAGGATATAACATACATATACATATTCTAGAATTATAATGTCTAATACACTCACTATTAGCCACATGTGGCTAGTGAACACTTGAAATGTGACTAGTCCAATTGGGATAACTATACATCAAATTTCAAAGTTTTATTATGGAAATGTAAACCATGCCATTAACAGTTTTCTTGTTGATTACATATCAAAATGATTGTATTTTGGAGACACTGGGTTAAATATAATATTATATTAAAATGAATTTTACTTTTTTTTCTATGACTGCTAGAAAATATAAATTTACATATGTGGTTCACATTATATTTCTACTAGGCAGCACTGTTCTAGAAAGCTTGCTATGTAGCCAGGGAACAAATAATGCATGTTGGAAACATCAAGCAAATTCAGAGCACCTTCCCACCTACAAAATCAAGATGCCTCAGGGACCCATAGATCCAGGCTGCACATGCATTTCTCTCTCACTGATGGTTCTCATGGCCTGTCCTCTGTGCTCAGTGCTGATCACACTACATGAAGATCATTTTCCAAGTCCCACAATTTATGGCCAGAGTGAGCATCATTTTGCTTTTCTTCCCACTCAACACAATGTCATTTAAAAGAAGGTATTGGAAGGTGAGATTGCTTGTGTCTTGTGATGACTGCCAAGATTTTATTTGAAAATTTTAAACCGCCTCATAAATCACAGCCTTTTATTATCCGAAGAGAAACCTACTATTCTTACTTGAAATATGTTGTAGGATGTAAAATTTTGTTGAAATATAGACTGGAAAGCACTAAGAAGAAGACACCATTGATGTTATTTTCTTAACTTTTCCTCGGTCAGTGGGTAGAATAGGCAGAATAAATTAGATAGAAAAGAACCAAATAGTCTTTCTCAAACCAGAAACCTTTGAATGCTCCTTCACCTTATGTGTTCCCTTGTTACTAGAATAGTATCTTCTACATGGATTGGCTCATATTTTCACTGTCATGTTTCCTGTACAAGCACCGTGTTCACCTGCCTGGACTGCTGTGATAGCCTCTTCTCTTTTCTACCTGTCCCCCTTCAGCGTACTCTGTCACAGCAGCGAGAGTGATTTTTCCAAAATTCTAAATCATATCCTGCCCTTTCCCAATGCTTCATCGTGACACTTAAAACAAAAGCCAAGATATTTCCTAGGCTGAGGAGGCTGTGAGTGTTTTGGCCCTAGTTTATCTCTGTTATCATTTCTCCTTCCTCACCAGGCACAAGCCACACTAGCACACTCTTTATTCCCAGAATAGACCCAGCTAATTCCTGCCTTTAGGACTTTGCACTTGCTAGTTCCTCTGCCCACTCTCTTATCCCAGTTCTTCATATGGCTCACACCTTGTCATTCAAGTCTCAGCTCATAGGTCACCTCCCAACAAAGGTCTTCCATGACCACCCATCTGTAACAGTCATTAAGTCACTTTCTGGATTGTCACTCTGTTCCTGTGTGCATTCCACTATATTATTTTATCTTGTTGGCTTATTGATTCTCTTGTTTACTGTCCATTCCCCACATCCTCACAAACACTCCATCCCACTTGAAGAAAACCCTAGGCCAGGGGTGGGCAACCTTTTTGTGAGTGCGTGCCAAAACCAGCAAAATCTCTGACTCAAAATTCTTCTGTGTGCCAACCCTAATTTTTTGAGAACATGTTACGCCTTCTTGATATCTCTTAAGGTGTACGTATGTGAAGAAACTTGAAGAAATAATAAAATTCATTCGAGCGACAAAAACACAGTATATGATGATGAAAAATACATTTATTTTTAATGTAAACATGTACACTGATAGTCCAACAGAAAACTTTATGACTCCATTTGATATTATCAGTGGAACTTTTGCTGCTGCATCACTGATGATAGAGATTTTACATCAGGTTTATATTTCGTGACCTTCAGAGATATACACGAGCTACTACTTTCATCTGTCAGGCTACTCCTATTACGAGACTTAACAAAATTCATCACTGAGAACAAAGATTCACAATTGTAAATGGAAGATTATAAGAGAGGGTTTCGCGTGCCAGCAAAAGTTACTGGCGTGCCATGTTTGGCACGCATGCCAGGGGTTGCCCACCCCTGCCCTAGGTACTTTATCTGTCTTATTTTCTAGCATATTATCAGCACGTAGTACAGTTCCTGGGTATAAATACACCCCAGGGATTATTTGTGAAATGAATGAAAGTATAAACTGAATTGAAATTATATGGAGGCAGAGTTTTGACTTGCTTCCATATCCACACGTATCTCTTAATATTTGAAGATGTCGTGCCTCAGTGTCTTTCATTTTTTCATCCCATGCTGATGAGCTTTTTCTTGGAGGAGAACTCTTGCCAAAAAAAAAAAACACAATTTGTAGAGATTTTGTCCAATGTCAAATGTCCGACTTGGGAAATGTGTGATGTTAGAGAAAGATGACATCCTCGGCTCTCTCTTGACTTTCACCACCCATTTTACATGCACAGAATCTATTTCTCCACAGTGTCCCTGGCCCTGTCTGCCTGAGATTCACAGTCACTACAGATGTTGAGTCAAGACCACTCAGTGACTATGCTCTAGCATTTGTACTTGACTTGGAATGATTGTAGGAGTGCAAGCCTTCTGATTATTGGCTTATTCCATAGACATTACTGGCAGCTCTGTCTCTGGTTGCCATTTAAATGGCAAATTGCAAAATATTTACTAAGCTCAGGGAGCCTAGGTGAGTAAGCAATGAATTCAGCTTTATTCTCTCTTCTACTCTGACCATGCATGGTTTGTAGGGAGTTCTGAGTCTACTTCTTGCCACTTTCCCCAAGGGAAAATAAATTGAAAAAGGAAGGTAAGTCTTTGTCTCATTTGATATGAATACCTTGAATGAAAGCATATATATATATATATATATATATATATATATATATATAACCACTTTTATTAGTCTGCAGAATTGATATAAATGTATTTCAATAATTTTAAGGCAATTCTTCAGTATACTCTACACTTTTTATTTTTTAGTAGAAAAATCTCTACTTCGAATATCTGACCCATTTTTACATTCCATAAGTTTAAATTTAGAGATGTAATGCCAGCATCAGTCTTTATGGGCAGTAAACAGGAAATAAGTAGGGTGACAAAGTTTTACAAATCAACCAACTCTATTTGCATAGTTTTATTTGAACTTAGTGATATATATATAAAATGCAGTACTTTCATTCTAATTTTACTTTTAAACTGTTGCTTTACTATTTGTGAAAGCATCTATGTTCTATTTCTGCAGAATCATTTTCTCCCCAAATTAGTAAACTTTTTTTTCCCCAAACATGTCCTCCCTATAATGTTTAGTGAACTCACAAAGCAGACTTAATTTACAGAGAGAGGAGCTGCTCATAAAATCTGTACAAATGAGGCTGGCATTTTTGAGATTACTGAAAAGATAGCAAGAGAAGCATGCCATTTTATTCAGATTCCTAGATGGAAGAAGTGAGTCAGATTTCTAAGAAGAGAAACACGGTTTTTAACTTCAGAATGTAGCCCAATTTTAGCAACATCATTCTTAAAATGTAGGGAATGTAAAAAAGTATCTTGTTTTAGGCAACCTGTTGATTAGGCACAAAGAAAACTTCTGGCTTATTTATAGACTTCTTGAAATGGTCAGTACAGCTGAGGAATTCAACTACCTCTCAATTAAAATAAAAAAAAACCAAAGTCCATAAAAATAAAGATTTGGCTGAAGGAAAAGAGATGTCTTCTCAAACATATCTGTCTTTTAAATGTCCTCTAGAGTGTTTTTGTTTTGTTTTGTTTTTAATGAACACAAATGGTGGAGCTGGATTCCAAGCTATGAGTAGATTCACAGACCAAAAGCAAAAAACAAAAATAAACCAACAAATAAGAAAAAAAATCTGTATAGAATGTATGTGTATTTATAATTATTTTATATATGGTTTAATAACTGAAGCAGAAGCATTCTTTTAAAGGTTATGTATGGCTTCAATCCCACCTTGTACTTCTGGCAAATCTCCTCTCCCTCCTGGTGAAGAATGCTCCAGCAACCTCAGGCTGAGACGAGGCAGATTCACTCATTTCCCACAAACCCCCAAAAATGTGCATCTGAAAAAAAAAATAGTGACAGGGACCGAGTCCCAAAGATATTCCCCAGGAACTCTACCCAATCTGTGGCCCAATATGTGGTCTGACCCAGCTGGGCATCAGGCCGGCCTTGACCGCCATCCTTTCTGGCTGGACTCCTCCCCAAGGTAGGGCTTACCCTCACATGAAATTGCCAACCAGGGCCCACGTGGGTAAAGAACTAATTTAGCCTCCTGTACACTTGATGAATGAAGAATTTCCTCTTGGGACTAAATTATAGGGCTTGTTGGAGTTGCTCTTTCGTGATCTGTTATTTGGAGGTAATTTTCCAAAAAGGCTGCAACACATGGCCATGAGCTAGAATAGGATTCACCATGAGTAGCTGCCACGCGCTGGCCAGCACATCTCACCGTGCTCCTCCTCTTCACTGGCCTCCCCTGCCTCTACCCTTGCTTCCCCAGAGAAGAGGCTCAGCCAACAGAGCTGGAGCTATGTTAGATCTTTACTTTCCTTCTTAATTAAACCACAAGAATGGCATCTGTCCACCCTTTTCTGCATCCACATTTCTAGAAATGTAACGTCTTGTCCCAACACGCTTAAGAACAGATGAACAGGCCTTCCCCTCACCCCCCAATGTGGATGATTACAGCCCTCTGTCAAATTCCACCTTCCCTCCCTCCCCTGTTGGCTGGAAGATAAGCTTCTGATCTTCCCTTGGCTTTTTGAACTGTTGGAAGCTGTGTAAACACAAGCTGCAGGTTAGTCAGATTCTGTTTGACCCAGGGCCTGCTGAGTGCAAAGAGATTACATTTGAAAACTCCCTTGTCTAATTAAGCAACAGTGACCTATTGAGGGATGGTTGCTGATGAGGTCAAGCAGCAAGAGGTTCCAGGCCAACCTGTTGCAGCTGGTCATTTGCTGATAAATCAGGAACGGCTAGTGTTTAGTGAGCCAACTTTCTACAGTTTTGATTTCGTAAAACATTTGAATTTGTTTTTTTTTTTCTCTGAATTCTGCATGTGCGTTTCGGCACCTTCGAGAATTTTTCAAGAGCATGAGTGACAAGGACTTGGTCTATGATGGCAACCTTTCTTTTCTTGGACTCTGCCCAGTGGTGCCCTGTCCCATCCAATGATTCACAACCTGATGTGCTGCGCCTGTAGCTCTATTGGGACTGCTGGCTTCTTCCAAATCCTGAAAGTCAGGTGTGGGCCACTTTGAATATTGGCATCTGGGTGCAGTGTGGTGATGAGGGCAAGAGAGGAAGCACCAAGGAATAGACCACAAAACCTGGACCAAACTATGTAAAGAAGCAGGATCATTTCTTGAGCATCCATTATATACCCTTCTCTGTTGTGTTATCTTCTCATATATATCTAGTCCTTACCATAACCCTCAGAATAAGTGTCATTATAGCTGTTTCACTACACAGATTCCTAAGGCATAAAGACGTCAGTAACTTTCAAAGGGGATGCAGCCACTAAGGGAAAGGTGTAGGATATGAACTTAAATGACTTTGGCTTTAAGACTCGCTCATTCCATTCCTGGGATGGGGGTGCAGGACTTTTTCCTGTGAAAGTGGAAAGGTACGGAGGCCCTCATGAGGGGCAACAATGCAAATTCTCCTTGTGATAAAAGTGAAGATAAGAATTTGGAACTGTAAATCTTGGAAAAGTTATCAAAGAAGCCCTCCCCTTCACTGTCATGCCTTTAGATAGGTTTATCTCTGAATCTCTGGTATTGGGTAGCTATTGTTTCTGCCACCACCATCTGGATTTGGGGGTAATAACAAATGCAGAATTCCTCTGGGATACCAACCTTCCTCCAAAATTCGGCTCATGTGTTCTGGAAGGGTCAGAGTCCCTCCGATGCCCTGGTTGCTGTGATTACATTTGGGCCAATCAAAATCAATTAAATAAAGTACATGTTTTTATGGAAAGTTGTGGGACAGACACAGTTGCCCTACCCCTCTGTCCCTGAGTCAAGAGGAACAGCTGGAGCTGTGCCTGCCATCCTGGCACCATAGGTAGCCATCTGGGTGTATCTAAGAGCCAGGAAGAAACTGGGTCTTGGTGATATCGTTGGAATCATGACCAAGCTGTGTGTGATCTCCCACTATGCTCCACTTTAGGAATCTGAAAATGTCTTAGATATTTTCAAACTAAAGAGTTCAAAGGGTTATGTATTAATGTCTTGCCAGATCCATTTTTGCACCCATTTGGTAATGGGACAAGGGTATAATATAATTTTGCCCTAGCTGGTTTGGCTCAGTGGATAGAGTGTCAGCCTGCGGACTGAAGGGTCCGGGGTTTGATTCCCACCAAGGGCACATGTCCAGGTTGCGGGCTTGATCCCCAGTAGAGGGCATGCAGGAGGCAGCCAAGCAATGATTCCCTCTCATCATTGATGTTTCTAACTCTCTCTTCCTCTCTGAAATCAATAAAGATATATTTAAAAATAATAATAATCTTGCTGTCTCCAAAGCCACTCCTTTTCCATAGAATCCCACTGCTTTCCAACTTAGAAAGAGGTCTTTGGAAAAGAGAGGATGCATATCTTCATCAATGTGGTTTGTGTTTATTGTTTTTTTTGTGAGCAAAGGAGGATGCAGTGTAACCATAATTCTAAAATCATATCTCTTGCAAAATCAACATACCCCTCTGTTCATTTTTTTATCCTTCTTGTAGGTTGACCATATCAAAAGTTGTAGATATCTCTCTTAATCATCCCCATGAAAACGATGCAAACTCCAATGAAGCCATTTCCTGATGCCTTGTAACTTTAATTTTCTACAACCCTGCACAATATCATACATACATTTCTCTGGCTATATTTTCAGCTACTGCTCTATCTTCAATTTCCTATGTAAAATAATTTTCACACTCCTTAAAAACTGTAGCAGGACCACAATTCTCATGAATTTATTGGGAGAATGAAACATGTCTTGTCCCCCTAGTTTTCATTAGAGGGCCTAGTTTCTAACATCACAGACATTTATTTTTGCTCTCCTTGAAATTCTTGCCAGCTTCTCTGTCATCCACTCTCAATTATGGGATCAAAAACTAGATATAGGACTAACACAAAAGCCACATCAACTCTGGATATAAAAGGAAGATCACAACCCTTTCATGCTACTCTCCTTTTCAATGCAAGGGGGAAATGTGCTAAAATTACTAAGCTTCCTTAGAGACAGCTTGTTCAGAGAAAAAAAACTTGATGTCCGTCTGTTCTATTGGGATCTTTGATAGCATCATATACTTCAAACCCAGTAATAATCTGCTTTATTTGTAGAGGGTTTTAGAGTTTACATAGTTCTTTTATATAATTGTCTCATTTAGTCTTCTTTTCAACTTTGAAGGTTGATATTATTATCCACATTTTAGAGATTAGTATTAGAAGATTTAAGGGTTAAGGGATTTGCCCACATCTATCCTCAACCCCTCCAATGGTGGGGCTATATTTTACATGCAAGTGTTCAGATCTAGTTTCTTTATGGTTCCAAATAGCTTATCAGTACCTGGAAATCTCTGATTCTGTTGTTGTCAGAGATAAGGACATTGAAATTAGAATGCCATCATGTTGCTTCTTTGCTCAGGGTTAAAGTGAGCTGATTATCTAAACATCTGAGCATGGCTCCTAATGCTTTCTGTTCATAGTTATCCCTTTTGGGAACCACAGGAATTTTGATTTTCCTGACCATTTGTCCTCCATTGGGCCCAAATGTTTAAAGGACATTATTTTTATGTGACAATGATTGCAGTATTTGCATGTGCAAATCAAGTAATTACTTAACTACCCAAATTGTGCATGCAACTAAGGTAATTATGAACTTAGAAAATTGCTATAAGAATATGACCCTGAAAAAATTATGATAGCAGAAAATGAGTGCTGGAGTGGAAATTTCTTGCAAGGCTGATTTTGTTGTTGTCAGTGTTGTTTAGTGGAAATCTAAGATAATATGGTTAAGTTGCTTTCTTTGCCTCAGCTTTGACATCTGAAGAATGAAAATAATAATGTTTGTACTACCTACTTCCATTGAGCAATTTCCATATGAAGGAAATTGGGACAATGCATAAAAGTGATTTGAAAAAAAAATGTTTTAAAAGGGATATTATTTTTAAATGGGCCCCTTTACCTCCAATTTTGAAGTAAGTAGAGATTAATGATTTACTAGTATATGAACCATTGGTTTATCCACCCAAACATATGTCATATTGTGCTTAAATAAAATGTAAAAAAAAAAGATTATGAAAAAATAAAACTATAGTTATTTAGCTCTAGGGTGCATAACAATTTCTCCGTGTCTCCCCTGACAATTATATGTGGCACATAGAGAAAGAAATGTTTTATGTTTGCATAGTTACAGATGAGGAAATTGAAGCTCACTAAATTTAAAGGGCTTGTGCCAGTTTTGTGAACTTCTATAAGACAGAGTGAGAATTTAGCATCAGGGTGTCTGACTCCAGTTATCCTTTTTAATAATTTGGACTTCCCTGTCAGAGAGACTATATTGTCTTTACATTGGTAGCTATAGACGTGAATAGGTCAAGCTACTCAATGAGTTTAGAAAAGTATCTCCTGCCCAGTAATCTGGTTAATGTGATAACTCATATTGGATTGACTTGCAAATTACTATTGCATTATATGCAAGAAAAAGGACTTGCTAAGTTAAAAACTAATGAAGTACTCAAGAAGGTGAAAGCTCTTATAATATACACTAGAGGCCTGGTGCACAAAATTTGTGCACTGGGGGGGGGGGTTGTCCCTCAGCCCAGCCTGGACCCCTCGGGGGATGTCTGACTGCCAGTTTAGCCTAAACCGGCAGTCGGACATCCCCCTCACAATTCGGGACTGTTGGCTCCCAACTACCCGCCTGCTGCCTGCCTGATTTCCCCTAACTGCTTCTTCCTGCCAGCCTGATCACCCCCTAATAACTCCCCTGCCAGCCTTATTGATGCCTAACTGCTCCCCTGCCAGCCCAGTTGCCCCAACTGCCCTCCCCTGCTGGCCTGGTTGCCCCCCCTGCCCTCCCCCGCCAGCCTGGTTGCCCCCCCTGCCCTCCCCCGCCAGCCTGGTTGCCCCCACTGCCCTCCCCTGCCGCCCTGGTCACCCCTAACTGCCATCCCCTGCTGGCCATCTTGTGGCTGTGGGTGCTGCCATCTTTGAGGGCGTGGCATTCAATTAGCATATTCCCTCCTTATTGGCTGTGGGCACCACCATCTTTGAGGGTGGGGCAGTCAATTAGCATATTCCTTCCTTATTAGATAGGATAAGAGAACAAATGAATCAATGGGTTGTGGTTGCACTTTGTTGAAATGGAAACAAGGGGATAGATACTAGATCCTACTCCTTGAGCAGTTAGCTTAGGTTACTGACCCACTGAGAATAAACTCACTTTATTCTCTAAACACTTCCTGTAATTTACCCAACCTTTCCTCCCAACTGTTCATTACAGTGAGGTCATTAGTGTGATGCACACATTGATACAGTTCTCCAAACAATGCTTACCTTAGGTTCCTAAGCCTTTGTACACTGTTTAGTTTCTAAAGAGCATAAAAAGATGGAAGGCGTTTGAAGTCTCCAGATGCAAATGAAGTTTTGAAGGTGATTCTGAGAATGTGGCAGGAAGGAGCATCAGTCATGGAGACTCACTCTACATTCTGTTCTGTAACCACTGGGTGTTACTCTCTCCTTCTGCCAGCAAAGATGTCTCCGAACAGAAAAGGACCGGAGATACCTTGGGCAATAAATGAGGGTGTTTCAAAGAATAGGAACTACTAAGTCATGTCTACCCAATGACTTGGCAGGATGTAGAATCATCACCTCTTTTTAGAGTGACAGTATGTTCAAATTTGGTTTATTCTGGTAAAATCAACAGTCATCAGCATGATTCACATTGTTTCCAGCTTTAGGAAAGTACAGATACATCATTTACCCTAGCCTACCCTTTACCATGTTTTTTAAAGGTCAAACAGGTTTAAACAAATAGCTACCACTTCTTAAGCATTTGCCAGGTTCCCCATCTCTTGCTAAGAATGATCTATGCCTTAGTTAGTTTAGCCTCCCACAGTAGTCCTATGAGTTAGGTGTTATTTTTAAGTTTACAGATAAGAAAATAGAGGCTTAAAAAGTCTAAGCTCACACTGATTGACTTTTATTTGTAAGTTCTCCTCTGTGTGAGCTCTGTACCCTGAAAATTCATCATTGATGACTCCAAGATGAACATGCCAGTGACCAACATTCATATGTGAAAACAGCTTTACTTCCTTCAGAGGAAGGCATGAAGTCACATGTTGCCTTATCATTGAAAAATCATAGCCCTGACTGGTTTGGCTCAGTGGATAGAGCATCGGCCTGCGGACTGGAGGGTCTCAGGTTCGATTCTGGTCGGGGGCGTGTACCTTGGTTGCGGGCACATCTCCACTATGGGGTGTGCAAGAGGCAGCTGATCGGTGGTTCTCTTCCATCGATGTTTCTAACTCTCTGTCCCACTCCCTTCCTCTCTGTAAAAAATCAATAAAATATATTTTAAAAAAGAAAAGAAAAATCATATTCATGCCATTAGTTTTATCCATAGAATAATGTAACATTATAATTAATAACATTTTCTCAGCACCTATGAAATATCATTTTGAGTACACAGTTGTGATAGTAAAAGAATGCTTTAGCAGTAGGTAAATTTCAACGCATTAGGAGGTAAGTTTTATTTTTAGCTGAATAAGACTGTACCACGAGGCTGAATAAAGCTTACAACTTGGAATGGAGAATTGGATGCAGAAGAATTTCTTGGACACTAGTGCCCCTGCCAATTAATTGTAAGTAGGGTAAGAACTACGCTTATGAAATGTATTTGATCTTAATTGAAGGGACATCAAGTTGTGCCTCTTCTACTCCTCTTTAGAGATTCTAAGTAGCTCCGATTAGTGTAACAAACACTTACAGGCACCTATCAAATAGTTGCCAGCTACATTTTGGGGGCTGGGGATATAAAGATGATGGAATAACCTCTCAAGAGAGACATAAACACAGAGGGCAGATGGAATTTGAAAGCTAATATTGAGAAAAGGATCCCAGGCAAGGTTCTCCAGCTTGGGCCAGGTCAAGAACTTCAGCCTAGATGTGCTCTATATAAATACCTTAATTTCTCTAATTTTGTTATTCTCCATTTAATTTCTACATAACAACTAGTTGATGAAAATTGAGATTTAAGGTGCATCACCAGCTCTCTCAGTAGGTCAATGTGTACCTGTGGCCAGTGGTGGTAGCACAAGGGCCCCGACTAGCTCTAAAATAGTCCTGGCCAGCTCATGACTTATCACAATTAATCATCTAGAGTCATGCTGTCTGGAATGGGACCCACCGGCCACAGGTGGCTCCTGAACACTTGGAAGGCAGCTAGCATGAGTTGCAATGTGCTGTGGATCTGAAATACATCCTGGATTTCAAAGACTCACTATAAAAATAATGTATATCTCTTAAGCCATTTTATATAGATTACAATGTTTGAAAGAGTAATTTTATTTCTGACAATGAATTTTTTTTTCATAAGAAAAAGGGAAAAGATGACCTCCTCAAATATTTTCATAACTTAAAGATTTGAAATTGGTTGATAAAGAGAAAAAGAGGCTTTTGAAGTGATTAATAGGGTGTATAACTAATTAAAATTGTTAATTAAGAATCTTTTTATTGTTTTTCTTATCAATCAAATCTGTCATATAAAAAATGACAACAAAATCAAACGTTTAGAGCTTAAAGTTGGTATGGGAATCACTTAATAGAAAATAAGTTAGATGCTATAACTATACTGTAAATGTGTTTCATATCATTCATTATTAGTATTGTTGTTAGTAATAATAGTAATAATAATTTTATGAGATTATATTAATTAGCACCTTTTCATGAACCCACTGGGAATGCTTAGTGCTTCATGATCTCATAGTCCTTTAATAACTACCGCATTGGAAACACTAGTAATTCAGGTCTATACAGCCAAGAAAAGGCTGTCATAGCTGTAATTTTGCTTTTTAAACTTGCCACTTTTAAAATGGAGACATTACACCTATGACTCAGGTGTCTACAATAGTATGCTTTTGTCATTCCTTACAAATTATATGTATATAGAGAAAAAGTATATTAAAATAACAGTTCCCTGGTAAAATGTTGACTCTGTATTCACGAATAGGTACCAACGTATTACCCGAACAGATTTGTAAACAGTATGACACATTTTGTTAGCTGATAATCATAATAGTTTAATTTTTTAAAAAAGTAAGATGACACCTCCAATATTCCTAAAGGAGTTTCTCTTTAAATGTCAAGGAATGCCCGAAGGAGTGTTGTTTGCTACCTTATTGTTGCAACCGTTCAGTTCTAACTTGCTAAAATGAATAAGAGGGCTCACAAAAAAGTAAATAGAAGGACTGGGCCAGGGAGGTTGCTGCAAACTTCAGCCACATTTGAACTGTGACTATTGCAAATCCTTTTCAATCTTTATTGTCGAGAGTATTACAGATGTCTTCCATCCCCCCTCCCCCCTCACTGCTCCACTCCACCCAGTTCCATCCCTACCTTAGGCCTTCACCTCACTACAATCAGTGTCCATGGATTATGCATATATGCATATAAGATCTCTAACCCCTTCCTTTGAGCTTTGTCAGTCTGTGTCATGCGCCCATGCCTCTGGACGTATTTTGTGGTGGGTTTATTTTGTTCATTAGATTCCACATATAAGTGAGATCATGTGATACTTGTCTTTCTCTGACTGGATTATTTTGTTTGGCAATATACTCTCCAGGTTGCAAATAATTTCAGCCACTGACTAGGAAATGCTTCATTCTGTTTTCCAAGGGTGCATGCACACCCTGCTCAGCTCAAGTGACCTGACCAGTATGTATTCTAAGTTGCTAAGCTGAACATCCGTACCGAAGCTCTGAGGGATCTCTACAATTCCGACATCGGCCTACTAGGTTAGCCTGAACTGAAATAGTTTTGGTAACTGAGAACCCTTTGGACAACAACCAACAAGGAGATAAAAGCAGAATAAAGACGGAGAGTGCTAAGCCAAGTTTACTGCTGGACAAAGCAGGGAAAATTCATTCAACATACAGGAGTGAGGCTCTGTGGGATGGGCCTTCAGACTGTCAGGGAATGAGTAAAAGAGAATTGTGAATTGCCTTGTAAATGCACACCGTCTCCCCAACCAAGGCAAGGGTGTGAGTTACAAAGGCTTAAGGTTTCTTAAGGTAAATAGACTAGTTGGTTCAAACATGTCTTTGACTTGTCAGTTCTGCATTGGGTGCTTGTAGGCTAGTTTGGCATTGGCCAATTGCTGAACCCCAGATCTATTTGTGGTTTTCAGGAGCCGTGTTAACCCACAGAGTCCATTAAAGTGAAGTTCAGATGCTTCAGTTGAGTCACGGACCACAAGGAGTGGTGAACCATCAGGCCGCTTTTCTGCTGATTCTCGTTCGTTTCCTAGAAGGGGCTGTTCTGATTTCTTCTTCTGGAGGCAGGAAAATGCACTGTTTACAACCTTTCATTCTCTCCAGGCACGGGGTCAAACAGCGGGCTCATAGGAATGTGCTCGAAGCACAGCAAAGATTTCCTTTATCACAGGTGAAGTAAGAGTTTGTGGGCTTGCCAAGAAATAGCCATGTGAAGAGGGAAATGTCAGTGATGGAAAGGAAAGTCACGGGGTGGGGGGTGGGGGGTAAATCCAGTGGAGAGAGAAATGGAATGTGATCAATTCCTCTTCAAAAATATTATTGTCTTAAGTGTTGTTAGTGGAGCCTTGTAGTGGATGAGCGGGTACACTGACTCAGATCTCACTCTGCTTCTTGAATTCTCTGATTAGTTGTCTATATGAAATAAGGAGACAATGAGCACTCTGTGCCTGAGCTAGTGTGGTGTGGAAATAGTCTGAACACCGTCATGTTCATCCTGCGCTTTTAAAAGAAGCATTTTTCTCAAGTATCTTATCAAACCCCAGGGAAATACAGCACACGTTTTATTGGACCACCTTTGATTTTTATCTTTTTTTTCTTTATTTAAAGACTAGAGGCCTAGTGCACGAATTCGTTCACAGGCGGGATCCAGCCAGCTGCCCCAATGGGGGTCAATCAGGGCCAGACCAGCAAGAGGGAGGGGCTGTGAAAGGTTGGCTGGCCCCCAATTGGTTGTTCCAGCATTCCAGCATTTGGGTTGCTCGGCTTTTATATATAGAGATATATTCATCTATTGAAACATTCAGGTAATGGCCAATGTGCTAATTAATGTCTTGCATAAAACATAGTTCTCTTTAGTGGAAGGTAGGAAAGATGTATAAAGTCTAGTCTCTGCTCTTAAGGAATTTAAAATCTACTGAGTGGAAAAGTAACTCAGGTCATAATATGGTACTTACCATCATTGTGCTGTTTAAGTATAAAGGAGATGAGTAATACCATTAGGAGACACAATTACAAAAGTCATCACAGTGAGGGGAAAGCAAAATGTTAACTGTGTCTTGAAGCAGAGGTTGGGCAGGTGGAGACAAGAATCAGACTCTTTCCTGGCAGAGCTGACTGGTTGTGCAACTCCCTAGAGGTGTGGAACTGGATACCAGGGCCTGGCAATTGTGAGCAGAGCCAGGCAGCATCAGCAGGATCAATGGTAGACAAAAATCTGGAAAGTCAAGAAAAGAAGGGGAAGAGATAGGTCTTTAGAAAGCAGACTGAACATTCCTTTTGTTTTGTTGCCTGTAGTTTGTTAATGGGTGGTGGCCACAGATAACTTGAGAGAAAGGAAGTGAGATGCTCTGTCTTGCAGGTTAGGTGGATAGCATTGTGAAGGATGAATTATAGAGCAGTGAACCTGATTGGAAAATGACCACAATTATCTGGCAAAAGACAACAAAAGCCTAAAAGATGGTGGGTGATGAGGACCAAGTTGTGAGGCCTCTTGGAAAGAGACATAGAAATTGATCATTAGATGATCCATTTGGGAGAAAAGAAATCAAGGTAGAGTGGCTATTTCTAGCAGGGGCTTCTGAGAGTACTTGAAAAATAATTATGGTTTACAATGACAGAAAATACCATTCAATGCAGTCTAAGGTAAAAATAATGTATTAAGGGAAAGAAAGAAAGAAAGAAAGAAAGAAAGAAAGAAAGAAAGAAAGAAAGAAAGAAAGAAAGAAAGAAAAGAATATTTGTTTATAACTGAAAAGTCCAAAGGTGTCATGTGACTGAGACGTAGGCTTCTAAAACAGCCACCATCTCATGACCTCATGACCTCTCTTCATCTCCTGGCATTGTATCCTCTATGTTGGATTTGTTTTTTGTTTTTTTTGTTTTTTGTTTTTTTTTAAATATATTTTATTGATTTTTTTACAGAGAGGAAGGGAGAGAGATAGAGAGTTAGAAACATCGATCAGCTGCCTCCTGCACATCTCCCACTGGGGATGTGCCTGCAACCCAGGTACATGCCCTTGACCGGAATCGAACCTGGGACCTTTCAGTCGGCAGGCTGACGCTCTATCCACTGAGCCAAACCGGTTTCGGCTGGATTTGTTTTGTGATGGCCGTAAGGCTGACAGCAACCCCAGCCCAGCATCTTCTCAGTTAAGTCCAACAGAAAGGACTCCCTTTCCCCAAAAGTTTCATCAAGCACCCATTCACCTCTGAACTCATTGCTGTGCCCCCTGGACATGTATCCTTTCATTGAACCCTGTGGATGAGCGTGGTGGAGAAGGGCTCTGGAGGGAAAAGTTTGGGTCCTGTTTGCAAGAGAATGGAAAATGGATTTTACTGCAACTTCTAAATTTTGTAAAGTATATGTTACTGTTACAGTAATTGGAAAATGATTATAAAAATTTATTCTGGACCAGTCCATTTTTTTTCTTTTGTTACTTCTGACCTCCAATTTTTTACCTTTGAACTTAAATTCACCCTTCTCTTAATGAATCTCATTTACCTAGACTTTTACTCACATTCCAAAGGATTTTCCTCACAAACACATCCAAAAAGAGAAAAAGGTGTCAGACAGGCACTATCAGCGTCATCATGACATGACCTTAAGTATTCTGCCCTGCTCTTTCTTGTCTGTTTCAAAAGTCTGAAAGTGTCAACTTCTGCCTCTCATTGGTCCAATACTGTGCTCACATTTCATTCTCAGATCCAAATCCTCATAGATTGTTGAGAGCTCAGCTGAAAGTCCATTAAGACAAGGGGACTTTTCCCACAGGATTAAAAGGGTGGCAAAAAACACCCTGAGTAATTTCCTCGGAGTGATCTGATCACCCTTCCCTTCCCCCTTACAGTTTATTAACATTTAGATCTTTTGAGACTGTAAACACTTCTAGTTTTCTAACCAGCTCCACCTGCTGGTGCTGTGTTTCTTTGTGATTTGTACTCTTGCTTCAGGTAATGTAGTTTTCCTCAAAAATAGGACCTTTTCATATTTTCTTATTTCTGTATCAGTTAGTTCTTGGCATGAGAAAAAGGGTGGGAGTAGATCTGTTTTAGAATATTTTCTTTGGGTCTTAAACTGTGTTTCATCTGAGTCACATCTAATTGCTTTCAGGTAAATGGATGAACAATCATAGAAAATATACTTCTGAAGTGTGTGCTGAGGTTAGGGTTTGGAGGATGAGCTGCCAATTACCTTCCTCTCAGGCCTCCCAAAGGATAAACTTAGCAGGACTCCACTGTTTGGAGAACACACTATTTTATTTGGGATTTCAGCAGACAGTGACTCAGATTTTGACTTTCTTGGATCTTTTATGATGCTTGACAAGTAGGTATGAGGCCCACACCTGCTTTGAAAAGTGTAACTAGAGGTCAGCTGGTTATTTTTCAGAAGCTTCTTGTTTTCTCCTGAGGTCAGCTGGGTGGTTCTAGCCGTATTTCTGATAACTTCTCATCTAGGCATCTCTCAGGGGTCTTTATAAACTGACCACCCTCCATCTTTACCCTGGCAAAGTCTAAATTGATGCTAAAATACTTATTGGCAATTATTTTTAGGACCAAGCAAAAGGAATTAAAAGCATAGTAAGTGAGTGTTTTGAAGGAGCACTGATATTTGGCACACTGACTGTTGTTTCTCTTAGGAGCTCATTGATAATAACCACTCATTCATTTTTAGCATCCTTTTGCCCCATGTACTGTAGAGCCAGTAGTTGGCTTTGGTCTTGATACTGTTGGCTGGATTAGTTTGTGCCTGATGAGATAGCAAGGGGAAGGTGCCAAGAAGCTGGGAGAGAGGCTGTGTTTCCCAATGTTTACGCTTTGATCTTACTCTTCATGTTCTCAGCTCTTTACTTGAAGGGGAAAAAGTCTGTTGTAGTCAATCCAAAGCTTCCTTCCTGGTTATTTTCCCAGAGACTTGGCCTCAAAAATTTGCTCTAGACATATTTATTTGGCATACGGTACATTTGTTCAGTGCCCTTTAGCAAAGGCGTTTAGATGCACGCACACACACAAGTTCAACTCTTGGTTTACTACTGATTTCAAGATCATAAATCATATTGAGTCATATCTACTAGGAATTCATTATGGGCCTTTTCTTCACATTCCCTCTGCCTAGGGTTATCCTGGGTTTTCAGTTAGAACCTCTGCAATTTTAAGTGCACAAACATAGCAGAACCCAAATGAGAAGGACTGAATATGTAACAGTTACTGACATGACCTTTTGGTCACTTTTTGGCTGTTTACCAGTATTTTTTTTCCCTTTTTTTTATTCCTCACCCAAGAAAATGATTTTAGAGAGAGGAAGGGAGAGAGAGAGTCAGGGAGAGAAAAGAAGAGAGAGAGAAAGAGAAAGAGAGAAACATTGATCATTGATGTGAGAGAGAAACATCGACCTGTTGCCTCCTGTAAGTGCCCTGATCAAACGCTCCAACCAACTGAGCCACCCAGCCAGGGCTGTTTACTAGAATTTCATATTTATACCTTAGCACCTAGATGTAATGAATTGTGAGTCTACTATCCACTGGGATATTTTTATACCTAGGCAAACTTTATAACAATTCCTGGGACACGGGAATGGTTTTTGCTGTGTCCTCCAAATTTTTTAATTTGAGCTCATTTTTGTTCATGTGAAGGTAATTAATTAAAGAGAGAAACACAGGACAAAATACTTCTGAATCCTTCCTGACACACCTACAGATCTCGCGCGATAGCCCCTTATTGGTGAGTGAAAGAAAGGGGCAGTTGCTGCTAGTGGACAAATTCACCTCAAATGTCATGGGTGCTCTAGGACTGATACCGACAAGTTAGCCAATTCCAGATATCTGCAGGCCTATTTATGTTGTAGGACTAGGGATTCTAGGGTATTGGTTTATTTATTAGTTTGAAATGAAAAATCCCTGCAAGCTTTTCAATACTTTTATAACATTTTTTTCTTTGCCTTTTTCTAATCATTTTGTGTAATAGGTCCTTTCTCACTGTCCTCTTGCATTCATCTTTATTTTTTCACTGCCATCTGGCTTTCAGGGAGCCATATATTCCTTTAACCTTTCTTATTTTCTACATTCCACTGTTTGACTTATACCCTTCTTTTTAAAATAGTTTTATCTAAAGATATATTTATGTTCTGAGCTTTTCTAATTAAGATATTTTCAGGTTATCATCTTCAAATTGGACATAATTATAGATGCTATACATTTACAGGGTTTATTCTATACTCACTGAGAATATATATACCTCTCTTCTTGACCAAGTTATTTTAATGCCACTTAATAATTATTCTTTTATTTTATTTAAAAAGGCACACTCCACTTGATTTCAAGTGAAGAAAGATGTACTTGAGTAGCTGAGAGACTGTGTAAAAGTTCAGGATTAAAATCAGAAACATTAGCTTCAAATCCCAAGTCTATCAGCTATGACCTCTATCCAGTGGCATGGTGGTAAATGTTTAACAACCAGCTCTAGAGCAGAAACAGCCCTTGATGTGCAGAGTGTGCTAGTTTCCATGTATTTTTTCCAATTCACCATGATTGATTTTAAGCTACAGACTGGAGATTCAGAAGCAATATGCCCAATTGCTCTCTCCAGCCTGAGTGAATCCGGTCTAGTATATGACCCATAGCTCTTTGGGCATGACACTTCCCTGAGTCTTAGTGCTCTGCTATGTAAAATGGACTATATTAGGACAGAATGAAGAAGTCTATGAGAAAGCCCTAAAATATGCTAGCATCAATCAACATTTTTCTTGAAATTGTCCTTTAATATTGCTACCATATTACAGGAACATATTTTATACATATAATAATATAGTACTGCCCTAAAACCTTTGTTGTAAAACTTAATTTTTATCTTAATGCCAAACTTCATTTTTGTAATATTCAACTTGCAGTGTTTTCTTCTAAAACCAATTATGCCTAAAGCATATAAAAGGCAGAGTTTCTATAATTCTGAAATAAACTCTATTTCTTGAGCAGTTGTTTAGTGCAGCAGTAATTAATTGTTCAGCATTAATTTCTTGATATTACAACCGAGTTTACAACCTTTCTTCTAAATCATAGAGAGGGAAGAAGATAAGGAAGTCAAAATTAGGTCTAGTGTTTGCCCATTGGCAAGTCTAGATCCCAACAATTTTGGAAAAGAGTAACATTTCTGAACTATACTACTGAGAAAATGTATTTCATTGATTTATAAAATGTTTGCCATAGTGTTTAATGAATATTGTTAAGCCTTACTGTATATGAGCTGCAAATTATTTTTAAGGAAGAAGTGTTCTCTCTTTATTTAACCCTTTCAGATAAACTTCCCAAGTGAATCAATGCATTGTTCTTTTTATCCAGCAATGTCAATGACATGAGTGCCCTCTGACTCCCCTAAGTCTTTCTCCTTGACCTGACTGCTGGCTTTGATTTAATTATCCATCTCTTCCTTCCCAAAGAAAATGCTGGAGGGATGGAAGCAAGGTGACAGGGGAGTGGATTAAACTGATCAACAATCAAACAATCAAACAAGTATTTATCCAGCACCTTATAAGTTGCAGATACGATGGTGTAAGCCCTTAAAACCCTCAGAGGTAGAAGTAAAGAAAGAAGCCAGGTAATGATATATGGAAGGAAGAAATGTTTAAGATGAGGTCCATAAGTGCAAGGTGAAAGAATAATAATTAAGAATAAAGGAAGTCACAAAATATACAAAATAGCTAAAAGGAAAAGGCTTATATATTTGTTTCAAACTGAGTAAAATGCATATAATATTTATAATGTCATAGATGGATATAGTGCACATTTAACACTGTCCTTTTATATTTTATTAGGTACTATTTCCTCTTAGAAACTGATTAGAAATATCTTTGCTGTTTTTTCTTTTTCTTTTTTTTTTCCAGCTCTGGGAGCTTCCCATGTATTCAAACTTCCATTTAGTTAAATTGTAATGAAATAAATGTCATGGCAGCAGACATGCCCCCCACCCTAGTTTTCGCTCATTCTGACATGCTAAAAGATGACTTCATGGATATTTATTTGATGCTAGAGCTGTGGGATTTGGATTTTGAAAGTTTCTATTTTTTCTTTTCACCAAAAATGAAAATTAGAGGAGGCAGATGACACAACAGTCAGGAATCATACCTCTCAATGTAGGTAGGCATCTTTTTACATTTCAGCCAATTCCTCAGTTGGGCAAAGCCATAAATATTGTTTCACCATCAAGTTTCTAAAAACTTGACCTCTTCAACTCCACAAAAGGAAATTTTTTTATTATATTGTACTCTAAATCCAGATTTTCTGTTTCATACAAACATTCCCATCTTTATTTTACACAAATATGTTGGTTTCAGTGAGTTGGGGAGTTGATTAGTACAATTGTTGCATGGCTGGCAAAATCTAGGTCTAGCCCAGGGGTGGGCAAACTTTTTGACTCCAGGGCCACAATGGGTTCTTAAACTGGACCGGAGGGCCAGAACAAAAGCATGGATGGCGTGTTTGTGTGAACTAATATAAATTCAAAGTAAACATCATTACATAAAAGGGTACGGTCTTTTTTTTTTTTTAGTTTTATTCATTTCAAAACGGGCCGGATCCGGCCCGCAGGCCGTAGTTTGCCCACGGCTGGTAGCTAGTTGATTTCTGAATGGCATCATCTATCTATTGATCTAACCATAATCTATCTCTAATAAGACATTTGATTCAAGTAACATTAAACCCAGTTAATTAGATTTATTATTATAATTTACACATTGATGATGCATCATAAAATCTGAAACTAATTATGAGCATAACTTGAATGCTTTATTATATCTTTTACATGCTACAGAGGATCTACATTCTGATTCAAACTTACCATATAAAATATATTAAATGCCTAGCTTTGAGGATTTAGTCATTATCTTGCAAATCTGTGTGGTCAGTATATAAAGACAGTGAGGCATGTGAGTCAGACAGGTCTGGATCCAAACAGTAATCTCTCTGCTTACTTGTGTATAACTTGATAAAGTTACCAAAACTCCAGGCTTTAATTCATTGATCAAACAAATGAGACTAGTGATATATTTCCAGGATTTCTCTGAGAAGAAAGATGATCAATAAATAGAAGTGATTGCAACTCTTTTTTGTTGTTGTTACTGTTTTTAATTCCTGTAATTTCCAAATTATTCTTAACATTTCTTTTTCATCAAGAAGGATGAGCAGGAAAGGGAGTCTCCTGGAACAGGGTTGACATAAAGCCACATGAATATGGTTCATTCTGTTTGAGAATCAGCTGAGATTCTTTTTTAAAATATAATTGTATTGATTTCAGAGAGGAAGGGGGAGGGAGAGAGAGAATCATTGATTGGCTGCCTCCTGCATGCCTCACACTGGGGATCGAGCCATGTGCCCTGACTAGGAATCAAACTGTGACCCCCTGGTTCATAGGTCAACGCTCAACCACTGAGCCAGGGCTGCCGGGCCGGCTGAGATTGTAAGATCTGGCAGAGCAAAGCTCAGATAAACACAGCTACTTCTGTGTTCCTTCTGGGGTTATGTGACTGTCTGCTTCAACCTTCTATTGCAATGAGCAGAGTTCCTCAGGTATGTGGCAAGGGTTTGGCTTTCAGATGAGGGTGGAAAGTCATGAGTAGTCCTATATTCCCTAGAACATTTATAGACAGAGGAGCAAGCCCATGGAAAATGGCTCTAAGCACAAGATTGAGAAGGTATTTCCATTGCAATCGGGGAAGGCAAGGTAGCAATAAGGAATAACTACAAGGAATGATCTTTTCTGACCTCATTAAACTTTAGGTTCACAATCTATCAGTAGGCAGGAAAGAATTTGATGATCGACAAAAGAATTTTATGATTAACAAATGTGTACAGAGCTTAAGAGTGTTAAAAGTCAGCAGTGACCCTTGTGGGGCATGAGCCTTTGTTTATTATGTGTGTGCTCTGTCAGTTACTCTAAAGCACTTCATATCCACTTGTAACACCCCTGCAATGTACATACCATTATCCTTAATGGGGACAGTGAGGCTCATAAAGGTTGGATAACTGGACTAACAGATTTGGACAGATCTCAGAGGCCAGGATCTTTTCTATTACACTTGGCTATAATAGTGGAACAGGTGAATGCTTAAGGATCATCGTAATTAAATAAATGTGTGCATGAATTGAACATAAAAAAAATCACATTGAATATTTTCTTAGGTTGGGTTCATTAGAGGTAGAGCTTGAGATAGGGGCTTGGTGCACATGGTTTATTGAAGGAGTGCTCTCAGGTGAATGATGTGAGGCAGTGAGGAAAGCAGAAGTCAGAAAAAGGCATTAAGCAAGAACATGGGTCCATGTCCTCAGCCTGATCCCATGGGGAAACCTGGAGCATGAATGTAGCCACAGAGACTACCTCAATTTGATGTAACAGGGCCAGATTTTGCATCCCATGAATTAGTTATTGGCTGTTGGTTATCCTTGGGGGGTAGAGGTAGGGATAGCCCCATAGTCAATGTGGTTCCTGTTTGGTCAGGGGCAATACTATGAAAAAGGGGGTGGCTGTGAATTGGCAACTGGGCCCTAGATGCCCTGAGAGAGACCATTGCACATCATTCGTATTATACACTTGTACCCAAATCAGGAAATTAGATTATATTTAGCATGTGCTGTACAACATAGAGTTACTAAACAAACTGTGGTTTCAAACGAAGTCTCATCACTTGTGTTCATCTAGAGGCCACAATGGTGAAAAGCAGAAAGGTGAATGAATGGCCACTAACAGAACACCTACTATGGCATCTTCCAGAATTTAGTTAACTTAAATGTCACTTCCAAGAGGTGTAATTCTGCCATCCCTTATGTGTGAGACATGATGTGCACAGATTGCACTTTGGGCCATATAATAACTGGAAAATTCTGAATTTCAAACCATGTGGCCCGGAGAGCTTTAGAGAAGAGTGTACGGCCCTGCCCCACTCTTCCCCCATAGGGGGGAGGAATGGAAGCTCAGGAACCTTGGGTGTCTTGTCCAAGATCAAAAAGCTAGGGCAAGAGTCTTCATTCACAGTGCATCTATGTGAATGCACAATCCCCAGCCCTGGGTATTCCTATGTCAGGATCCAGAGATGCTAAACCAAGGTCGAATTCAGAAGAATATGCCAGCTTTCCTGTCCAGAAGACAAGCTGCAAAAAGCATGGGATCTTGAAGTTGGACAGGACCTCTTAGAATTAATATGACTAACTTAGTAAAGGACTTTCTTCAACAATATCCAGCCAGATTATCTGGCAGTGAGGAAAACAGAAGTCAGACAGATCATTTCATAATTCAGGGCACTCCAATGTTCAGAAAGCCTTGTACTGAATCAGAATCTCTCTTCTTGTAAACCCCACCCCTAGATGCTGGTCCTAGTCCCCAGAAAACTACAGACCATAAATATGTCTTCTCCTGCAGTTTATCCTGCAAATATATGAATAAACTAGAGGCCCGGTGCACGAATTCGTGCACAGGCGGGGTCCTGCCGGCCCATGATGATCTGGCTGGCCTGGCCGGGGGGAGGGGCTGAGGGCAGTTGGGTTGGCCAGGCTCCGCCCACTGTTCAAACTCCCAGTTGAGGGTGCAATTTGAATAATAGCCTTTTATTATATAGGATGACAGATTCTACCTCACTAGGATTTTTCCATTTTAATCAAGCTTTTCTGGAAGATTCTTTTTACAAAGAGCTGTTCCTGGGCCTGAGGCTCTCAGGGACTTGAGCTTAACGGGAGGAAAAGAAAGAAGGAAGTGAGGAGATGGAGACTGGAGAAAAAGACACATTCTTGTTTCTATTAAGAATCAGCCTTTCTGCCCAGTGGAATCCCAAGGTAAATTCAGCCACACTTGGGTGGGATGAATATCAGGAGATTTCGCTCAGATGTTAGAGCATCGAAGTAGGAGAAATCCATGTGATGGTGGTTGTCTGGTTCCATCAACTTACTGTGGAACTGCTTGCTAGTGACTGAAAAATACTGGAGTCAGAATCCAACCTCCCTCCCTCCCCCCACCCCCAACAGAAGTGAAGTGGAACCTCAAACCCTCATCAGGGTATTTTAGTGATTCCAGATTGGATTGTGATCTTTTGAAGTATGTGGGGACTTGTCTGACACTTAGTAAGTACTATGTCAGTTTTCAACATGTATTTGTTGAAGAAATAAACAAATGAATAATTAAATGTTTGGATAAATTGAAATTTTCAAATATTATTATTATTTATTTTTTTAAATATATTTCTTTACTGATTTTAGAGAGGAAGGGAGAAGGAGAGAGAGATAGAAACATCAATGATGAGAGAGAATCACCGATTGGCCGCCTCTTGCACACCCCCCACTGGGGAACAAGCCCGCAACCCAGGCATGTGCCCCTGGCCATTCAGTCCACAGGCTGACGCTCCATCCACTGAGCCAAGCGGGCTAAGGCTCAAATATTATTTTAAAGTGTACCCATTTGGAATATGATTATCTTCTGTTTCATAACATCTGTGCATTTGTCCATATCCTAATTTTTCCATTATTCCTGACCTACTTTTTATAGGTATTATTTGTGGAGTAGAGACTAAAATACCAGTGGGAATATGAGCAGAGATGTGGACTAATGCAAATAGCCATTCTGATTTTTTTCAGAGGACAGTCTTGCTTGGTTACACTTAGGCTCATCAAAACCCACCCTGGGACATTTTAAGACAAAGCAATCAGGCAAAGGGACTATCACTTAGCAATGTGATAGGAATTGGAGGATTTGTCTTAATCTAATAACCTGGAGAACCATAAATATAAGACTGGGCTGTAAGAAATAAAATTCTCAAATTCGACTCATTCTACCTGTGAAAACTTAAATTCTCTAGCTCAAATCTTGTTCTCGAGAAATTTACACAAAGGCACATGTGAGATGCAAACTCTTTTTTAGTTTCCCTTTTTCTTCTTTCCACAGATAATATCTTATCATTAATATTATTGGAATCTTATCTTTGAGCTATTTAGAAAGCTTTGTGAAGTGTTTCCAACTATATATCTTGTAAAATAGATCATTAAGATCAATTTTATGAAAATATTTCCAATAAGGAAGAAAAATTAACTAGGAGATGGCCCACCAGAATATAAACTGAAACCTTTTATGTGAAAAATGAAAATTGTTTTTGATTAATTCCAACCTTTTAACATATTGAAAAGCTTGTGTGAGACTTCTAGGTCAAACAATAATTGCTTTATAACCTCCTCTGACCATATTATGCATGATCATCTTTTTAAATATCCCTCTTGTCTCTTCTCTGATAAATATACATATTATATGATAACATATGAACATCTTATATTAAATATTGCTATCTGTGCCCCCAAAAGTCATATCATTTCAAAATTTTCTTTGTGCCCATGAATAAGAGAGTGCATTAGAAAGACTGTAAGCTGGGCATATGGAGAAAGAGGCTTTGTAACCCTAGATTAAATTTCAAATAACTCTACTAATCTGATATCTGTTACATATTTGTCATGACATTCAGGAGAATAGTCACACTTTCTTGGACTTAATTTTGCTATATTCTTTTGATATAGAAATCTGGGATTTTAGGGGGCTAGCAGGCTGGCATGCAAAGTGGTTAGGGGCAATCAGACAGCCAGGCAGGTGAGCTATTAGGAGCCAGCAGTCCTGGATTGTGAGAGGGATGTCTGACTGCCAGTTTACATCCCCCAAGGGGTCCCAGATTGGTGAGGGTGCAGGCTGGGTTGAGGGACAACTCCCCCAGTGCACAAATTTCATGCACTGGGCCTCTAGTGTATAATAATTCCCCTCCCCTTAGTTCACCTCTATACTTCCTGTTCTTTGTTTTTGTCTGCTCTTGCCTTTGCAGATGTGAAATCATATACTTCTTAATTTAATTTAATTTTTTCTTTATTGATTAAGGTATTACATATGTGTCCTTATCCCCCCAATTCCTCCCCACCCCCTAACTCATGCCCTCATCCCTCTGGTGTACTTTTTGAGTTGTCTTCTTTAGACTGTATGTTTTAAACCTTCAATATAAAAGATGAAGAATTTGTTCACTTTTTATCACATCTACTTCCTCTTTCTCTTTAGCTTGATTTTTGTATCCACAAAAATTGGGGACCATCTTGGATATCAGGTGTGAACATTATAGATCTAGGTGTGGATACACTGGAAATGTATATTCTTTATTGTAATGAAATAAACCTACATTCTGGCTTCTCAAACTGGCCACAGCATATTTATGAATTGACTCAAACATCATATGAAAAATGACATATCCAGGAGAGCATTTGATATTTGGTTTACATATAATGTTATAAAATGGACCATCCAATATCTGGATACTTAAAAATCCTGGATGATGGTGCAAAGTTTTTAGTTCACGCCCAACTCTTCCTTATCACATAGAAGCCTTCATATTTTGACTTCCTCCCACTACTGAAAACTGAAAAATAACATGTGAATATTGACTCAGCTGATCTGCAGGAAGTCTGCTTTGAAGTAGTCATGTCCCTGTGGGGAGTGGGCCTAAGCTGCCAGAAGGATATCCTTAGCTCTGCCACAGAGGCAAGAGAGGCTCCCGCCACCACTGCTGCGCTCGCCAGCTATGAGCCCAGCTTCTGGCTGAGCAGTTCTCCCCCTGTGGGAGCACACTAACCCCCCACATGGTTGTTCTGCCATTCAGTCGATTTGATATTAGCCTTTTATAATATAGGATAACAAAAAATAAAATAGTGGAATTTATTAATGACTCTTATATTTTCCAATAATATTGAAGTAAAAATGCAAATTAGGCAATTATATTTATAAATGGCATTATTAGAAATGTACATTTTAGAGTTCTGTATCATGAGAAACTCCAAATTTTAATCCTCATCCAAGGATATATTTTTAAATAAAGTTACATTTTAATTATTTTAAAATGTTTTTATTGATTTTAGAGAGAAAGGGAGAGGGAGAGAGAGATAGAAACATCAATGATGAGAGAGAATCATCTATAGGCTGCCTCCTGCACATCTTCTACTGGGGATTGATCCCACAACCTGGGCTTGTGCCCTGACCGGGTAATCAAATCATGACCTCCTAGTTTATGGGTCATCATTCAACCACTGAGCCACACCAGCCAGGCAAGGGTATGTATATATCTTTTTTTATTTTATTTTGGAGAGAAAGAGGTGAGAAAGAAATATTGATCAGTTGCCTCGCATATGTGCTCCGACCAGGGACTGAACCTGAAACCTAGGTATGTGACCTGACTGGGGAATCCTTTTGGTGTACGAGATGATGCTTCAACCAACTCAGCCACCTGGTACCTTCGTTTCTAGAAAATCGGACGAGTCTGCAGAGGATTCTTTGGATTTTATGGGAGAATAACAAAAGGATGTGAATAAGGTTAGAGACTTTAGTGAAGACTTGGGCAAACCTTAGGAAACACTTTTGCCCCTAATCAGGGAACACCTTCTTCATTTGCATGTTCTTAAAATGAATCTCCTCAGGTGGAACAACCTTCACTTCCAGTCATCCTGCTGTCTCCATACTTTCGTCTATGACTGACTTTGTTGACTGTTTCTTCTCCACCTTATTTCCCTTGTCTTCTCTCTCTCCTCTGACTTCTGTCCAACAGTATTTCCCAAAGTTCAAATCCCTCCTAGATTGGTAATTAAAAAGGAAATAACCTACTTCAAGCTCCAACTACCCCACTACAGGGGCTCTATTTCTCTCTTTACTCAAGCCAAACTTCTCCTTCTCCATTTATCGATTGAGGTGAACTTCCATAGCACAAAATCCACTGTCTTAAAGTGAACAATCTGGTGGCTATTAGTACATTAACCATGTTGAGCAACCACAACCTCTACCTACTTTCTAAATATTTTAATCATCCAAAAAGAAAACCACGTACCCTTTCCCAACCTCTGATGACCACCAATCTATTCTCTGTCTGTATGGATTTACCTATTTTGGATATTTCAGCCGAATAAAATTACATAATGTGTAACTTTTTGTCTGGTTTACCTTACTTAGTATAATGTTTTCAAGGTTCATCCATGTTATGGCATCTATCAATAGTACATGATTTTTATTCATGGCTGAATAGTATGAATATTCTGTGGTATGTATATAATATGATTTGTTTATCCATTTATTCATTAATGGCCATTTGGGCTGTTTCCATCTTTTGGATATTGTGAATACTACAAATATGAACATACTTCTACTTGCATTTGTTTGAGCATCAATTCTCAATTCTTTTGAGGTTTATACCTGGAGTGGAATTGCTGGGTCATATGGTAATTCTATTTTTCACATTTTTGAAGAACCTCTGAACTGTTTCCCAGAGCAGCTGAACCATTTTACCTCTCCATCAGCAATGTGTGAGGTTTCCAATTTCTCCACCTTCATACTGATACTCTTTATTTTCAATGTTTTTGTTATAACCATCCTAGATGGTGTGAATTGGTTCCTTATTACAATGCGGTAGCTCACAGGTCAGATTCTCCTCTTTTCCCAGAGTTCGCTGCTATCGATATTTGATGTCTATAGCTGCCCCTTTGTTTTGTGACTTTTCCAAACAATTTTTGCAAAGACTGTATCCCTTGCCACATGTGGTCACTAAAGTCTTTGTTCTGTTATCTCAGTGATCAGCCGGTGGCTTGAAAGTATTTCTTAAATAATTTTCTTAAGGGCTGCCAATGACTCTGCCCCCGAATCATACCCACCGCTTGTACCGAGTCCACAGACCACCAGAAATGGAAGCTTAGAGTCCTCTCCATCTTTTCTGAGCATGCATTAGGTACTGGACACTTGGGTTTCACTCTGTTTTCCCCAGTATATGTGATGACTCTTCTGAGCCCTTGAATAAGAACTTATTAACCTTTATACTTAGCCTCCTTCTTCCCCTGCCTCTGGGTTCTGTCTGTTGCTTGCCCTGTTTCTTTCCCTGGCCCCAGGTGGGCACAGGGTGTGTATGCCTTTAAATCTTTAAACCTGCCCCCACACTTAGCTTTGTAAGCCTGGAAAACTACTCCAGCCCAATGAAATACAGGATAGAGAAGGAGGCGGGATGGGTAGCTGCAGGATTGGGAGGTGGGGGTGAAGGATTGGCGAGTGAAACAAATGTTTGCCTCTGCCCCATTCCCTCAGGGAACCACCAGACAGATTGCAATGCACCACCACAGTTCTTAAAAACCAGGACTGTGTTAACCTTCTCGAGTCAGCAAGTTATGAGGAGCACAGGCCACTATCTCACAGCTGCTGCTGCCTCTGGGGAAGGGGGATGGTATTCAGGTGGGTGGAAATGCCATCATGCTCTCTCACCGAATTCCAGCTGCCCAGGTTCCTGCAAATTGCACATTAAATTCCAGAGTCCCAAGATGGTTGATTCTGTTCATCTTTGTCAGTTTATTGGTTGTTTCAACAGAGGGACCAATTCTTTAAGGCCCTATTCTACCATTTTCTGTGATGTCACATTGTCAAGCCAAACTTCTTTTATTTGTTGGTTAATACAATGCTACTCAAAGTGGGATCTCTGGACCAGTGCCAGTCTACAAAATGTTACCTGTCAAAGTTAAGATGTGTTAAGGCAGTGTATTGAGCGTAAGCATTTAGAAACATTGAAAGTAATATGATATTATCATAATGTTCAAGCAGCAACCCGTAGATTTTCCTCCTTAAAAAATAATATAAATCAGTACTGTGCAATAAAAATATAATTCAGCTCATATATACAATTTTACATTTTCTTGTAACCTCTTTTAAGAAAAACCAGCTAAAATCATCTTTAATAATATATTTTCATTAACTCAACATACTATCATCTCAACATGAAATCAAGTTAAATTGGATATTTTGAAATACATTGACATGTGTGTGTGTATGTGTATAATGTTAGAATCTCACAATTTGCACAATGACATCTGACGTGCTCAATAGCCTCAAGTAGCTAGTGGCTGTTGCATTGAACAGTGAAATTACAGATCATTTGGAATATTGCCCAGCTTGTCAATTGAGTTCCATGTGATGTGAGCTCCATATCTGTATGAGTGCACAGACAGTTTGAGAAGCATTGGCTTAAAGTACTGTCTCTAGTTTTTGAACTCCTATTTACTTTTTAATTCATTGCATTCTAGCTTCTAATCCCATAACTCCACTGAAATAGCTCCTTCCAATATCATCATGTATAACAACATGCTATTCATATTTCTTAATGCATCAATAATATAGATAATCTCTTCCTTTTTTGGCTACTCTATTACATTTGACTGTATTGAACAATTTCCACTTGAAATCCTCTGCTCATATAAGTTTTATTAATTCACTAGAGGACTGATGCACAAATTAGTGCACCAGTGGCGTCCCTTGGCCTGGCCTGCGGGATTGGGCCAAAACCGGCTCTCTGACATCCCCTGAGGGGTACCAGATCGGGAGAGGGTGCAGCCAGGCCGAGGGACCCCACAGGTGCATGATCAGGGTGGGGAGGGACGTGGGAGGTTGGCCAGCTGGGGAGGGAACCCAGGGGAGCTCCAGGGCATGTCTGGCCAGTCTCACTCAGTCTCGATTGGCTGGACCCCAGCAGCAAGCTAACCTACCCATCAGAGCTTCTGCCCCTGGTGGTCAGTGCTTGTCATAGTGACTGATTGACTATGTACAAAACCATATCATTAAAGCAGTTAGCTGGATTGAAGGGAGGCTTTATCTCCCAGGAGTGATGATTAGATCATGAAGAGGCCTGTAGGCATGATGCAAACTTTGATCTTCATCTTATAAGAAAAGAAGGTAAGTTATTAAAGTATTTTATAATACAGTATACTTTACTATAGTGGGTAGACTGCCATCAGGATGTGTTGTAAAAGGACTAGGTTTCTTGGAGGAAGACCAATGTGGTAATCCCAGAAAGAGAGCAGTATGAAAGAAAGTTGATACTTAAAGAGATGGAGAGAAATGAACTAATTTAGAAATGTATATGCTGTATAAAAATGATCAGTACTCAGTGATAATTGGTATAGAAGTTGAGATGGAAAATACTTGATAACCAGGTGGGGGATGGGAGTCTTGTTTTAGGCGGGACGCATTTGAGGGACCTTTAGGACATCCAGGTGAAGCTGAGAGGAAAATGATGATAAAGATAAAATCTATGATCATCTCTTTTAGACAGATGGAGCCATAAGCCAGGATGCCATGACCTGAGAAAGCAAATACAAAAAGAGAAGATAAGAGGGCCTAAGGTCAAACCTTAAAGAGCTTTAACATTTAACATTAGGATAAAGGAGGTTGATCAAGTGAAGGAGAGAAGGAACAAGGATCTAGAAGAGTAAGAGGAAAACTGGAGTCATGCTGTGCCACTAGGGCCAAGGAAAGAATGTTTCAAAAGGCAGTGGTCCTTATTGACCAATGCTGCTGAGAGGCCAGGGAAGAGAAAGACTGAAAACTGTCCACTAGACATACAGATACCAGATTCATTGGAAGTTTTATTGCCAACTTCCATGTAACAGAGGTCCTATGTTGAGCACCTCTTTTGGTAGCACTTGCCACAATTATAACTTAGTGTATCTCCACCACTAGATTTTTAAGGCCCAGGAGTGCAGGGACTGCTCTTTCTTTAGCAGAGCACATGTTCATTTGCCACAAGTCAGTGCTTACCCTAGTGTGTGGGTCACTGTGGGAACAGGCTGTGTGTCGAATAGATGATTTGGAAAAGAAAGATCGAACTGTTAAAATAGTAGCTCAAATCCTACTCTACTCTGCTTTCTCCTTTTTATTAGGCTGCAGCTTATTTGATCACTCCTAAATGATACTGAAAAACATTCACTGTTCCCCATGATGGTTGCTATGTGAGTATCTATTTTATATGAAATTAGAAAGTTTAGAGAAAACTTTCTAATTTCATAAGTAAACAAAAAATCTATTATTTATTTGTTTATGTTACAGAGCTATTTCATATATGATATTGTCTACTCATTTTCCAGAACTTCCATTCTGAACATCAATGCTCCTTGAATATGAATAAACTTTTATTTGACTCTCATGGATTTTTCAATATTCTATTTTTCCAACAAAGTTGTAATATAAATAATTTCCCCCAAAGAATTGAGTTTACAGGAATTCTAGTAGGCCAATCATACTTGTTGATATTCTACCCCTATTTATCCTCTCTTCCCCATCCTCATCATCAATCTCCATCATTATCTCTACCCTTTGCTGCCATTCTCCAAGATGCTCCATCAAAGGCAGTGAAACCATGGATTTTGAAAGTTTTTTTTCCCTGATGTATATTGCATTTATATTTATTTCTTTTTAGCTTCTAATGCCTAGATTTTCTTCTCTTTTTTTTCTTACCACTTTGTTTAAGTTCTGTTCTACTTATTAGTAAAAAAAAAAATCAAAACAAAGAACAAATGTAAGTGGTCTAACTCTGTAAACCACTCCCATTGTGCAAACCATCCACATCTCAACAGAAAAAGAAGATAAATATTCCAAAAGAGAGAAGGAAGTTTGTTGTGGATTTAGTAAATGTTTAGAGACTCCTGATTATATAGCAAGGAAGTAGCATAAGGAAAATTACATTCTAAAAACCAGGTTCCCTAAACCCTTCACTATTGGTTTTTCCACCACAAAAATAAGTGGCTTTGTTTACAACTCTCAGTGATTTACAGACAACCTGTCCTTTACCACGCTGATAACTTGAACACTATACAGTCTTCAGATTCTCACCCACTCATTTTCTGCCCATTTTGTTTACTCAATGTAGTGTCATCATAGTAGTCTCCCCCAGACCCCTGCTCTTTTTCTCATCACTCTAATATTTAATGTGAACATTAGGGAGGTTTGATTTCAGATTTGTTCAGTCCTGGCACACTGGCAAAGTCTCATTTTCATGGCAAGCAGTTTGGATTGCTCCAAGACAGGATTTATTTTTAAAGTTCCACATTGCACATTGTTGGCTCTCCAATATCTTCTGGCAATAAGACGCCAACAAGACAGAACACATAAAAAAGAAGAAAAACACCCAAACATTTTCTTTCCCCTTTTCCATATTCTCCCCACGCCAAGTTTGGAATGGCTTAAGGGAGGGGTTTTTCTTTCCCTTTTTTCTTTGCCTAGAACTGGCCGCTATTAGGCACCTTTTTGGATTCAGACATTTTCCTGTTGGCCTCTGCTGAGGGAATCTACCGTTGAGTTCTAGCACATTTTAGTTATCCAAGAAACCACTGCATAAGGGGGAAACAGGTCTTTTGTTGAAGAACAACAGACTCTACATTTTAAGGATCCTCTCTGTTGAGCTGAGCTAACAATACTTCTTTGGATTTAAGGCTCTGAAGAGTCTTTAACCCATTCAGAGTATCTCCAAGCCCACCAAAAACAGGGGGGGAAAAGTCAAACAAGGATGTCATAGTTTGTCACTCTCTAAGATGAATCACCACTAGTAGAAGGCAAGTGTTACAACCAACAAGCCAAAAGTTTCTGCTAACAGTCTGGAGTCTTTCATTGAAGAGAACTGCTCCCTTAGAGAAGGAGTCTAAGGATACAATTCACCAGGGTTACCACTACATCATAAGTACAAGAACATTAGCAATGTGTATTTTCCTACCCCAGCCATCCCAGGATCTTATCACAAAGGAAGTCATGTTTTATAGGTAGAATTTTCCCTAATAAATTCTATAGGTCATTTTATTCCATAGTTTTACTTCAACCTGAGAGCATTTGTGGGCTACAGGATGATAGTGTATAGAATACTGTTTGCCCATTTTCCTTCCCAGTAAAAAGGGAGAAGAAATAAAGTACATTCTGTTTACTAAGAAAAATTAGTTACTCGTGGACAGGTATCAAGATCAGTAATGATGTTTATATAGACCTTAGCTGAGAATTTGAGTTCGAAAGTGAGTTGTCAGAGGCTGAGAAGTAAAATTTAGTTGGCACTCTGCTACTGGGGGCACATCTCTGTCTTTCCAACAGATTCTAGGAGTCTAGAAACATATGAAGTCCCTCTCTTCAGTTTTTTAAAGCATCAAAGACAAACACACACACACACACACACACACACACACACACACACACACACACACAAGCCTGTATACCTACACACACAAACAAATAGATACCCATTACCTGAGAATTACTGAACAAAGTCTCTCTATTGATAAATGATGAAAAGTCCTACTCTGATTTATTTGAGGTTAGAATGTGGAGATGTTGGGGTCAATTTTAGTGAGCCCCTTTAGAGCCAGTCTGATGTAAGAAGATCATGAGCCAACATTCACAAGCTACACAAAGGAAAGGCTTATGAGGCAGCCAGAAGTGCAGACAGCTAGCAGGTTTGGCATTATTCTGCTCACCACAGTAGAAATTACCCCGGACTTCGTTAATGCCTGCTTGGTTGCAAATGCCTCACTGCTGCTTAAACAGTGCTCCCTGGGCAATGATCCTCATTTGGAAGAACTGCTGGCAACACACATCAAAAAAAAAAAAGAATAAACTGCCAAGCACCAAATACGCTCATCACCAAACAACGATGATGACAGCAAAAGCAAAACAAAGGGATTAGAACCATCTCATAGTCACATTCTTTTTGGCCAACAGGGTTCTCTCCATGGACTCTTATAGATAGGATCTTTATGTCTTTGCCATACTCTTTCATTATTTTATCCCAGAAAGCACCAGTCACATTTGGTCTGTCTTCAACAATAATTCTTAGCCTCCGTACAACTTGCAGAATTGTATTTTCTTGACCAAGGATTACCAGAGAAATGAAGGTTTCGGTGCACCAGCCCCATCTTCATGACTTTGATGACATTGGATACCCTTTTAAGAACTCAGCACAAATGCTAAGAATAATGATCCATATCCATCCTTGTCAGGATTAAGCTCAATGTCTATTTCTTATTCTCTCACTCACCACATGGCAGCAGTCTCCATATTGCCAGATTTACATTTGGAGAACACAATTCAGGGTTCACTTAATCAATCAAGCACACATCTCTTATTTTTGCCTATCAAGGAACCTTCTCCCCTTTTATTTGGGAACAGCACCCACATTTTCCTTTGTGAGCACCAACTCTCCTCCACTCTCATTGGTTTGGGTGAGGCTAGCACACTAATTTTGGCATCCCCTCAACAAGGGGTGGGGACATAACCTGTAGTAGACTCTGCTGGTGGTCTGCCCATACCCCTTCAGATCCCCTCTCCATCTCCATGCCTGTAATTCTGGCTTCCAACAGCCAGCAAAAGCATGACTGTTGGAGGACTACTTTCTTGTCAATGAAACCAACTTTGCCCATGCACAAGGCAGGTAGGAAGTTCCTGGGGGTGGTGGGGGAAGAGTCCCCTGGAGACAGCCCTTACCTAATAACTAATAGACATGGGGGTATAAATATCTCCAATATACCCCAAGTACCTGACTCCTTGACAGGGGTAATTCATACGTATTTGTTTTTCAAGGGATTATCCCTGCAATATTAAGCTATGATTTCTCACTGCTATCTGATGTAACACCACTGTATTGGCTGACTTCCCTGTCACCCACCTATGTCCCTTGCAACATCCAATAAACTGTTTTCACTGAAATCCTTGGCTCATGATCTACTTCGGGGGGAACCTGAACTAAGACAAAACCAAAGCCTGACACATCAGAGCATTCTATCCCCTGGCTTTAGTGACTGATTATGGATGCAAACCTGACCCAAGCCAGACCAATGACAAACCTAGGCCTCTTCCTAGAATAATTAAATGAGAGTACTCTCTTGCAATTGGGATTCCTTAGTGTCCAACATGTAAGCTGGGACTGTACTGTTCTTCATCTCTTCTATGACACACGGAGGGCCTTTTTGAGAACAAAGCCAGCACTCACGAAAACAGGGCCAAGAAGTGGAGAGGAAATTTTTCTTGATGGACACAGCCATACCTGAAACTCTGATCTACCCCATGGCCTTTCAGTTATATGAGCCAATTTCCCTCTTACCATTTTCAAAGCCAGGCTGAGTGAAGTTTCTGTTTCTTGAAACTGAAAGAGTTGTGATTAATTCGGATATGAGGTAAATTTCATCTGAACTTGCTTTCTGCATAGTGCTGGCCAGTAAAATGGGGTTTGAGTACCATACTCACTCAACGTATAATAATATATGGGGGCAGCTGATAGCTCTGAATAGAAGGCATGGACACTGAATACAGAGAAGCTTGTCTTTTCTCTGTTTTTAACACAAACGTTGAGACAAGCCATATTCCAATTTCAGTTGGGATAGAGGGGAAAAAAATGTCTGAAATATTTCACCACCTTTCTTGTTACATGAGAATTTTTGTGGGATGTTGGCAAACGCTTTTTGAGGACAAAGCACTGTGTAATGAAGAAATTTGTCCACATGATGTAAATGATTGTCTTAAATTTTGCTGTGTAAATTGCAGTCTGCATTTTTTTGTTTTAATTAAGCAATGGCAAAATTGGTCTGTGGCATTTTCTTTCCACGATGGGAACCTATATGCATCAGCTTTGTGCATGAGAACCAGAAATTAAAACTGACCACAGTTAATGGGAACCTGCTCAGGCCCATTTTATAGGCTCTGCTAAAAGAAGTGCAAAGAGAAAACAGGCTAAGTGAAGAAGAAAAAAAAACCAACTGTGCTTTTTCAATAAGTTTTAATAATGTATAATCCCCTAGAAAGTAGCATCTGATCAGAATTATAAATTCTGGGTTGGTTGCTTTTCTACCATTAAAGATTTGTTCAGGAATGAAAGGGATTTGTTGGCCCTTTATACTTTTGATTTAATGCCAATGTCTTCAATTAGAGCATGTTGTCAGAGTAAATAGAACTCTAAATATATGGTTGTGAATGGCTGATGCTAAATCTTGAGGTGGACCCACACAAGTGCAGATTCAAGTGCAGGTGGTTATTGAGGGAACCCTTGCTGGAAAGGTGGCCTCTCCTGGAATTGTCTGTCAAGTGTGGTCAGTCTTGCTATTCTGTGCATTTTCTGTACATGAAGCAACAGACACACATTCAGGAGATCCTTGCCATGGATGTTACCCTTTTTCAATGGATCCAGGCAGCATCTTCTATTTCCACTAATTTATTCTGGGTTCTATATCCTCCATCGGCTTAGTTTTGTAGGTTATTATGAAGCAGATCTTCTTTGAAGGCATATGGTGGCTTCTCGGTATTCCAAGGCTCTCGGGAAAGACACAAAAATAGGCAGAGAGAGGCCTTTACTCATAATTATAGTGACTCCAGCACACAAAAGGACTGGGAATGTACTCCTAGTCTGACCTCTGGAGGCTGCTCTTATCGTTGGGAATATTTCAGAACTCACTCAGGGAATGGGTGGCCAGTTGTAGTTGTGTGTGTTTATTTTTAAAGCTTCCCATTTTACTCAGCTGGCTTTCCTACATTGGACTTCATTACATATTGTGGGCCCTATCATGAGTTTTTTAAAAATTGTATTTCCCTCTTCTTCTTATGACTGAACCTTCCCAAAGATGAGCTTCATGAAATGTGAGATGCCCCAAAGCCAAAGAAAACATCCAGGGAGTTCTTTGTAATCTGGTTGTAAATCTGTGGAGTGGAGATCAGTTATCCACTGATAGGACCAACTGCTCCAAAAGTTTGGTGCATTAAAACAAGGATCTATTACATGTCAAGATTATGTGGGCTCAGGATTGGTTCTCCTGTTGGTTTCCCCAGGGCTCACTCAGATGGCTTCATTAATCTGAGGGATTGGTTGCAGTTGAAGGGCCTATAATAGTCTTATTTTTCTCATTAATGAAAGGGAAATTCGAATGATAAATGCAGGCAGCTGTTTTCACTGAGGTGTTAACAGGTGTAAGCCTAGAGAAGATACCCAAGTACATCTGTCTCACTTTGATTTAACTAATTACATTGTTAAAAGTTCCACAAGGTAGAGCTTTATTCTAAGCTTTAGGCAAAGTTGTCTGGAACAAGGAGGCTTGCTCCTTCTTTGATGGGTAAGAAAGGGGTTTGTACAGATAAATAAAAAGGTTAACAATTGGCTCTCTGCAAATTATATCTTCATAAAACTTTAATGAAGAAAATTAAATAACCTCAAACCCCTGATTTGTAGCATTTGCAAGTTTTCATTTTAAACACTTCTACATGGCTCATATCCACATTTTGTTCAAGTTGGGAAAGCGTGTGCACAATTGACTCTTGTGAGCTGGTACAAGCTTGCTCTAGCACACTGGTCAAGAACAATGAAAACAAAATAAAGCAATACCAGGAAATAGAAAAGAGAAGGTCTCTGGTTTACAAGCGCATTGAAGAAATGAGTCTTGAACATCGATAGGCCAGAATCATTGGTGAAATCTTTTTTACTAACATGGGAACATCTCAAGTGGTGTTGAAATGTCTAAGGAGGTTAAAGGAATGGAAACAACCTTTGAGGGGATTCAGAAATCTGGACATGGTCCTGGTAGTTATTAGTCCAACTGTGTGACCTTGAACATTTGAATTCTATAAGTTCTAACTTTTGTGAGTCACTTTTCTGCCCATCTTTGCTGTGTAAATATATCCCAAGGTAGCAATGATGACTTCCACAGGGAAAAGTATACAATAGTTTGAAGATAACCAGGATAAGGTGACAATGACTTTCTCTTATTTATGGCATACAATCAAGGACAGCCAGTCAGGAAGGCAGAGGGTTTCAGTGGCTTCACTTAAAATAGTGGGGAAAGAGAACATACGGTTCTCAGAAACATCTTTTTCAGTAGCAGATATTGGTCCCAGAAGAGTACATGATGCCCTTGGCTGCCAGATCATGTGGCATTATATGTGGAAAACCAGCAAAGGATAGGAGGAGATGATGCCTTCAAACTGGTCCTGGGCCAGGTGGTGATGATATGGCTTGGCTGACACTTGGAACAAGCAGTGTGGCTTTCCCTTAGGGACATAGCAATAGAAGTATTAACTAAAGTCCATCCCACTCTCATCCCAGCCTCCTACACTGCTGTTTTCTCATTTTTTCAAATGAAGGTAGTATTCATAGGGATTTCATGACAAATTATTAAGAATAGAAAATTATTCCTACTAAGGTATTTCTCTTAAGTTCAGATTACATATACCCCATCCATGATGTCCCTTCATAGAATAGCTCATTAAGCAACAAAGAAGAACCTTGATTCAAGTTCTAGAAATATACTCTATGAAATTACCCCAAAATTATTCATCGACAAAGTCAAATATTGGCAACATCATAAGGTTCAGCCAAAATGCACTAAACATCTATTCAGCTTAATGGGATCCCATAAAATACAGCCATTAATACCAATGTGGGTATCTTCAGCACATATGTTGCCTTTCTAAAATATGTTCTGAACTGGTCACTGTAAACTAAATTACGTTAAACTTGCTTCTTGATCTCCCAGTATGCATTCTTCTAGACCCATGACTCCCTATCACCACTTTCATTAAAACTTTGGCTTTGACACTTTTTTAGAGGCAAAAGCAGATTTGCTGCCCCTGACCTTGCAGTTCAGCTTTCAGAGATTCAAACTGCTGCCCTGTGACCCCAGCCAACACCATTTATTCATGCAACAAATATATATGCTTCTATTTCTCCAGCCTATGCTTTTATGGCCACCTTGTGGTTCTTGGGTGCCACTGAGTACATGGCATTTTGGTTTCCTGCTTGATATATTGGTTAAAGAAAGAGCCGTATGCATATAAAGTTAGTTGATCCTGGAGAATACTCACTCTTCTGAGCTTCTAGAACTGTGGAAATTTAAGACTCTCCACCAGAGTGGAGTATGCCCATTTATCTAACTAAATATCCCTTCTGACAGAAGAATAAGTCAGTTATAGGTATTTTACTTTCAATTCTAGACTATTGGACTATATTTGAAAATATTACCATTTGGAAAGCTCTTTCAAAGTTGTCCCTTTTCCATGAGCTCACCATCATCTTAAACAGATGGTCCGTTTGGGTCAGTGACCTGATGAGTACAGGGGGCTGGTCATAACCAACTCAGTTACATTTTTTATTTGTGGCCTTTCCCAAAGCAGATAATTTGCCTACATTTCCATGGGGAAGGGTCTCTCCCTTCTCTATTCTAGACAAGGAACACGTCCTGTCCAAGCTTCATCCCTTCTCTGAACTTGAGGTCTATTTTGAATATCTATCATTGTAGTATTTGGGCTTCTCCTCATATCTTGATGATAATAGACTCTAACAATGCAGGTACATGTACAGTGTACTAGTGGACCTAGTTGTTTATAACTTCATGCCCCACAATTTGTGTCCATGTGCCCATTACTCTGCCACTGGGGGTTCAATGAGAATATCACGTAGAAAGTGATGATGTTTTTAAAAAAGAAAGAAAGACAAAAAAGTCATGATGTTTAAGTTGCCTGGTGTGGTCCCTGAAATGGAGGACTTTATTTTGGGTAGAAACATTTATGTTGGTCAACTGTGCCAAACATTGATAATTAGTTGCCTAGGAGCCCATCTACCTTACCCCTCAAGTAGATTGCATGTCATTCAAACACAAGGCCTTCCATGAGGTTTATAGAGCAAGCCTGGCTGGTGTGCTCAGTGGTTGAGTATCAACCTATGAACCAGAAGGTCATGGTTCAATTCCCAGTGGGCACATGCCTGCAGTGCAGGCTTGATTCCCAGTAAGGGGTGTGCAGGAGGCAGCTGATCAATGATTCTCTCTCATCATTGATGTTTCTCTCTCTCTCTCTTCCTCTCTGAAATACATACATATATGAAAAATAATTGCATCATTACATTAATTGTACAAAGACTGTGACTGTGATTATGCTGGAACTAGAATTCATTAAAAGAATAAACTCTGTCTTAGAGCCACAGATCTGAGATGCAGGAAAATCATAAAGCTTACAGTGTGGTATTGGTCAGCAGACACTTATCTCTCTCATTAGAAACTGAAGCTCTGTGGGTATCCTGATTATTATAAAACTCTGAGAGGGTATCAGGTGTTCACAAGAAATGAATTGCCAGGACTTCAAAAGGGAGATGAATGGAAAATTTATTGCCAAGTCAAATTCATCTCATCCTTGTTTTGGCAATGTTGTTTTTCCTGTGTAATATTCCCACAGTTCCAGTCCCTGATGAATCAATCTTCCATCATCTTCAGGTTAGGAGATTAGTATCAATTTCAAAGATACTTTGATTGTCTTCCCTAAGCTCATGATCTGGTATATCCTAACCCAGCTACATTTCAGAACTTGTGGTGCTGTGTGATTAAAACCGGGATTGGGGGAACCAAGTACTATGGCATTGCAAGTCTAACTTTCATCAAAGACTCAGAGCCTTGATATATATAATCTCATATAGCTATATGAGGTATATAGGTAATCTCCTAGGTTGGGGACTGGATATGACAGCAGAGTCAAACCCAGATGCTTACAGAATAAAAGCTAAGATTTGAATTTAAATGAGAATGGGAAAAGTCAATGGGGCTGGGGGTAGAAACCTTTAGTTTATTCACAGAAAGTGGAAGGTAGTAACAGTGTTGAAAACTTGTTAGTGTTAAGAAATGGGGCACATGGTCTTGCTGCACTCATTTAATAGGGTCTTTCCCCAAGGGACCTGATACTTGAAAAGAAGATGGTGTGTCTATAGATGAATTCTTCACTTTGAGTAAAGGCATGTGGTGACTCATGATGCAAAAGAGAGTGGTAGACAAGCAACTTTGGACTCTGCAATAGGGAATGGGAATGCCAAATCAGGATGAAAATAGCCATAGCAATACAGTTTATCTATCTCTTAAGTCATTCTTAAATCTACGTAAGTATTGTGAGGTATGAAAGACCAACTGTGTACTACATATAAATAAGAGGAAACATGTTAGTGATGAATGGAGTAAACTTTATGTGACTCTTGTCAAATAGAGTGTTTGTTTTAACTATTTTCCTGAGTTCTCCTTGGTTTAGTCCTTTTGCTTTAACACTGAGTTCCATGTAATATATTATACTTTAGAGTATACAGAGCAATATGAGAGAACAAGAAGGGTGTCAAATGCACAAAGTATTGGGGTCCCAACTGTGCTTCCAGAATATTTACCTCTTTATTTACAAGGGTTATACTTTTGGTTAAAAAGTTCTGTTATTAAAAGTAACCAGTTAAAAGACCACTAGCTGTGTTATTACCACCAGAAAGACACATGCTTTAATTTTCCCAGGAGGTATGAATATTATAAACTGTCATTCCTTAAGAAAATTGGGGCTATAGCCCCAATTAGTACCTTTAAGGAATGGCAGTTGTCCCCAAGGAATAAATTCTTATGGATAGAAGAAGGATTTATTTTTCACACAACATAGCTACAAATAAGACCCAGGTGGATAAAGTTGTTGTAATGAATAGAAGCAGTTTATTAGATGATGGGGGAGAGTAATGAAAGGGGTTAAGACAAGCTATAAATAGAAGGCTATCATAGAAGATCAAGTCCTGGAGACCATAACCTTCCACCATTAGCATTTCTCCAACACTGCTCCTCTTCATACAATTGGTCATTTAGAGAGTGAAATTACCTCTTTGTGTCATTGGATAAGCAATGAAAACAGTGTGCTGTCTAGGTAAGAACTGACATGTTATCTTTGGCTCTGTCATCTGGATAGATGCCACAGAACAACTAGGCTCATCATATGCTAATGTTCACTTTAAAAAACTGTTTAAAGCATTCAGACATGAAAGAGGCTGTTTTTTAAAACTGAAGCCACCCGCCCCCCCCCCCACAACCATCTCAAATTTAAGATCCTTTTTGAAAATCACAATGATCTTAAGACATGAGGGGCCTTAAATTTAATAGGCCATGAAATAGAGCAGGGGTGGGGAATGTCCAGCCGATGGGCCCTATAAGGCTGGCAAATTTAGTCTGGTCCTGCCACGTCATTAGGGGTGAGTTCATTAGATGTTTGACCAAATATAGCAGGCTAATTTTTAAGTTGATAATTTTGTATGGCCCTGAGAATGATGTTATAATTATCCAAGTGGCCGTTGGCAGAAAAAAGGTTTGCCCCACCTGATCTAGAGGCTCAAATTATCATCTAGATGTCAAGATGTTTGAAGACCCTAACAAGGATCTGGGTTATAACAGAAATAATCTGACCCTTGGAATTTTAAATAATTATATGTTATGTGCTTTAAATGTACTTACCTGTAGTTGTTTTTATTAAGATTTGGTTCTGATGGTTGGAAATTATGCTACCAAATAAACATGCCACTCTGTATTCCAAGCCAGTGTTCACCACTTTCACACTGTATTGTTTTCTCCCACATTCAATGCATCTGAAAGAATGGCTTTGAACTCTTACTTTTTCCTCCTTATCATTCATGGTTTTATTATTGGTAGGTGGGATGGAATGGAGGTTAACATATCATATAGATTTGTAAGACTTCTAGTTCCCAAACTTCATATAGTGAATTTGATTTTTTTTAAAAAGGAAAACAACATAAACTGAACTAAAATAACCTTTTCTATCTCTTTCTTATTCTATTCAGAATTTAGATTAATCCATACTCAAGCTGAATGTAAAATTGCCTAAATATTTATTTCCACCAATATTGGAATACATATTCGCACCAATTTATAGTTGTTTCTGCATATTGAACAAAATTTGATTTGTTTAAAACCAAATTTCAAGCTAAGGGAGCTTCGTGTATTTAAAATAACATTATGTTGTCATATTTTCAATTGATTTGGTTAATTTCTAACAATGAAATTGTTATGGGGTGACAAGATTTAAGATTGCCTAACTATGATACCCAAAGAGGTCAGACTGTAATCTCTCAAACATGAAATGCCTGGAGGGGTCCTACATTCCAATCCCAGTAAGAGAGGAAGAAGAAATTAACAAACCTAAGTTAGGTAGCTGGAAATGGACTTGTCTCTGACAACCAGCTGCCCTCCTCCAACATATTTTATTCTCCATTCTATAGGGAGATGTGCATTTTAGCCTGAGTTTAAAAATCCTTATAGGATAGGGATCCAGAGGATTGAATGTGTGAAGCAGACATACCATGGTCTTTGCTTTTAATTGCTATTCTTGGGAGGGGGACAGGCAAAGTCAATGTGAGTAAGTATTCTAACTGGACCAAATAGAAGGACGAAAGTAAGAGACTCAAGTGGAGGGCTAAGGATAGCGAGGTCCATGACAAATTCAAAAACAGGTAGCAGAAGGTGGATGGGGAAGACTGAGGAGAAACGATTAGGAGTACAGATAAAATAAACAACTGGTGCCCAACCAGTGTGGCTCAGTGGTTGAGTGTCAACCTATGAACCAGGAGGTCACAGTTCAATTCCCAGTCAGGGCACATGCCTGGTTTTCTGTCTCAATCCCCAGTGTGGGGCATGCAGGCAGCAGCCAATCAATGATTCTCTTTCATCATTGATCTCTCTCTCTCTCTCTTTCTCTCATCTCCCCCCACCCCCACAAAACAAAAAAGAACTGGTTTTTTAATAAATATTTTAATTTATATTTTTATATAAATAAAGCAAAACCCCCGGGTAATTGAGAACATGGCACATAGGAATAGACTCAGGTGGTCAAGTTTGCCTGTAGCAAAAGATGTAAGTGGAACATAAAATGAGCCTGGCGAGAGGGATGGGGTCCCTCTCCTATTATGAACCCCTGAGTCCTGTGGAGAATTCTTGATGAGACATGTTGCAAGAGGGAGTGGATAAGAAGTAATTGGCTTCTTTCG